>NW_024424230.1:58048562-58321786 GCF_017311325.1 Ursus maritimus | reverse complement strand
AATTCGTAAGTGTAAAAGACAACATTGCTTTAGTATTTATGAGAGTTCAGGACAAGAAAATAGTATTGTTTCTTAGTTTTTTTTTTTAAGATTTTATTTATTTATTTGAGAGAGAGAGCACGTGTGTGTGCATGAGTGGGGGAGGGACAGAGGGAGAGGGAGAAGCAGACTCTCTGCTGAGCAGGGAGCCAGATGCAGGGCTCAGTCCCAGGACCTGAGCTGAAGGCAGACTCTTTACCAACTGAGCCACCAAGGCGCCCCTAATATAGCCACATCCATAACCCCCTTTCCTTCTAAGGGCTTTCTGCTCTGCTTTGAAATGGCCCAAGTTCACAGAGTAGCATCGACAGTCCCTCTGTGTGTCCCAGGACCCTGAGATCATGACATGAGCTGAAATCAAGAGTTGGATTAACCTACTGAGCCACCCAGGCACCCCTAAACGACATTTTTAGAACACCTTACCCAACAACAGACAAATACATGTTCTTTTTAAGTGCCATGACTACTTACCAAGATAAATCATATGCTGAGACATAAAACCAATCTCAAGTAATGTAGAAGGATTGAAATCATAGCATATGTTCTATAGTCACCAAGGAATTAAATTACAAATCAGTAACAGAAAGTTATTGGGAAAATCCTAACATTTGAAAATTAAGCAACACATTGGTAAATAATTCACTGGCCCAAGAAATAACAGGGAAAACTAGAGAATATTTTAAATTCAATAGTAATGAAAGTAAACATATCAAACATTGTGAGATATAGCTAAAACATCATTTAGAGAGCTCATTTATTCCCTTGGCATTTACATTAAATAAGAAAATAGGACTTAAAACTAGTTATCTAAGCTTTCATCTGAAGAAGGTAGAAAAGGAGAGTGTATTAAACTACAAGAACTTTCTAATATCAAGAGTAAAAGAGGAGAGGGACATCAATTCAGTTTCTAAGACATGAAAAAGAAAATAGGGGAATCTTATAACAACCTCAATGAAATTATCATATTTTCAAAAAATCATGCCAGTACTTACCAAAGTAGAAATGGATACCTGAATTACCCTCCATAAGTGAAAGAAATTGAATTCATAATTAAAAATTTTCCCAAATTGAAATCTCCAGACTCATATGGTTTCACTGGTGAATTCTGTCACACATTTTAGAAGGAAGGAATATTAAGGCTACAAACGTTCTTGCATATTATTGAGGCAATTTAAACTTTCTCAGCCCATTTTATAAGGTGAGTGTACCCTCATACCAGACAAAAAAATTGCAAGACTAGAAGATAGAGAAAAATATCTCTCAAGAGCATTTATGTAAAAATCCTTAACAAATCATGTTCAAATCAAATTGTAAAACATATAAAAAATAACAAATTTTCATATAAAATATGAAAAATGTTTTATCTCAGTAATGCAAAGTCATTTTAATTCTGAAAATCAACTAATATATTTTGCTATATTCTCTTTTATATTATATTCTCTTTTACATTAGAATAAAAGAAAAAATATGATTTTTCTCAAGAGGAGTCAAAAAAGCATGTGGTAGAATTCAACACAAACAATAAAAGCTGTCAGCAAACTAGTAATAAAAAGTAACTTCCTCAACTGGATGAAAGACAGGTATGATAAATTTATAAGTAACATCATACTTAATGGTGAAAGACTGAATACTTTCACGTAAGATCAGGAACAAGACACTGTGTTCAACATTGCACTGTAAGTCCTATAAAGAAAGAAAAAAAAAGTAAAAGGAATGTAGATTGGGGATGAATAAAACTAACTTTGCAACATGATTGTGTGGGTAGCAAATCAAAGAAAAGTAAAAAAAAGAAAAGTAATTTTGGGGCAAGTCACAAAGTACCAGGTTGAGGTTAAAAATTCAATCACATATATCAGGAAAAAAAACCTGTTTACCAAACAACTTTATTACAAAAGCAACATAAAATTTCTTTGACTAAATTTAACAAATGATGTGTGAAAACCATACATCTTGCTCAGTGAAAACTGAGAGAAATTAAAGACCTAAATAAATGGAGGAGGATACCAGCTTATATGCTGGAGGACATGACAGTTAGGATGGCAGTTTTTCCCAAGCTGATTTGTAGATTCAATGCAATCTCAGTCAAAGCCACAGAAAGCTTTTGTAGAAAGTGCCAAGGAGCGATATTTAAAATTTATATGGAAGCAGAAGACCTGGGATAGCCAAAAGTATTTTAAAAAGAAGAACAAAGTTGGAGAATTTATATTACCTGATTTCTAGACTTCTTATAAAGCTACAGGAGCCAAGACAGTGTGGTGTTGGGTAAAGAATAAACACAAAGATCAATGTAACAGAATAGAATTTGGAAATAGGCCCACATATACATGTGAACTGATGTTTGGCAAAGGTTCCAAGGCAACTCAAAGTCATATGAAGACGGAGTCCTTTCCTACAGCCATTGGATATATCTATGACAAAGAAAAGAAAACAAAAATAAAACCAAAAGGCAACAGCATAACTAGACTGTCTCACAACTTGAATGGCCCATTGACTTACATATAGAGCTGTAAAACTTTCAGAAGAAAACCTTTATGACCTTGGGGTAGGAGAATTACTTAAGTACAGTCCTAAAAAATGAACCATGAAAGACATAAAAAGATCTTTTGGACTTTATAGAAATTTAAAACTTTTTTCTTTAAGATAAGAAAATGAAAAGGCACTTCTCAGGCTAAAGTAAATACTTACCCAACATACATCAGAAGAAGGAGTTTTGTCCAGAATATATGTGCTTAAAAACTTTCAACTCAAAAATAAGAAGCCACAAGCTTTTCAAAAAGTTAAAGGATTTAAACAAGTATTTCCCAAAATTTTTACAAAGGGCCAATAACACATGAAGAGTTGGTCAACATTACTAGTTGTCAAGAAAATGAATATTAAAACCCTAGACACTCATCAGAATAGCTAAAATTAAAAAATAAAGCACCACTTTATAGTACCAAGTGCTGGCAAGGATGTGAAACAGCTGTCAGTCTCATACAATGCTTGTGGGAAAATGGTACAGTCACTTTGGAAAGCAGTTTTGCAGTTTGTTTTAAAGTTAAACATAAACCACATTGAGATGCCACCTTACGCCAGTTAGAATGGCAAAAATTGATAAGGCAAGAAACAACAAATGTTGGAGAGGATGTGGAGAAAGGGGATCCCTCTTACACTGTTGGTGGGAATGTAAGTTGGTACAGCCACTATGGAAAACAGTGTGGAGGTCCCTCAAAAAGTTAAAAATAGAGCTACCCTATGACCCAGCAATTGCACTACTGGGTATTTACCCCAAAGATACAGACATAGTGAGGAGAAGGGCCATATGCACCCCAATGTTCAAAGCAGCATTGTCCACAATAGCTAAATCGTGGAAGGAGCCGAGATGCCCTTCAACAGATGACTGGATTAAGAAGCTGTGGTCCATATATACAATGGAATATTACTCAGCCATCAAAAAGAACAATTACACAACATTTGCAGCAACATGGATGGGACTGGAGGAGATTATGCTAAGTGAAATAAGTCAAGCAGAGAAAGACAATTATCATATGGTTTCACTCATTTGTGGAACATAAGAAATAGCAGGGAGATCCGTAGGAGAAGGAAGGGAAGAATAAAGGGGGGGCAAACAGAAGGGGGAGTGAACCACGAGAGACTATGGACTCTGGGGAACAAACTGAGGGCTTCAGAGGGGAGGGGCGTGGGGGATTGGGATAGGCTGGTGATGGGTATTAAGGAGGGCACTTATTGCATGGAGCACTGGGTGTTATATGCAAGCAATGAATCATGGAACACTACATCAAAAACGAAGGATATACTGTATGGTGACTAACACAATATAATAAAAAATTAAAAACAAACAAACAAAAACAAACAAAGTTAAACATATACTTATCATGTGACTTGGCAGTTATGGTTCTAGGTTTTCACCCACGTCTACACTAAGACTTGCATGTGAATATCCACCCCAACCTTATTTCTTAGAGTCAAACTGGAAATAATCCAAATGTCTATCAGCTGGTGAATGAAGAAAAAAATGTGGTATATTCATAAACTGGAATAATACTTAGAAAGTAAAAACTAATGAAATTCTATATAAAAACTGTATGAAATTCTAAAAAACGTGAAATGGTAGTGGACAATGGGGTGCCTGGGTGGCTTAGTTGGTTGAACATCTGCCTTTGGCTCAGGTCCTCATCTCACGGTCCTGGGATTGAGTTCCACATCGGGTTTTCTGCTCGGCTCTGAGCCTGCTTTTCCCTCTTCCTCTGTGATCTCTTTTACTTTAGCTCTCTCTCAAATAAACAAAAAAAAAAACTTAAAAAAATAAGTTTATAAGAAAATGATAGTGAACAAAAGTAGATTGGTGTTCACCTAAGGCTGAGGTGGCAGTGGGGATGGGGAGACAGGCAAGGAGGGACAAGAGCAAAAGGCAATGAGGAAGTGCTGGAAATGATCTGTATCTTGAATGTGGTTGTGGTTACATGACCAAATTCATTTGCCAAAACTCATCAAGCTGCACACTTAAATTATTAAGCTTCAATAAAGCTGTTTAAATAAGAGAAGCTAGGAAAGCCTATAATGATGAAAATACTGAATATTATTAAAAAACGGTTTCAACTTGTGACATTTCCAGAATTTTGTATAGATTTAAAATGTTACACTGTAGAAAAAAGAATGATTGCAAATTATGTACTCATTATTGTGATTTACAATCACACAATGTAAAATGATGGGCTAAATCATCACAGAAAAAGTGGTAATCAGCTCTTGCTGTAGCTCTGAATATTTAGTGTGGTGGCATGGTGGCCTTGGGGGCATTTCTCCTCCTGAAGCCTGTAGTCTCTGGAGGTGCTTAGATAAGGAGCATTCTTGTGCTGCTGTACTTCTTTTGGTGAATTCTTCTGAGGAACTAACTCAGTCTCGAACTGGTTTATTGTTCTGGTTACCGGAAGTGGGGAGGGAGAGCACCACTGGAGCCCCTGGAAACAGAAATATACTCTCCTCAAGATGTGTTAGAGAGAAGAGCCTGCATGGAGGAAGTGATGGTGGAAATGAAGACGAGAAAGTGGATTCCTAAGGACTTAGGGTGAGAACCAGTCACCAGATAAATGGTGTGTGCGTGTGTATAGAAGAGGACTCAAGAATTAATTCCAGGTTTTTGCTTTAGGAGGATGGCTGGAATAGTGGAGTGATTTGCTGAGGGAGGACACATGGGAGGAGGAATCCATTTGGGGGCACTTTGGGCATATTGAGGAATGAGGTGGTCCAGCCATAGGTCCCTGTGGTCCACTGACTGTTCCTCCATGTGGCAACGGCAGTGGAGGTCTGGGGAAGGGGAGAAGAGCCTCATTGGGAATGCCTGAGATTCATTTCACCCAAATAAGGTCATTATAGTGATTCATATGAAGAAGATCTTTGGAGGAGAGTGTCAGCACAAGAGGAGGTGGGAGGGTGGAACTGTGTGGAAGCATGGATGTTAATGAGGCAGGGCTGCTGTGGAAGCCACAACAGAGAAAGAGAAGGAGAAGGCAGGAGGGAATTTGGAAGAAAGCTGGGAGGTAGTAACTGTGGTCCGCCAAAGGAATGGTGTGGAGCTCAGGCCCCCTGAGTAGCTTTCATCGACTTGGGATAATAGCTTCACTTCTCTGGACCTCAGTTTTCTCATTATGGTGGTTTTGGGTTAGGTCATCTCTTAGATTCCTTCTACTTTTGTTCTCTATTGGCAAAGAAGTAGCTTACACTCCCATGGTGGTAGCTTTATAGGAAATACGCCAGCATGCATGTGCACACACAAACACCTCAGAGAACAAATACCACTTCTACCAACGTGGTTTGTCTCAAGAGAGTGGCATAGAAAAATGAAACAAACTGGTCAGTTAATTAAATGCAGTGTCTGAAATACTCTGTTGTCACAGCAAGCCACATGGGTTGTCGAAGAAGCACGGGTGCAGGCGTGAGCAAACACTGAGGGGCTGGAGTGGGAGCAGACATCCTGTGGCCCTGCCAGCCAGCCCAGCAGATGCCAAATGAACCTGGGTGGTGAGTCAGGGGTGAAGCTGATGCAGTAGTCCTCCCTTACATGGGGAATATGTTCAAGACCCCCAGTGGATGCCTGAAACCATGGGTAGTACCAAACACAATGTATGCTGTTGTTTCCTATACATACATATCTATGATAAAGTTAAATTTATAAATTAGGCACAGTAAGAGATTAATAGCAATAACTGAAAATAACAGAACAATTTATAATAATATATTGTAATAAAAGTTATGTGAATGTGGTCTCTAATATTGTGTTGTCCTCACTCTTCTTCTTGTGATGCTGTGAGATGAGAAAATGCCTATGTGATGGGATGAAGTGAGGGCAATGACGTGGGCATGTGTTGCAGCATCAGGCTGTTATTGGCCTTCTGACTATACATCAGAAAGAGGACCATGTGCTTCCAGATGGCAGTTGACTGCGGGTAACTGAAACCACAGAAAGCAAAACTGTGGGTAAAGGAGGACTACTGAGCACAACAAGCCTAGAGGATTCTTGGGCCCCCATACCTGCTGCCCTTTGGGAAGCTCGATTTTAAATATAAAATAAAGCTACATTCATGGCTGGATAATATTCCATTGTATATGTGTGATATTACATGTGTAATCTAAAAATATTAAACTCATGAAAAACAGAGTAAAATGGTGTTTCCCAGAGGATGGGCGTGGGAGAATAAGATTGATGGTGTTTAAAAGTACAAACTTGTAATAAGCAGCAAATAAACTGGAGCTCTAACACACAGTATAATGGATGTGGACAATATTGTACTGTAATTATGTAATGTGATAAATATCACTATAACTGCAATCATATTACAACATATAAATATTTCAAGGTAACATGTACACCTTAAATTTACACAACATTAAATATATTCAATAACAAATGTTCGATATAAGAAAAAAGCTACATTGTTATACTCAGCTCTTAGCCCGCTGATTGATGGGTTCAGTCCACACCTACTGGGCAGGCTGCTGGTTTGTACATGTCATAAATTTACAACCACTTTCAGCAAAATACCCAGTGGAAATTGATGAGAGATTTAAATTTTCTTTTTTTCTAGGGTAGCTCACCCTTCTCCGCATTGCCTCATTTCTCTTAACATGTTTTGATTACTAATCAATAATTTTCCAGAGGGGCTACCCCATTTTCCTATCAAGTGATGACATAATAATCATAATTTTTCTAGGATCAAATGATGATTGTAGACGTGTGTAGTGATTATGTTGGCTCGAAGATAATATGTAATCTCAACAGTCTGAAAGAGTCTACGAACCTATGTGTTTTACAAAAACCTACATTTTTGTGGT
This sequence comes from Ursus maritimus, assembly GCF_017311325.1. Taxonomy (NCBI): domain Eukaryota; kingdom Metazoa; phylum Chordata; class Mammalia; order Carnivora; family Ursidae; genus Ursus; species Ursus maritimus. The sequence continues at coordinate 58,314,415 of NW_024424230.1, read as the reverse complement.
CTTCATAATTTCCTTGATGTGAGTGGTGTGAAGCTGAAGACTTCTGACCTTTCTTCTTCTGTGGCCCCACTCAACAGGCAAGTCCAGTTTGTCTTTTGAGCCCTCAGGACTCCTTTGTTAAATTAATAAAAAAAGAGGTAGAGATGAAAACTCCCCAATGACTCTATCTAAGTGATAGGTGAAACTTGAAGAAGCTTTTGTGATCTTTAAATAACTCTAGAATTCAGAAATAAAAGTCTTTGTGTTATGTCTAACTGCTGAGTATCATGAGAAGCAACTAGAAAACCAGCATTATGGCGTACTGAGTCTTAATCTTACTTTGCAATTTTTCTGTGGTCATATTGAATAAGTTATGTAATATATTTTCTTTTTCAGATTCCTCTGGTAAAATAAAAAAGGAAGTAGTAATGCTCTATTTTTTTCCAATATGAACATAAATAACATTATTTATGACTGTCAAGAAAGGTGAAAGTATGAAGTCTATAAACATCTAAAAGAAATAACAGGATGTAGTACTGGCGAACTCCAGGCCTTATATTTAATTTTACTAGACAGTTTTAATACACTGAAAACATAATGGGCATGTGGAAAGCAAAAGGTCACCCAAAAAGTGAAATTTGATTGTCCATCTGTTATGGACTGAATTGTGTCATGCTGAAATTCATATGTTGAAACCCTAGCCCCAATGTGACTGTATTTAGAAATGAAGACTTCAAAGAGTTAATTAAGATTAAATGAGGTCATAAGGGTGGGACTTTAATCTTATAGGATGTCCTTGGCAGAAGAGGAAGAGACATCAGAGAGCTCTCTTCTTCTGTGTGCACAGCAAGGAAAGGGCATGTGGGGACACAGCGAGTGGTATCTGTAAGCCAGGAAGAGAGACTTCACCAAAAACCTATCAGGCTTGGGTTTCTGGCTGTCAAAACTGTGAGAAAACAAATAAATTAAATTTATGTTGTTTAAGCCACCCAGTCTGTGATATTTTGTAATGGTAGCCCTAGCTGACTAATATACCATCTAAATTGCTCCTAAATATAGCTTTTCCCCAAAGTTCATAGGGATACCAAGATAAATTTCTATTTAAGCTTCACACAGAAATTTAGACTTCTGGCTTAATTCCAGAGTTCCCTTTTCTTTGATATGCAAAAGGTAACAGAAAAGTTTACATGTTATGATAGTAAAAGTGCTTTTTGATTGGCAAAAACGTTGATGATGTCCTCAGATTTAACTTTTTTGAGGCTGGCCTAGTATAATCCCTATACTTTCTTCTTTACGATCTTGAATCACTGAGTTATTACATATACACTAAAGAGGTGTAATGAATAAGTTATGTAATAGTACAATATTGTACTATAATTACGTAATGTGATAAATATCACTACAACCACAATCATATTACACCATATGAATGTTTCAAAGTATCATGTACAACTTAAATTTACACAATATTAAGTATATTCAATAAAAAAATTATTTTTAATGTGAAAACTATTTTATTTCTTTTATCACTAAGTTTCCATGGAGATTTTCTTAAGAAAGCGTATTTATTAAAATACCACATCATAAGAAATGATGGGTTGGTCTGTTGTTTTGTGACATAAAGGTCCGTATTGTACCTTTGGAAGGAAGTCACTATGTGTGTTTTGGAAGGAAGCCCACATTTTGAGTTATGCTCCTTGAGGGCAAAGTGTTTACATAAGTTATTTGGAATTCTACTGCATGAGAGATTTATCTATTCCCTCTTATTTATTTATTGAGTCATTTATTTATATCAGCATTGACTCCTGGATATTTACTTTATACTTGGGGTATAAGCCGCAGCTACTTTATTTTTCTGCTCAGATTGTTCCAGCTTTGGACAGTGGAAGCTCTTTCAGTTGGTTCCAGTGTGCTCCTCTGACATAGCTATAGCAGAGTAGGCATTTTTTGGAATAGTTCCTTACTTTCTGACTACAAGACATTCCAGGGTCACCTTGCATATTTCCTGCTTCTGTCCTGGATTCAGCTCTTTGTCCAAGAAGACTTGGTTTCTCTTATTGGAGGTTGGTATTGGAAACCATGATTGGTTACTAGGTGTGCTCATTGCCACTGGAGTTTCAGTGCTTCTAGGCCTCTCAGCTGGCAGCGAGGCATATATGTGTGGTGCTAACTCATCACATTTACGTATCTACAAGTATTTCTACATGTAGCCATCTGTATCCATGTTGAATCCAGCATGAGCTCATACTGATGTCTCCAACTATATCCATTGCCATCTGGACTGTTATAGCCTCCTCCCTTTCTTGCTTGTAACCTTCCACTCCAACACTGAGAAATATGGCTCCCATGCTCCGCCATACATTTACTTACTTGTTCAATTCTAGTGTATTACCTTAATGATTTCTGAATTTTTAACTTACACTTCTGTGGAAAATGATTTTATCAACTAGAGTATGGTGCTTACACACAGTTTATTTTGTCTTCCTTCTTACAGACTTCACTAATTTCTAAAGTTCGGTCAGTACATTTGTCCCTTAACCCCTTCAGTTAGTTTCATCTGTTTGTAGTACAGTCAGATACTCTTGTCACAGTCTGTATTCCACCTTGGGATTCCTCTGCTAACTGATCTGTTGAAGCAGTTGTGTACATTGGAGTTCATTCTTTCTGCTGTGAAGTTTTATGGTTTTTGACAAATGCACAGTGCCAGGTATCCATCACTACAGTTTCATCACCCTAAAATATCCCCTGTGTTTCATTTGTTCTAGCCTCTCTCACTCCCCTCCCCAAAACACCCACAACCACTCATCTGTTTACCATCTCTATAGATTTTCCTTTTACAAAGTGTCATATAAATGGAACCAACAGGATGTAGCCTTATCAGACTGGCTTCTTTTGCTTTGCAATATGCATTTAAGATTCAACCATATCTTCACATGGCTTAATAGTTTACTTATTAAAATTGCCAAATAGCATTTTATCTTAAGATACACCAGTTCACCTAATTGAAGAATGTCTTGATTGCATTCACTTTTTGGTGATGATAAATAAAAGTATTAACATTCATGTGCCTGCTTTTGTGTAGATAAGATTGCTAGATAAAGCAATATTTAGTTTTGTTGGAAATTGTCAAACTGTCTTCCAGAGTGGCTATACTATTTTGCATCCCCACCAGCAATGGATGAGAATTCCCGTGGCTTTATCTCTCCTCCCAGCACTTAGTATTGTCACTGTTTTGGATTTTGGCCATTCTAGTAGGTGTGTAAAATATCTCATTGTTGTTTAATTTGCATTTCCCTAATTGCAAATGATATTGAACATCTTTTCCTCTACTCATTTGCCACCTCTATATCTTCTTTGGTGAGGTGTCCAGATTTTTGCCCATTTCTTAATTGAATTACTTGTTTTCCTATTGTTAGGTTTTAAAAACTGTGATTTTATTCATTTATTTTTTAAAAGATTTATTTATTTATTTTTAGACAGAGCAAGAAAGCATACGTGCACGTGGGGGGTAGAGGGGCAGTGGGAGAGAATCTCAAGCAGACTCCCTGCTGAATGTAGAGCCCACTGAGGGGCTTGATCTTAGGACCCATGAGAACATGACCTGAGCTGAAACCAAGAGTCGGACACTTAACCAACTGAGCCACTCAGGTGTCCCTAAAAACTGTGATTTTAAAAAGATATTATTAAAGAATACATTAGAGCAAGGAAAATTTAGGAACTTTATAGCAATTGATAATGTCCATTGACTCTAGTAATAACAAATTTCTGTTTATATTTTGGATATCCTTATTATTTTTAAATTTTATTTTCTAGTCACTTATTTTTATTGTATTTTACAAAGTTGTCAACCCACACTAGATTAGAAATTTAAAATACAAAATAATCAAAAACGAAAAGACCCCTAGTCCTTCACCACAGTTAGTTTGAAGAGCACTGCGTTATAAAACTGATAACATTTTTTGGAGTAGCAAACCGTTATTATTCAGGATTGACAAATGCCTTAGTAACAAGCCCCCACATGCACTGTGGCATAGCACTATAGAAATCTATTTTCTGGCCTTTTAAGTGTCTGATGCCAGTATTCAATAGGAGACTGTACACATTGCAGTGCAGGGCCCCACCTCCTTCTACCTGTGGCTTGGCTAATTCCTAAGCCTCAGAGTCTTCTGTTAGATGCTATGCCTCAAGCCTTTAGTCAGGGGGGAAGTAGAGTGAATAATGCTCAGGGAATCTAACTGGACAGGATGGGAAGGGGAGAATATAATTTCTGCTTCACATTCCATTGGACACTAACATCACATGTTGACACCAAGGTTGAGAAATGTCATCTATCTGGGATGGGAAGAATGAAAATCAGGCAGAAGAACTTCTAGTCAGTCTTTGTCATACAAATGAAATGATAGGAACTATATGCTTGTTATTTTATTATCATCAAAGAGTGTTATGAAACACTTCCATCTTTATGGCTATGCCATCATAGCACATGGGGTGACAAAGTTCATTATGGGCCAGGGAGTGGTAAAAAGAGAGAGAATAAAGAAAATGAACAGCTATTTGCTAAAGGAGATGAGGAAAAGAACACACAATGTAGTTTAGATCATGAAGTTATGAAAGAAACCCTACCTGTTTTTTTTTCTTCATGTAAAATTCTGTAATAAGTCTTTCTTTTGTTTTGTTTCTTTCTTCCCTCCTACTGTTTTCTGTCATGAAGTCTTTGTTGAGAACATATATCCCTTCAAAAACCTTCCAACTAATCCTAAGACTCTCCAGACTTCCACATCTATTCTAGAAGTAATTGATTCAGCCCCAAGTGAGAACTACATCTTTATTCTTATAACTCTCCAGTTGTCTGCAGCAATTTCTGTCAATCATTTACAAGTTTGTGGTTGTATTTATTTATTATTTTGCTTATTTATTTATTTATATTTTTTGTGGTTGTGTTTAAAGACAGTTTTCTATGGTTTGCTAGCTCTCTTGACTTAGAAAATTGGATTTCCTAGTAAGTATTTTAAATGCTTGAGGGATTTTTTAAAAAAGATTTTATTTATCCATTTGACAGAGAGAGAGAGAGACAGCCAGCAAGAGAGGGAACACAAGCAGGGGGAGTGGGAGAGGAAGAAGCAGGCTCCCAGCAGAGCAGGGAGCCCGATGCGGGGCTCAATCCCAGGACCCTGGGACCACGCCCTGAGCCGAAGGCAGACGCTTAATGACTGAGCCACCCAGGCACCCCTAAATGCTTGAGGAATTTTTATAATAAAATCCAATGGCTAGGTTTTGCATGCATAGTCATTATTTGGACCAAAATTTAGTATATGTATCCCTAAATTTGACCCATAGTACAAGTAAATGCCTTTTATTTCAACTTTCACCTTTTTCAATCTCTAATTTGGCATTTCCCATCTAATGTGCAATAAAATATTTGCTGAAGCATATGTATAAACTCTTAAGAATGAGGGTGAATATTTGACCTATGATTCAATGTTTTTTTAAGAGATTCCAAGATGTATTGTTTAATCGGATGCCACATTTCCAATACTGTAATATGATTATTCATATTACATTCCTTGCTTCTTCTAGACTTTTATCTTTGGCCTTTGTGCATAATATCTTATCACATTTGCGGGGGATGATTTAGGTTTCTGCGTTTACTTGCTGTTTGTTAAGCTCTGATATAAATCCAGTTGAGGACATGGCTTAGCAAAGAACCTGCAAGAAGTCAGAAGTACCAAAAGTGATCTGAAGAAGGGTATGTTTCTAACACTATATGAAACAAAAGCCAACAGGAAGTTGGGTGCTGAACTGACATAAGACAATATCTCAAGGGCAGTGAGTCAAAGAAAGTCAGGAAGAACAGAATGTCTACACCTCAATATAACAGTATGAAAAAGAAACTTTTCCAATAAATAAAATATGAAGCAAACCTATGCACATGCATATGAATTTGTGTCTCCTGGCCATTTGAGATTTTAAGTAGAATGACTTGAATATCCACTCTATGCCCTGTGATTCTTTAAATCGCCTTCCAGATTTTTGTGTATGTGCTGGGCCTGTGTTCTCATGGTATGGTCTGGGGACTTTGTTTTCATCTTTAGGGTATTGGTTCTATACCTTACTTTTAATCAGTCTCCTAGATTCCATTAAGAATAACTCCAGCAATATAAATAATGTGTAACTATAATAGATATTAAAAAAGGTTTAACTACTGTTCTGATGGGTTTGGAATTCATTGCATTCCTTTCCTTCAAAAATCCTTAGCCTTCCAGCAATGGTTGCTCTTCTCACCCTCTTCTACCAAGTGCCTGGTCTTAGATCTATTCACTCCTGCATTTTCCTGAGCAATAAATCTCTCCTTCCTTTATCTGTATTTGTAAAGCAGCTTTTCTTTTTTTTAATTTTTTTTATTTTAATGTTTTTTTATTATATTATGTTAGTCACCATACAGTACGTCCCCGGTTTCCGATGTAAAGTTCGATGATTCATTAGTTGCGTATAACACCCAGTGCACCATGCAATACATGCCCTCCTTATTACCCATCACCAGCCTATCCCATTCCCCCACCCCCTCTCCTCTGAAGCCCTCAGTTTGTTTCTCAGAGTCCATAGTCTCTCATGCTTCATTCCCCTTCTGATTACCCCCTTTATACCTTTGTTCCCCTACCGATCTTCCTAGTTCTTATGTTCCATAGATGAGAGAAATCATATAATTGTTTTTCTCTGCTTGACTTATTTCACTTAGCATTATCTCCTCCAGTGCCGTCCATGTTGCAGCAAATGTTGAGAAATCGTTCTTTCTGATAGCTGAGTAATATTCCATTGTATATATGGACCACAACTTCTTAATCCAGTCATCTGTTGAAGGGCATCTCGGTTCCTTCCATGCTTTGGCTATTGTGGACAATTAAAGCAGCTTTTCTTGTATGCTGGTGTAATCAAGTAAATGCAGATGTCTCCAGTACTCAGATTCTGAGGTTACTGACTTGCTCCTTGTAATGGCTTGCTTGAATGTGTCTCTCTTATTTGATTGAACGGGTGTCTCTTATTCCCTTAGTCAGTTCTGAAGCCAACCTTTAATCATATATACATTCAGTCTCATACAACCTGCTAAGCATTATGGTAAGTACTGAAGATATAAACCCATTCAAACACTTTGGTCTAGGAGCGTGAAAAGACAGCATATTAATCTTGGTGATTTTTCCTAGGTCTCTTTCCCTTAGGTTTGGAGAACTCTACAATTTGTAACTAGTGAAATATTTTCTCCAACTTTCACTTTCCTTTTTGGAACAGCTTCTATAATATTGGCTCCTTTAGAAGAACTCTTTCTACTTGGATTGGAAGAAAGGGATACTCTTTGACAGCCCCTTTAAACATCCAGTTCTTTATATATCTTTGAATTAACATCTGTCTCCTATAATTTGGATTTACCAATTGACTTATGTTAATTAGCAGTTAATTCAAGTACATGTAGATATAAAAATACTTTAAAATACTTTAAATACATTTTAAAATATTCAGTCAATTAATTTTTGTACTATAGTTAGCTATACCATAGTACAGTATGAAACTACTGCATTGTATGTTTGAGAGTTGCTAAGAGAGCAGATCTTAAAAGTTCTCATTACAAGAAAAAGGTCAGTGACTATATGTGGTGATGGATATTAACTAGATTTATCATGGTGAGCATTTTATAATATACACACATATTTAATCATTATGTTGTACACTTGAAACAAATATAATGTTAATGTCAATTAATCTCAGTTAAAAAATAAATAAAAAATAAAGTTAATTTTTGTTTAAAAAATCCCTCTGATCCTAGACTCCTTTGCAGCTGAAGTTCACATGTAATTTATATTCTACTTGTGAGAAGCAGCAGCATAACTGAATTAGATAGAATAAAGATGAAATATGGGCTTCTATTGTGATGGTATTAATCATAACAGTAGCAGCAGTAGCATGGTCCTGAGTTGGCAGCTCTATCATGAACTTCCTGATCACAGCAGAAGTGAGAGGGTTCTGGAACCAGGGTTTGTAGCTGTAGCTTGTCAATTTAACAAGGGGTCTTTTTTTTTTTTAATGATTTTTTATTATATTATGTTAGTCACCATACAGTACATCCCCGGTTTCCGATGTAAGGCTTGATGATTCATTAGTTGCATATAACACCCCGTGCACCATGCAATTCGTGCCCTCCTTACTACCCATCACCGGTCTATCCCATTCCCCCCCCTCTGAGGCCCTCAGTTTGTTTCTCATAGTCCATAGTCTCTCATGTTTCATTCCCCCTTCTGATCACCCCCCTTTCTTTATCCCTTTCTTCCCCTACTGATCATCCTAGTTCTTATGTTCCATAGATGAGAGAAATCATATGATAGTTGTCTTTCTCTGCTTGACTTATTTCACTTAGCATTATCTCCTCCAGTGCCATCCATGTTGCAGCAAATGTTGAGAACTCATTCTTTCTGATAGCTGAGTAATATTCCATTGTATATATGCACCACAACTTCTTAATCCAGTCATCTGTTGAAGGGCATCTCGGCTCCTTCCACGATTTAGCTATTGTGGACATTGCTGCTATGAACATTGGGGTGCATATGGCCCTTGTCTTTACTACGTCTGTATCTTTGGGGTAAACACCCAGTAGTGCAATGGCTGGATCATAGGGTAGCTCAATTTCTAACTTTTTAAAGGACCTCCACACTGTTTTCCAGAGTGGCTGTACCAACTTGCATTCCCACCAACAATGTAGGAGGGATCCCCTTTCTCCACATCCTCTCCAACAATTGTTGTTTCTTGTCTTGTCTATTTTTGCCATTCTAACTGGCATAAGGTGGTATCTCAGTGTGGTTTTGATTTGAATTTCCCTGATGGCTAATGATTTTGAACATTTTTTCATGTGTACGTTAGCCATTTGTATGTCTTCATTGGAAAGTGTCTGTTCATATCTTCTGCCCATTTTTTGATTTGTTTATTTGTTTCTCGTGTATTGAGTTTGAGAAGATCTTTGTAGATCTTGGATACCAGTCCTTTATCTGTAGTGTCATTTGCAAATATATTCTCCCATTCCGTGGGCTGCCTCTTAGTTTTTCTGTAACAAGGGGTCTTCTGACTGTACAACTTTTGGACATCAGGGAGTCTGTTCTATGATGTGGCCTCAGAGTCCACTTCTTCAGCCCTCCATGTGATTCTATAAACCACTTGTATCAGTTATCCATGGCCACAATAATGCTGTGTAATGAATGTCCCCAGACACAGCGGCTTGAAACTATAACCATTTATTTTTGCTCATGAATCTATGGGTCGGCTGACCAGTTCTACTGATCTAGGTTGAGCTTGACTGATCTCTCTGAGAAACAACAACAACAACAACAAACAACAAAAATCCCCAAGTATATATGAAGTGTTTACTATATGTTGGTAGTGTTTAAGCTGTTGGGGCTAAGGGACTGAATAAAACAGATACAAATCTCTGCCCTCATGTAACTTATATTCTAGTGAGTACATAGTATTTTGCTTTGATAATGATGTTGTGATTTCAACATTTCCAATATTTTTGAGTACTTGAATTATTTTATGTAGTAAATATTACACTTCATTTAGTTTACCATATTTGGTCCATGAAAATAATTCTAAAGTAGATTCAATCTTTAAATCAGTTGCTTAGAATTTAAGATTAATGTGTTCATTTTTTATTTTTTTGATTGATTGATTTATCTTAGAGAATGAGATTGCCAGTGGGCAGAGGGGTAGAGGGAGAGGGAGAAAGAATCTTTTTTTTTTTTAAGATTTTATTTATTTATTCGACAGAGATAGAGACAGCCAGCGAGAGAGGGAACACAAGCAGGGGGAGTGGGAGAGGAAGAAGCAGGCTCATAGCGGAAGAGCCTGATGTGGGGCTAGATCCCATAATGCCGGGATCACGCCCTGAGCTGAAGGCAGACGCTTAACCGTTGTGCCACCCAGGCGCCCCAGGGAGAAAGAATCCTTAAGCAGACTCCTTGCTGAGCATGGAGCCCGCTGAGGGGGGCTTGATCCCAGGATCCTGAGATCATGATCTGAGCTGAAATCAAGAGTTGGCACTTAACCTGAATGAGCCACCCAGGCATCCCAAGATTAATGCGTTTAAAGCCAGCTTAGAATCCATCCACATTAGATCCTTGGGACAATAGATCATTTACTTTTATTTTAAGGGATTAGCAAGAGAATGTGAGTGGGTTTGCAGAGAGTCATCCACTTAAATGGGAAAATGTTTCTTACTAACAACATCATCTTCATCTACATGAGGCAATTTCTATTTGGTATTATCCCTAGTGTAAACCATAGAAGTTTAGAGCTGAGTGCTTCTTCACTTTCTACATGAGAAACCTGAAATCCCCAAGTGCAATATGTCTTACCTGAGCTCACTTAGCCAGTTTGCACATAGACTGTGGGCTAGAATTGGCCCTTCTGACTCTACATAAGAGCTTCATGAGCTCTGGGACTTTTCTGCTCACATCCAATTTGAAGTGCTTGAAACAGCACTTGGCACATGATAAACACTTAATAAATACTTTGTTGAATGGGTGAATGTTATTTTTTTCTCTAGGTTCCCCATGAATAAATTATCCTTAATTGGCTGAAGTGAACGAGAACATTTTTTTTTTATCAGCTGGTGTCTGGTTTAGGCTTTCAAGCAAATAAGCCTAGGTATCTTCAAGGAAAGGGAAAATCTTTCTAAAAGACTTAGAGAAACACATGATTGAAAAAAAAAATCTCTAACAATATTTCTGTCTGGAAATATAAAAATCTATTCTAACTGTGATTTGTCAGATGACAGTGACAGAGTTGTAGGGATATGAAGACATGACTTTTTTCCGAAACTGTTTTAGATTCCTCCAGCTTTTAAATATTCAAACCTAAACCCAAAATGTGCATTTGTATTTATCATATTTAAACATTGGAAAGTTTTTCATCTTATTGAATTCACCCATACATTATACTTCCATGCTTTTCTAGGAACTAATGCATGACTGTTTGGGCATTTTTAACTTGAATTGACTTGCATATCTGAACAGAATTTCTATTCTTCTATACAACCAGGTAGGGTACTCTCTTTGCTATGTTTGCAAAGAAGTTGTGGAATAAAGAAAGGAAAAAAAAAAAGATTTCCACTGTATACATCTTCAATGTAATATCTTCTTAAAAATTACCTAAAGTAAATTCTTACACAAGCTCCACATCATGTGAAGGACTTCGTTTTTATCATAAGAACGATGAGGAACCCCGAAGGTTATGAGGTCACAAAATCAAACAAATAGGGATGACAGCATTCTGGGAAGTTTTCTTCACTTTGATTTCTCTAAGTGTAATTCTGATGCTGTATGTGTCATAAGTGATAAAAAAGGAGAGACAGTCTGCTTTGCTCACCATTGATTACCTAACGTTTAGTACAGGGTCTGGCATTTAACAGTAGGTGGGTCAATAATTGTTGAATGAATTAAGGGATAAACTAGCAAAATATAGACATTACAACACCTGCCTAAACTTACATAAGAGTAAGCCAATTTGGCTTATTTTTTGTATCCTTTTTAAGAGTTTCCAATTGTGTGTGTCTCCATGGATGAAGTAGGGTTTCTGGAACCCTAGATACTTAGTCTTGCAAAGGTCCTGATGTAGACATAGGTCGAATGTGGAGAATTTATTTTCTTTGAGAATTTCAATAAGTTATAGCTCTGTAAATAGCATGTTTTTCAGAAATCCCAAGACTATATGGAAACTATTCCTCCTTTAGATTAGCTAAGTCAGGCTTCATTGTTTTTGCAAGAGTACAGAAGAGTAAATTTTAAGTGATGATACTATTGCCATAGTTAGAAGAAATGTGAATAGAAGCGTCATTTTCCTACTGACATTTTAGTAATGTGGCTGCTGGTCTGAAAATACATTTATTTGTCATGGGCTTGATGCTTTGGAAAGCTGGCTGTGTGCAATATGTTCAGACAGAGGCTGTTGACAGCTGCTTAATGTTAGTGGGGAAGTTTTCCCTTTAAATCTCTAGACAGTCAACAGAAAGTCATTAGAGGCTTCAGATATATTAATTTATTTTAGAACTCCTTAGAACTACCAGCAATGTTTTCAGCCTCACTGGCATAAATTTTATAATTTTTCTTAAAATACTTAAATCAAGTAAGGACTGAGTTGGTTGTCTGCTTAATCTTGGCAGAGTATGGCAGGAGCAATATTCTGTTTTCTTTCTGTCTGTAGTTTGTTAGGGAGATCGCTACCAGAAAGCCATTGCATGTCAGAGCTCACATCTGTGATGGCTTCTCTGAGACAGAATTGGTTTTAGTTTTGGCTGTAGGATCTGATTGTGTGTTTCTTTTCCTAGGGTGAGAAGAAGAGGAAGCAGACAGAGTGGAAGAGTCAGCTTACTCCCAATACCGTAACATAAGATGGCATGACCAAGGGTGATATTCTGGAGCTGGCTTCTCCATTGTCTCTGAGACCTCAATTACGACAGCTTTTAAGATGGTTATCAAGGTCAAGACATGCATTCTATGAGTGGCAGATGCTGCCATACCCACACATGCCACCTTGCTTGCACCACTTTGGTCTACTGTTCAACTTATTGCTCACCTCTGCGCTTCTTTACCTAAGGGCTTTCTTTGGTCATCAGAGCTTTGGTTGTCCCAGGCAGAAAAGCAGCAAAGAAATTAACACTGCCTTGGGAATGGTCTTCAACCAATGACAAGAGTTGGCAGATAGATACCCCAGTGATTCCAAACCTTGGCTGAGATACGTGGCTCCTAGATTCACTGGTTCCCAGAATCGCCTTGGGGCCCTCAGTGGTAGCTGGTTTGATAATGCACCGTTTGTTGGCTACCTTCACTGCCTTGTCTCAACTCTTACTTGCAAGGTGATGTCTTCTTCATCTCCCCAGTAAACTAGGAGTACTCAAATATTTGCCTCAAGGTCCACTACCAAGAGAACTCAAACTAAAACTTTATGCAAATTGAATAACTTTTAGTGCATATCTGTATCTAAGCTGAGGAGCTAGAGAGTGGACACTCAGGAAAGATCCAGTTAGGCCCACAGGCTTTTGTTTGATGCTGTCAATGTTTTAGTTGCAAGTAAAGCTAACAAAGTGAAAGCAATCTTCCTCAATCCAATTTTATGATTTAATCTATGTTCACTCCATATATGTTTTTCAAAATCTAAGAAGCTTCAGTGACATGAACTTGAGATGTTTACTCTTCTATATGAATTAAAGTTGTTCTGGGATTTGCTCTAAAGGGTTTTGACTTTTTTTTAAAGATTTATTTATTATTTTGAGAGAGGGAGAGAGAGAGCAAGTGGGGGGACGGTTAAAGGGAGAGGGAGAGAAGCATACTCTCTAATGAGCAGGGAACCTGACATGGGACTCTATCTCATGACCCTGAGATCATGACCTGAGCTGAAACCAAGAGTCAGATGCTTAACCTAGTGAACCACCCATGTGCCCCAAGCGTTTTGATGTTTTTAATTTATCCTCATATGGAAATCTGACCATCTCCATAATTGTTCAGGTTGTTTTTTTTTCTGGATCTCAGGATCATACTATATCTCAGGTGAAGATGCACATTTAGCAGAACGCCTTCCTTTTATTTTTTTTTTATGGATTTTATTTATTTATTTGACAGAGAGAGACAGTGAGAGAGGAACACAAGCAAGGGGAGTGTGAGAGGGAGAAGGGCTTCCCAATGAGCAGGGAGCCTGATGCAGGGCTCGATCCGAGGACCCTGGGATCATGACCTGAGCTGAAGGTGGGTGCTTAACGGCTGAGCCACCCAGGTTCCCCAGAATGCCTTCCATTTTATTTTAAAATTTCCCCTCATGGATTTATGGAACAAAGATTTACTTGGCAAGTACTATGTGTGTGGTCTATAATAGACTCCAGTGATTCACTACATTTCTTGGAATTTTGATATGTTGCAATTCATTAAATTAATGTATTTAGGGAAGACACGACTTCAGTGCTTTTTAAATTTTCTTAACAATTTAAACCTATCCCTTCAGCAGGAAGCATATTTTCTCTGCTCTACACACACACAAGACACTTTATCTGTACCTTTCTGATGTCACTTATGCTTTAGCTTGCAAAATATTTTTGGCAAATATTTTTTGTATATAACCTCTACTAGTTTATAAACTCCCACACCGTCTAAAACAGGTTCTATATAAAGTAGAAGCCAAGTACATGTTTCTCATATAATCCCTTCAGAGAATTTTACTCTTAAAACTTAAACTGGCTCATGATGAAACTTATTTGCCACTTTCATATGCACTCACAGTTTATTGAGATAATCTTGGATTTACTCTTTATCATGTAGGCATTTCATTATCCGGAGAAACAAAAAAAGACAACTAAATATCTTTTTTCTTAGAGATTTCCCTTCTAGTATATTGGAAAGGGGCCAAGGAAAATTTCTGTTTCGAACTGGTAGATGACTTCCAGGTTTCTTCCCCATGTTAAGATTCTATAGATTAGTTAGTAGGGGTAACACGTGCCTACTGATAGCTGAATAAAACCACTGAAAGAGAAGGTTCTTCTTTTGCTATTAAGTGCTTGTCCCATTTTGCTTACGTTATCTTAGTGGTCATACAGAGCATTTCCATATGATGAGTACATTTAGGTAATTCCACTAAAAACTGAATGTCATTGCCTGTGTGGAGTTTAACTACTCGAGTCCCAAGAAATATGGTAGAAACTCATAGCCAACTGGATAACCTGTTATATCATAATTTATGAGTCCTTTTAACTGAATATGCAAGATAACATGGATTTCTTATTCATCTGACTTTTTAAAGGGATTTGTGGGATTCAATTAAATATAGCTAGTCTGGGCATTGATGAGGGCAGGGCTGTTTCTGAAGTGAGTGGTAGGAATATGAAGTGTAAATTCTTTTTACTATCACTTTTTTCTATGATGCTCTTATCACACATTGACACCTGGATTACTGTAAGAAAGAGCAATTCTCATATGAATCAGAAAATTATTGAAGGTGATGTTGTTAAATATTAATCATAACGGGTATTAAATGTCTCAGATCGAGTCGAATTGCACAGTCAAGTGTAAGGGAAATACCAGACAGAGAGGAACAAAGAAAGATAAGCAGAGGTTGAAAAGTAAGGACCATATTTTTATATTCCAGACTGTGCAAAGTATTTTTACATATATAATTTCACTTAATTCTCACAAAAATTTTCAAGGGAAGTATTATATCCAGGTCTGCTGTTGAGGTTGCCGAAAGTCAGGATAAATTTGTTGGGGGTCACATGGCTTGTGAAAGATAGAGCTGTTGGGGCGCCTGGGTGGCACAGCAGTTAAGCACGTCTGCCTTCAGCTCAGGGCGTGATCCCGGCGTTATGGGATCGAGCCCCACATCAGGCTCCTCCGCTATGAGCCTGCTTCTTCCTCTCCCACTCCCCCTACTTGTGTTCCCTCTCTCGCTGGCTGTCTCTCTTTCAAATAAATAAATAAAATCTTTAAAAAAGAAAGAAAGAAAGAAAGAATCATTTAAAAAAAAAAGAAAAAAAAGAAAGATAGAGCTGCTATCCAGCAAAGGCAGGTCAGAGTCCAAACCCTTGATTAGGAGGGAGGGGGAGAGAGAGGGAAAAAAGAAGGAGGAGGAGGAAGAGGAGGAGAAAAAGGAGAAGGAGGAGAAGAAGAAGAAGAAGAGAATGAGGTAGAAGAAGAGGAAAAGGAAGAAGAAGAAGGAGGATGAAGAGGGAGGGCCGAAAGAAGGAAGGAAAGAAGAAAGAGAGGAAGGGAGGAAAAGAAGGAGGAAGGAAAAGGATAATGTATAGGGTGAAAGTGTTAGTGAATAAAGGGCCACAAGAATTGGAAGGGTAAAGATGAGGGTGGGAATAAAACAAGGAGGTGCTCTGGTGTATTCTGTGTCAAAGTAGGGGGTCTTCATCTTTGACAAGGGCAAAAGTCACAGGTATATATAGGACACTGGTTCTCTTTTCCTAAAATTACCTCAGTCGAGCCTAAACAGAAGAGCTTCACAAAAAGTCAGTTTGTGGAGAAAACAATTAGGATTGTCTTGAAATAGTAAAAAGGATGTTCCATGAAAAAAGCTTTATTTCATTTGCTATGGAATATGTTAACTTTTGGTGAATGTCTAGGGCATTTTACTTGTCAGCCTTGACTTTCCATGGCTATAATGTAATAAAATTTTAAAATAATTATTCCTTTTTTGAAAGAGGTTAATTGATTAGACCCAAACTTTGTGTCCCCATGGAGCAGATGGGGTAATGGGAAGTGCTGGGGCCTGTTATCCATGGGGAGGCAGGTGCTGGGCCAAGGCCAGCGATGGTCCACCTCTCCTACCTCTGATGGCTGCAAGAGGGCACCAGGCCCTGTAGAAGCCTCAATGGTTAATGTGAAGTTTGTAAATGCACTTGCATTTACGAACAGGACATCAGGATGCATTATTAATGGCTGACTGAGAAGGATAACAAGAGGCTCTTGTGATTTATGCAGTAAACTGTGTTTTCACTTAAGAGTGGAATATAGTAAATACAAATTGATGATACAGGCAATAGTAATCATAAAACCACAGCACAAGCAGGCTGACAACAGAGGCCTGGTGCCAATTTGCAGCTAATTCAATGGTAGACGTTTGCCTTTAAAATGTTTCTATCCAAGGTAGATGGGTATTAGCAAATACTCTGTCATTTGTTCATGTAAAGATCTCTGAATTTCCACCATTGGAAAATCTAATGTATTCTTCAGATATAATTCAGCTCATGAACTTATTTAATAGTTACTATTTTGAGAATACAACTGTTTTTCATTTTTAAGTAACTTAATTAAAAATACAATGAGCTGAAACCATTTAAAAAATATTTTCAATAACAGAAAGTTACGGTCCTTCTTGAAATAATGATTTCTTACCCATCTTGCTGTTCTGAGAGAACTTGGCATTTATGGAAACTTCAGGGCTTTCTTCACCTAAAGAATATACTTGTCAACAAAGAGGGAGCTTGGACATTCTCAGTTCACAAACCCTTGATTTATGAACCACTAGGTAGCACAAATAGACTTTTCTGGCTGCCCATCATTGCTGAAGCCACAGCCAGAGGAGCCATTGCCCTGGGCAGAACCATTTCAGTGGCGGTTTGGGTAAAATGGGTTTCTGCCAGATAGTATACCCACTATGTGGTTACCCGGAGGAAAAGTCTTAATGGCAATCAAGTTAGGACAGGTCAATGGGAGTGCAATCCATTCTTAGGTTGGAAGCTACCCTTAGTGTAATACATTCCTGCCAATCAACCATGTATCCGTAGACTTCCTTATAAATATGCATTTTAGAATATTTCCTCAACAAACCCTAAGAGAATACTTAAGGTCATGCTACAGAAATCCCCATAGCAGATTCCACATTGTTCTTGCAAAAAACAAAAACATCCTATTCTTTCTGTGTATTCTAACAGGCCAGCTATTTGTCTATGAGTTGCAGCATTATGAATGTTAGGTTTAAAAATTATGTTATCCTTCATACTCATCATAGTCCTCTGTGCTCTTGAAAGAATGGAAGGAAGGAAGGGAGGGAGGAAGAGAGGGAGGGAGAGAGGGGGAGAGGAAGGAAGGAAGGAAGGAAGGAAGGAAGGAAGGAAGGAAGGAGGAAAACACATAGAAAAAAAAGTTCATTTTCATAGCACTCAGCAATAAACAACCAATTTACGAACAAGGAAAATACCCTATGTATGTGAAAGAGAAAAAGGTTGGTTGATGGTGTGTTTATCTCAAGCAAAATGTGGTATATTTAGTGTATAGTTCTAGACTCAGCGAAAACAAAGAGCTTTAGAGATTTTAGCCTCTGTTTTTTATTGCTTATTTTTAAATTATACATTGCTTTTATTTCCTTCAAAACAGAAGATAGTCTAAATGATCACAAGAAGAATTGGGCAATATCCGTGGGGATATTTCTTCATAAATAGTATAAAATACTTTTTACAAAGTTTAAAGGTTCAACTACAGGGCCAGCTGGCTCCAGAGTAGTCTTTCTTATTTGTTCCAAGTCTATCCAATGTATTCACCTTTCTGTCCCTCTGCCTCAGTCTCTCTCACCTCCTCTCATTCTCTCTCTCATTTAGGATGTTCTAATATGTGCTCTGTAGCCTATCTTTCTAAGCACTGCCTGATGTAATTATTTGTGATTTCTTCTTCTTTTCATAGACCATAGAAAAGTGTAAGAAGGATCAATATTTCTGAATCTCCTTGTTCAGAACACATGAAGGGAAGTTGGATTCAGTGGCTGCATTACTGATCTCTGAGGATAAGTGGCTAAACTATTTAGCAGAGAAAAATATATGCTTTAATGTTAGATTATGTTTTTGCATTCTTTAGCTTGTCATAAAATTTATTGCACTGCAGAATGATTACATGATGTTTTAGGATTAGGCCCAGATGTAGATCCAGAATGTAAATTTGCAGAGAGAAATGTATAACATATGGTCTGGAATCCTGTGAAGGTTATGAAACCTCTGGGTCTCAAGGGTTAGTATGACCTAGATGTTATTAAAACAAGGCAATTTAAAATATATTTGTACTTTTTCATTATGTTTGTGTCATTAGCTGAAAGAGAATGAGATACTAGCAGGTCTGAGGGTGAAAAAATCTGATGACATAAGCTTTTGCCCTGTAAAGTGTTTATTCTATCCCCACCCAAGTGCCAGAGAGCCTGAACACCATCTTCACTCTGGAAGGAAAAAGTGTTCTGCTCTTCACTCAGCTAGTTCCATCTTTGATGGAGCTCGTACTCAGAGACTCTAGGATGGTTCTGGGGTCCTGGATTCTTTTCCTTCTTGGAATTTGTAGGTGTGCATTTTTAGCCCAAGATTGAGCACATAATTAGGTGCTACAGACTGATTGTTTGTGTTCCCCCAAATCTCAGGTTGAAGCCCTAACCCCCAATGTGATGGTATTTGAATATGGAGTCTTTGGAAGGCACTCAGGATTAAAGGAGGTCATGAGGAGGTAGCCCTCACAATGGGGTTAGTGCCCTTATAAAAAGAGACACCAGAGACCTTGTTCTCTCTCCTCAAACACACTGAATTAAGAGGCCATGCATGGACACAGTGAGAAGATACCATCTGTTAGCCAGGAAGATAGACTTCGCCAGGACCTAGCTATGCTGGCACCTTCATTTTAAACTACCAGCCTCCAGAACCGTAAGAAAATAAATTTTTGTTGCATAAACCACCCAGCCTATGGTATTTTGTTATGGCAACCTCAGCAGACTAAGGCATCAGGTATAATAAAAGAAGATCGAATTAAATAAAAGAGACTCTTCTTACCCTCTGAGGCAGGCTGAGTCACTGGCCACACAAAAACATCCTGTCCTAATTCTGGAATCAGGAAATGTTACCTAACAGGAAAAAGTTTCTAATCAAAGGTTTTGAGATGAGGAGATTACCCAGAATCATCTGAAGGCCCAAATCCAATCACATGTATTCCTGTAAGTAAGAGATAGAGAGAGACTCCAGGCATACAGAAGAGGGAGGAGGCAAGGTGACCTTGGACGCAGAGGTGGGGTTGATGGAACCACAGGTAAGGGAGGCTGGCAGCTCCCAGAGGCTGGAAGAGGAAAGTGATGCAATCTCCCTCTAGCCTCTGGAAGGAGCAATCCTCTGGCAACACCTTGATTTTGGACATTCTGGCCTTCAGAGCTGTGAGAGAGAGTCAATTTCTGTTGTTTTAAGGACATAGACTGTGGTGATTTGTTACCGGCAATAGGAAACGAATACTCTCCAACTTCTCACTCTTCCTCTAAACAGTGTTCGCTAACTGGATATACACGGCCAGGCTTGACTTTGAGTTTGGTGCCTGTGGTCACCCCTGTGGCTAAGCAACAGCTGTGAAGCTGAAGTAGAAGGAGTGTGAACTCAGGCCTTAAGCCTGGCTGGCTGGCTTACAGAATGGGAGCCAGTCTGAGAGAAGGTCTTCTAGCCTCTGGGTCTTTGCTGACAAGAAAAGCCTCCTCCCTGGCCTGGGGGGCAAACTCAAGCAGAGCAGTGTGATGGTAATTGGCAAGTTAGCCCTTGATATTTTTTCTCAACGGTAGCCTGGCAACTGTGCTGGGAGCATGGGGCACTGCTGCTAAATCATACCTTAATTCTTTGAAAGGGATACATGAATTTTCTTTCTAACATTTCTACTCTGCTTTATTTTTATGACAAAGAATGCCTGGATGATGCTTCTGGAGGATGAACATTTTTATAGAGCTACCAGCAAGCAGAGAAAGAGTGAAAGCCCTCCCTGCTCCCTTCATGAGCCTTTCTCTACTACTTGCTCTAAAGCTTGGTTAAGGAGAAAGCCATTTGGTTGCTGGAAAGGCCTACTGTTCTCAAGGGACCAGGAGAAGGGGGTGCTCTGAGAACTTTTTTACTCAAAAAGACCGACTTTCTCAAAAACCAGGCCTTCATGAATTGGTTAAAAGTTTAATTTTTCATCCCTGTTGGGGATTTGGCTGAGGCTCAGCCCAGTAATGGATAACATATGTAGAAACTCTCTCGCCACCTCCACCTTCTCTTCCAGATTTCTTTCCCGTTTTCAGTTCTTCATCTAATATTTTGTGAGGTTTTTTTGCTTGTTTGCCTTTGCCAGGAAAAAATAGTGTTTGCTTAGTTCTTTTGTTAGTCAACTTGTTCTTGTGAATGGTATGGATGGCTGGGCCAACTGCCCAGTTCCCTATTTGTCTGCTTTAAATAATCAAAACTTAAAGCATAAATACTAACAAATACCATCTGTGTCATCTTTCTAAAATCTTTCTAGTAATCTCAAAAGCTTTAAGTAATTACTCACAAAGAAAATCTCTGCCTTCCTGTTTATGATGAAAAACTGAACGAACAAATATTTCACAGAGTAAATGCCTGAGAACTTATGCCAGTAAGGCCAAGAGATTGCATAAAAAATAACATACTGCACACAAGGGACTCAACCGTGTATTAGAGAGTCTAATTATTTATTGAATTACTTCCTTTCCCTCCCTTGTTGACCTTTCTGGGGGTCACCCACAACCTGGTTAAAGAGTCACTTATATTTTTAATTCATTCAGCATCTGAAACATTCAGACCCTTATGTGCTGAACTTAATAGAAGTATCTGAAGTGTGATGAAAGAAGGGAGGATTCTAACAGAGAGAAAGCCTTCCCCATAACTGGACATCCATTATGCATAGGTCAGAAAGGCCAAGAGTTCTTGACCATTGATCCCTTTGAGGCAGGTCTGGTTTTGGCCAAATCTGAGATGTGCAGATGCAATATGGAGTTGTCCTGGAGAAACTGCTCAGGCTTAATTAAGCAAGCCCAGCTGGAGAGATTCTAGATATTTTAGTAGTCATCTTTATTTGGACTCAGTAGTTCCAGAGTGAGTCATACAGTGTACTGAAAAGATCTGTCCATTTGGAAAAATGTTTCTCAGCCCAGAAATGTCACCAATGCACATTTTCCTCCATAGATATACCTACCTTAATAGGTATCACTAGTGACCATTGCACTAAATTTTTACTGTTTGTAGCAACTAGAGAAATAAAAAAATTACTTCTGAGAACAGTCTTACTGACTCAGTCACAAACATTCATGGATACTTGTTGCCTTCTGGGTACTATACAAGGTAAGTCTCATCAAAGGTACAAGCAATTTGGAGGTACACAATACATTTTAAAGATAGAAATGCATTTTTTTTTGCATTTTCCACATTTAGAACATTTCACTTGAGGAGTTTGAAATTCCATGCAGGCAATATATCAATCACTTAGAGTAAGATTATGGCTTGAATTAGTCCTGGAAAAGTCAAGAAATGCATATGAAGGCTTGAACATCACAACTTGCTTACCTTGGTGAATTGCTCACTTGGTGTGCAAATGGCTCCAAATTGTTGAATAAGAGTCTGCAGTTATGGGCTAGTGTCATGCGTATCTGGTCCAGATTATGACAGCTAACCACACCAGTGAGGGTGGTCATGAAGTGCTTCAGGTTAATACACCAGTGATGGTATGACCATACTGTGCTCTCGATTCTATAAATTGAAGATTCCTGGATTGTTAAAAGCTAAAGGACGTCTTTAATTTGCCAGAGAAAATTGTGGGAGTTTAAGGCATAAAAATTGATTTCTCCTTATCTAAAAATTAGGGGGAATTTGAAAAGTTTCACATTTATCTAGTGTTCATGTGAGATTTACGTTAGGAATAGGTGAGTGTAGCACATAACATTTATCTGGGGAATTGGACAAAATGGAAGAGAAATCTCTGTAAAATGTGGTAAATAATCAAATGTAGTTACACACAGGGCGATGTGAATGGAGATTAAGGGCACTAAACAGCTTAACTTGGTCAGGAAAGGTGATATTTAATCTGAGTCTTAAAGTACCTGGAGGCATCTGCAAACCCAGTTCTTCAGAAGGACAATTTGCAGAGAATATTAGGAGCAGAGGCACAGAAGAGTAAAAGTTTATGTAAGCATTGCAGTTTGGAATTCTAGGAGCAAAATGTGATCCGAAAACTGGTAAGAAAGCAAACTGGAGAATGGATACCCATTCATAAGAGGCCGTATATGCTGTGCTGGGGATATTGGGCCTTATCGCACACACATTAGAAAGGTCTTTCATGCTCTGTCCAGCAGTACTGTAGATAGCAGATTGCAATGCTCTGGCTAAGAGGAGGTAAAGGATTGGACTCAAGTAGTCAAGAAGGAGAGAATAAGGCTGTGCATAATGTATACAATTTGATGACTTTAGAGACAAGTATATATCTGTGAAACCATCACCACAATCTATGCCATAAACCTATCCATCACCTCCAAAAGTTTCCTCCCACCTTATTATTTATTGTTATTTTTTGTGATAAGAATAGTTAAAATAAGATTTACCCTCTTAGGTTGTAGAAAGGGAGGTGGGTGGGGGATGGGGTAACTTGGTGATGGGCAATAAGGAGGATATGTGTTGTGATGAGCACTGGATGTTATATACAAATAATGAGCTGTTGAACACTACATCAAAAACTAATGATGTACTATGTGTTGGATAACTGAACATAATAAAAAATAATAAATAAAATGAGCACAATAGAAAAAAAGTTACCCTCTTAGCAAATTTTTAAGTTTATAGTACAGTATTGCTAACTATAGGCACTATGGTGTTCAATAGATCTCTAGGACTCTTTCATTTCATATAACCGAAACTTTGTTCTCTTTGGCTAATACTTTTCCATGTACAGTTGGCAACTGGAATTGCCAGCTGGCAGTTACCAGTCCACTCTCTGCTTCTACAACTTTGACTATTTTATTCATAATATAAGTGATATCATATGGTATTTGCCTTTCTGTGTCTAGCTTATTTCACTTCCCATATCTTCTAGTTCATTCATATTCTTGCAAATAGCAGGATTTTTTCTTTTTAAAGGCTGAATAATATTCCATTACATGGAAGCATCACATTTTCTTTATGCATTCATTTCTCACTGAACATTTAGGTTGTGTCCATGTCTTGGCTATTGTGAATAATGTTGCAATAAATGTGGGAGTGCAGATACACCTTTGAGATTCTGATTTCGATTCCTTTGCTAATACCCAGAAGTAGAATTGCTAGATCATATGATAGTTCCATTTTTAACTTTTTGAGCTATACCAATTTACATTCCCAAAAACAGTGCACAAATTTTCTCCACATCCTTGCCAACATTTGTTATCTTTTCTTTCATTTTGTTTTTGAAAATAGCCAGATTCTAACAGGTGTGAGGTGATATTTCATTGTGGTTTTACTTTGCATTTCCCTGATGATCATTGATGTTGAGCACTTTTTTACATATCTGTTAGCTATTTGTACGTCTTTTTTGGAGAAATCTCTATTTAGTTCCTTTGCCCATTTTTAAATTGGGTGGTTTTTTGCTATTAGGTTGTAGGAGTTCTTTGCATATTTAAATATTAACTATCAGATAGATGGTCTGAAGATGTTTTCTTCAATTACATAGGTCACCTTTTGATTTTGTTGATAGTTTCTGTTGCTGTGCAGAAGCTTTTAGTTTGATGTAATTCCACTTGTCTATTTTTGCCTTTGTCGCTTGTGCTTTTGGTATCATGTCTAAGAAATCATTGAAGCCAATATCCAGAAGTTTTTCCCTATGTTGTCTTTCAAAAGTTAAGGTCTTATGTTTACTAGGAATTCAGCTCTTATATTTAAGTCTTGAATTCATTTTGAGTTGATTTTTGTGTGGTGTGAAATAGGGTCCAATTTAGTTTCCCTCCTTTCCTTCCCTTTCCTTTTTCCTTTTCCCTTTTTCCCTTTTTCCCTTTTTTTTCTTCTTTTCTCCTTTCTTCTTTCTCCTTTTTCTTTCTTTCTCTCTTCCTTTCTCTCTCTTTTCTTTCTTTCTTTCTTTCTTTCTTTCTTTCTTTCTTTCTTTCTTTCTTTCTTTCTTTTCTCTTTCTTTCATATGGATATCTAGTTTTCCCAACTCCATTTATTGAAGAGACTATCCTTTCCCTGCTGTGTAGTCTCACAGCCTTTTCAAAGATCACTTGACCATATATGTATGGGTTTGTTTCTGGGTTCTTTATTGTGTTGCATTGATTAATATGCCTGTTTTTATGTGAGTATCATACTGTTTTGTTTACTGTAGCTTTGTAATATATTTGAAATCAGAAAGTGTGATGTCTCCTGCCTTGTTCTTGCTTAAAGTTGTTTGGCTATTTGAGGTCTTTTATGGTTCCATATGAATTTAAGGATTGTTTTTTCTATTTCTATAAAAAATGCCATTGGAATTTTTTTATAGAGATTGCATTGAATTGGTAGAGTACTTTAGGCATTTTAACAACATTAACTCTCTCAATCCATGAACACAGGATGTCTTTTCATTTATTTGTGTCTTTTTAAATTTCTGTCATCAGTGTTTTATAGTTTTTAATTCTTTCACCTTTTGATTAAGTTTATTTTTAAGTATTTTATTCATTTTAATGCTACTGTAAGTGGGATTGTTTTGTTAATTTCCTTTTGAGGTAATTCATTGTTAAGGTATAAAAACATAGCTGATTTTTGTATGTTGATTTTGTATCCCATAGCTTTGCCAAATTCATTTATTAGCTCCACAGGGTTTTTTTTGTTTTTTTGTTTGTTTGTTTGTTTGTTTGTTTGTTTGTTTGTTTTAGGGTCTTTAAACTTTTCTACATATAAGATCATGTCATCTGGAAACAGAGATTACTTTACTCTTTCCTTTCTGATGTGGGTATTTTTAATTTCTTTTTTCCTATCTAAGTGTTCTGGCTAGGACTGCCAGTACTATTTTGAATAGAGTAGCAGGAGTAGACATCCTTGCCTTGTTTATAAAATTTTAAGGATATTTTTGCATTTGTGTTCATGAAAAATATTAGTTTGTAGTGTTTTTGTAATGCTCCTTTTGTAAAATGAATTAGAAAGTGTTCTCTAATTCTCTATTTTCTGAAAGAGTTTATAAAGAATATTGTTATTTCTTCCTTAAACATTTAACAGAATTCACCAGTGAAGGTATTTGGGCCTGGAGATTTCTTTGTGAGAATTTAATAACTTTAATTGATTTTCCATTTGTTTTTATATCCATTTGGAAACTTGTACCTTTTAATTATTTTATTTAATTTATCTAAATTTTTGAACTTATTAACATAAAGTTGTTATTCATAATAATTATCTTTGTAATGTTTGTAGGATCTGTGGTGATGTCTTCTTGTCCACTTCTGATATGATAATTTTTTGTCTTCTTCCCCCCTAAAATCAGTCTTTTGAGAGACTTATCAATTTTATTTGTCTTTTTAAAGAGCGAGATACTGGTTTTATTTATTTTCTCTGTTGTTTTTACATGTTCTACTTCATTGCTTTTTTCTTCTTTTTCTGTTTCTATTTCCCTTTTCTACTTACATTGGGTTTAATTTGTTCTTTTTCTAATTTCTTTTTCTTTCATAATAATATTTTTATTATATTATGTTATTCACCATACAGTACATCCCTGGTTTTTGATGTAAAGTTTGATGATTCATTAGTTGTGTATAACACCCAGTGCTCCATGCAATACGTGCCCTCCTTACTACCCATCACCAGTCTATCCCATTCCCCCACCCCCTCCCCTCTGAAGCCCACAGTTTGTTTCTCAGAGTCCATAGTCTCTCACGCTTCATTCCCCCTTCTGATTACCCCCCCTTTCTTTATCCCTTTCTTCTCTTACCAATCTTCCTAGTTCTTATGTTCCATAGATGAGAGAAACCATATGATAATTGTCTTTCTCTGCTTGACTTATTTCACTTGGCATTATCTCCTCCAGTGCTGTTCATGTTGAAGCAAACGTTGAGAAATCATTCTTTCTGATGGCTGAGTAATATTCCATTATATATATGGACCACATCTTCTTAATCCAGTCATCTGTTGAAGGGCATCTCGGCTCCTTCCATGATTTAGCTATTGTGGACAATGCTGCTATGAACATTGGGGTGCATATGGCCCTTCTCTTCACTATGTCTGTATCTTTGGGGTAAATACCCAGTAGTGCAATGGCTGGATCATAGGGTAGCTCAATTTTTAACTTTTTAAGGCTCACACCATACACAAAGATAAACTCTAAATGGATGAAAGACCTCGATGTGAGACAGGAATCCATCAAAATCCTAGAGGAGAGCATAGGCAGCAACCTCTACAACATTGGCCACAGCAACCTTTTTCTAATTTCTTAAGGTGAGACTCAGAATATTGATTTTAGTTCTTCTTTTCCAGAATCAGTATTTAATTTCTAAGTACTATTTTGTTTGCATCTGATAAATTTTACTTTTTTGTATTTTTTGATCATTTGGTTTAATCACTGAATGACATCCCTTGGGATTTCTTGTTTGGCCCATTGATTATTTGAAAGAGATTAGTTTCTAAACATTTAGAGTTTTCCTATATATTTTATTGTTACTGAGTTTTAATTTAATCCTGCTGTGGCCAGAGAGCATACTTACATGATTCCAATCTCTTAAATTTTAGATTTTTTGTATGATTAATTATATGCTGCATGTTGGTAAATGTAGTTTATATACTTTCAGAGAATATGTATCCTGCTTTTGTTGGGTATAATGTTCTATAAGTATCAATTTGCTCTACGTTATCGATAGTGTTGTTTAACCATTCTCTGTCTTTGCTGATTCTTTTGTCTGACTGTCCTATCAATTGCTGGTCCAAAGGCTATTAAGAAATTTTTTACTTTCCTCAAGGTTTATAAACACACACACACACACACACACACACACACACACACACACACCAAAGAATATTTACTCTCTGGAACTTTAGAGAAAAAGCTTGCTGACTCTTGTGTTAGAATCTCCAACTCTGAGAGTGAAATTATTTGCTTCTTTCACAGTGAATATGAGACAAACATGTAGTGTAAATAAACGTACTTTACAAGAATGGCCACTTGTAAATCATGAACAGGGAAACAAAATAAACTAAACATCAGAATTAAATATTTAAAAATAAGAAACAATTCAAGGCAGAAAGATTAAAATGGGAGAAAAGAAACTATTTTATATCAATAATGTACAATTATTACTTTAAAACGATATGAATGGTTTCATGCTGCATATATTTTTGTGTATTTGCTTATTTTTCCTAAATATTTTTTGATAATCATATAACTTGAAAGGTTTTACCAAAGGTCATTTGTTTTCATTGCTGCACAAAATTCTGTTGCATGAAATACTATAATAGCATATTATTTTTGGATTCAGAGCTAAAAAAGTATATGAGTATATAAAAATTTATGAGAAATGTAAACTTAAGAAGTAATATAATGGTTTCAATTAGAGAGGAAGGAAGATAGGTGACCCTGGGGAGGGATCACAAAGATGAATTAACTGTGCTGTCAATCTTTGGGTTTTCGTATATTTGTTGCATTATTTTTATAACTTTATTTTCTTAAATATTGTTCAGTGCATAAATAAAAATTAAAAATGATAAATACTTAGCTTGTCAATATGAGTTCTATGAAACTCTGTGCTAAAACTAATTGCATTAAAATATATAAAACAAAAGATCTTAGTAATTCAATGGGAAATTGACAGAAATGAAATAGCATTGGGAGACTTTAAAATATTTCTCATCATTTAGGGCTAATGGTAGTAAAGAAAATAGAAGAGTTGAGAGCTTACTAAATCACTAGAGTTTTACTAAGTGACCAAAAATTTCCTAATTATGTAAGCTATTTTAATACATGCATATGAACTTTTTATCTTACAGATCAAGAATGACTCTGTTATTGTTCATTGAATACATTTAAAGAATGAATAATGTATTAGACCACAAAAAGCAGTATTTTCCCAAATGAGAAATTATAAATATTTATATTTATATATTATATATTTATATATATAAATATAAATATTTATAAAGTTTATAAATATTACTGTCATTAATTTATGATTAGTCTATCATTTTTAAAATGTCTTATGTGACTCAGTAGCTAGTAAGTGCTTGTTGATTGTTTTTTGTTTCAACATGATGGATTCACCTTTTGGCTAAACAAGTTTTGAATAGGTAGGTTTTTTCCTTCAAGTTTTTTATTCATTCAGGATTGATACTAATTCATATTTGTAGACTCATTCATTGTAAACTCAGTCAGTTTCTGCTTTTGGAGAACAACAACAAATGACTCACTGATGTTTCTTCGTTTCATTGACTGATGGGATAATTACCAATAATTCCTTA
This sequence comes from Ursus maritimus, assembly GCF_017311325.1. Classification (NCBI taxonomy): domain Eukaryota; kingdom Metazoa; phylum Chordata; class Mammalia; order Carnivora; family Ursidae; genus Ursus; species Ursus maritimus. The sequence goes on along the minus strand of NW_024424230.1, from coordinate 58,285,716 downwards.
TACAATGCGCTAATTTCAGGGATCAGGACTTATTTTTCCTGTCCTGTTGCATATGGGTCACTTTTCTTATTCACTGCCATTTTAAAGGGTTGTTTTTCATTCAGGACAAAGGGTAGATTAAACTGGGCATCAAGGAGAATTATCTGACAAAGGAACACAAGAAGCAGATCTAGAAGGAGGCAAGGTTTGTCTAGCTGTGATCACTGGATGGGAAGCAGGTTCGGGCAGCAGCTAAGTGGTGAGGAAGATCCATAAGGAGACAGTTTGTGTCTATGAATTGTACAGTCCCATGCTCATGAGGCCAAACTTGTGATAGCTGTATGTGTGGGTTGTATCAGACAGAGAGATCAAAGAAGACAAATTCATGTTCATGAATATTGAGGTTGGATGGGTACTAAGAAGATATTTGGGTTTCTTTAAGGGAGAGGTGACAATGAAGAATAGAGAGAACACTTTGATTATTCTGCTTTGAGACAGCTGAATGTACAATTATTATTATTATTACTATTATTATTTTAGCAAGAGTTATGTAAAAAGATGGGAGTGTAAATAAGTTAGTAGTTTACCTAAGAGTTGCAAGGATGAAAGAAAAACAGGTAAAGATATGCATATTGCACTCCTATGTAATTACTGAGCAATAATAGAACACAAAGATGAAACTGAGCAATTGCATAATATAATTAGGCAACAATGCCATTAGAAACATTTCACTGAGTTTTTGTAAGTAACAGTTCATATCTGTTTTAAGGACAGTGATTGAAGTAGCATGAACTTTAGCATGTACACTATTGCACATTTTTTGCAATTCACGTCATCAGCATGGGCTAGAACCACCCACCTGCTTGATCGTGTACATGGGGCAGATTTGAGTGGCTTGATCACGCAGCCAAGGTCTCTCTGCTCAATAACATCCATTGTGGATGCATTCCAGGAAATGGTTTAACTTTATAAATAATGTAGTCTTTCTACAATTTCCTTTTACTCTAGGTTTTGGTCTCTTTAATGATTTCAAAAATTATTCTGCAATAGCATTATTCCAGTGTTATTCCATTGTCTAAATTTTGGCAAGGGAAGGGTCTGGTGCTTGATAAAGTGAAGTAGTGGAACCAGAATGTTCACACACACTGCTTGGCTCTGCAGTTTGGGTTTCAACTTCATTTGGTAAAATAAATTGTTTGAGAAGATAAAGTTGTTTGGAAGAGTTCCTCAGCTCTAGTTAATATATATTATCTTTGGCTTTTTTAAAAGTAATTGCAATTCTTCTAGAACACTGTAACAAGAGCACCCACAAACCATGACTTCTTCCCTTTCCTTGTTAAGGGAAGGCAAGTGTTGGCTCAGGTCATGCTCGGGACTGATGTGATAATGAGATATTGATGGTCTCATTTTGGTCCCATTTGTGATCCCATTTTGACCTCTGGCATTTGACATGGAAGATTTTAAAATATAAACCTTCCAAAGGCATACTTATGCCAACATTCCTCGGCCTTTGAGACAGGCTGGATGTTAGGAGAACTGGATGGCAGAGTCCCTGCATTCAGGAGCATTCAGCAGCAAAAATGGCAACCAGTGATGTGTTGAGAATCAAGGTCCAAAACCAAAGTAGACGTCCTACCCCATGCTCCATCACTACCCACCTGCAATCATGTTCATTACACAATGAGAACAAACACTGACTCTTGCATTATAGACTTTCCTCTGAGCATTCACATGCATGTACAAACAGGTGTCCCTGCGCATTTTTTTTAAACTGGAATCATTTTAATGGTTTTTGGTAAGCTGCTTTTCCCACTCAACTACGTTAAAGATACATTAGCATGCTCATGAACAAAGTTATAATTTTTAATAGCTTGGAAATAGAATATCCAAAATGGCTCATAAATGTGCTTTTTACAATATGTATAGCCAGCTATACATATTGTGAATATTTTAAAAATTGCTTACTATGTATGCAAAACCCTTATATTTATTTGTATTTCTTCTTTACTATATAATAGATTATCTTTTCTTGTATTTATTGGCCATTTTTAAATTGTCTATCCTGTCTTATCCAGTTTTCTGTTGTGTCTTTTTTATTATTTGATAATAAGTCTTTGTACATTAAATGCTATAGTTCTTTGTCTGGCATATAAATGGAAATATTTTTTCCAGTTTGTTATTCATCTTTTATAAAAAATGTTTGAAGAACACAAAATTAAAATTTTTGTAGTTAAATATGTCATTAATTCTTTTACAGTTTCTGCATTTAGTGTCATGCTTAGAAAAGACTTCACATTCCCAAGGCAAAAATACATGGACCTGTAATTTCTCTTTTTACTTTTTTATATAGTCATTTTTTTCATATCCAATTTAACCCATCTAGGTTATGTCATAAGGGTAAGTATCCATTTTTATTATTTCCAATGACAATCATTTGCCTCAACATTATTTATTGAATAATTCATTTTCCACTATAGATTTAAAATGGCATGAATATACTTTGATATATTTTTTGAGTCCTATTATGTTCCACTTATTTTTCTGTCCTGTGCAATAAATATACTGTTTAAATAATTAGTTAACTTTAATTTAATTTGTTATTAAATATATTTTAATATCTGATTGCATAAGTTCCAACACATTGTCCTACTTTTTCAGAATCTTTTCCTGTGGTTTGTCTTTCAGACACTTTTTTTCTTTTTGAGAGGGCAGGATGGAGGTGGGGAGGAGCCGAGGGAGAGGGAGAGAGAGAAAATCTTAAGCAAGCTCAATGGAGCCTGAGGCCAGGCTTGATCTCAGGACCCTCTTTCAGACATATTTTAAAACCAGATTGACAGTTTTTAAGTACCACTTTCCCCGCAAAAATAACACTGTAATTCACATTGGAATTGCATTACATCTATAAATTAATTTGGGAGACATTTAGAATATTCAGTTTTGAATCTTCCCCTATAAAAATGAATTATATCTATTAATTTACTTAAGTCAGTTAAGTTTTTCAGTACATATTTCTAGTTTTTTGCCTTGTAAACCTTAGACAATACATGATATGTGTGTATTTATATATATAATAATTTTTGGCAATGAAAAGGAAACTTTTAGTCATAATATTTCTAGCTATTTATTAATAGCATTGAAAATTTTAATTTTTTAAAAGATTTTATTTATTTATTTGACAGAGAGAGAGACAGCCAGCGAGAGAGGGAACACAAGCAGGGGGAGTGGGAGAGGAAGAAGCAGGCTCATAGCAGAAGAGTCTGATGTGGGGCTCGATCCCATAACGCCGGGATCACGCCCTGAGCTGAAGGCAGACGCTTAACCGCTCTGCCACCCAGGTGCCCCGAAAATTTTAATTTTTATATCTTATTTTATACTTACACATTTTGGCAATTTCTCTTACTGAATATACTATTTTCAGATATTTACTGAACTCTCAGGCATTTCAGGGAAACAATCACAAAGTTTGTAAATAATAAAAAAATTCACTTTCTGAGTGCATTAATTAATACTGCAGAGTAGTAGTCCACTATAACATCTGCCACAATTCGTTTATCCGTTCATCTGCTCATGAAAATTTGGATTGTTGCCAAGTTTTGCCTGATACAAATAAAGCTGCAATGAACATTAGTATAGATTCATACTTGCATGACTATATGTGTTTGCTACTTTTGAGGAAATATCTATGTGTGGAACAGTTGATTTCTACAGTAATTACATGTTTAACATTATAGAAAGTGCCAAATGATTTTTCAAAGGCATTGTACCATTTTTAATATCGACCAGCAGCGTATGAGAGTTCCAACTGTTCTAGACCCTTCTGACATTTGTTGTATTCTGTCTCTTCATTTTATATATTCTTATGGGTTTGCAATGATACCTCATAAAGGTTTTAATTTGCATTTCCCTAATGACCAATGGTGTTGAACATTTTTTGTGTGCTCATGTGCCATTGGTACATCTTCATCCATAAAACATCTGTTCAAATTTTCCATTTTTAATTGGTTTTATTTTTTAATTGTTCTGCTTTGAGGTCTGCTTTTTTTTAAATGATTTTTTATTATATTATGTTAGTCACCATACAGTACATCCCTGGTTTCCGATGTAAAGCTCGATGATTCATTAGTTGTCGTAGAGGTTGCTGCCTATGTTCTCCTCTAGAATTTTGATGGATTCCCCTCTCACCTCGAGGTCTTTCATCCATTTGGAGTTTATTTTTGTGTATGGTGTGAGAGAGTGGTCAAGTTTCATTCTTTTGCATGTAGCTGTCCAATTTTCCCAGCACCATTTATTGAAGAGACTGTCTTTTTCCCACCGGATGTTTTTTCCTGCTTTATCAAATATTAGTTGCCCAAAGAGCCGAGGGTCCATTTCTGGATTCTCTATTCTGTTCCATTGGTCTATGTGTCTGTTTTTGTGCCAGTACCATGCTGTCTTTGTGATCACAGCTTTGTAGTACAGCTCGAAATCCGGCATTGTGATGCCCCCAGCTTTGTTTTTCCTTTTCAACAGTTCCTTGGCAATTCGGGGCCTTTTCTGTTTTCTTTGAAAAATGTCCTCAGTATTTTGATCGGGATAGCATTGAAAGTGTAGATTGCTCTGGGTAGCATGGACATTTTAACTATGTTAATTCTTCTGATCCATGAGCATGGAATATGTTTCCATCTTTTTATGTCTTCCTCAATGTCTTTCAAGAGTGATTTATAATTTCTAGAATATAGGTCCTTTACATCTCTGGTTAAGTTAATTCCAAGGTAACGTATGGTTTTGGTGCTATTGTAAATGGGATGGATTCCCTAATTTCCCTTTCTTCAGTCTCATTATTTGTGTATAGAAATGCAACCGATTTCTGAGCATTGATTTTGTATCCCGCCACATTACTGAATTGCTCTATAACTTTTAATAGTTTGGGAGTGGATTCTTTTGGGTTTTCCATATAGAGTATCATGTCATCTGCGAAGAGAGACATTTTGACTTCTTCTCTGCTGATTTGAATACCTTTGATCCCTTTTTGTTTGATTGCTGTTGCAAGGACTTCTAGTACTATGTTGAATAATAGTGGCGAGAGTGGGCATCCTTGTCATGTTCCTGATCTTAAGGGAAAGGCTTCCAGCTTTTCCCCATTGAGAATAATATTTGCTGTAGGTTTTCATAGATGGCTTTTATGAGATTGAGAAATGTACCCTCTATTCCTACACTCTGAAGGGTTTTAATCAGGAAAGGATGCTGTATTTTGTCAAATGCTTTTTCTGCATCTATTGAATCATATGATTTTTGAATTTTTCCTTCTGGATAAAGTCTATGACACTGATCGATTTGGGAATGTTGAACCACACTTGCATCCCAGGGTTGAATCCCACTTGGTCATGATGGATAATCCTTTTAATGTACTGTTGGATTCTGTTAGCCAGGATCTTGTTGAGGATTTTGGCATCCATATTCATTAGGGAAATCAGTCTGTAATTCAAAAGATGGGGTCTTTGCCTTGTTTGGGGATCAAGGTAATATTGGCCTCATAGAATGAGTTTGGTAGCTTTCCTTCTGTTTCTATTTTTTGAAATAGCTTTAGGAGAATAGGTATTATTTCTTCTTTGAATGTTTGGTAGAATTCCCCAGGAAAACTATCCGGGCCTGGAGTTTTGTTTTATGGAATGTTGTTTATCACTGTTTCATTCTCTTCATAATTAATTGGCCTGTTTAAAAAATCAATTTCTTCCTATTTCAGTCTTGGTAGTTTATAGTTTTCCAGGAAGGCCTCCATCTCTTCCAGATTGCTTAATTTATTGGCATAAAGCTGTTGATAAAAGTTTCTAATAATCCTTCCAATTTCATTGGTGTTGGTTGTGACCTCTCCCTTTTCATTCACAATTTTATTAATTTGTGTCCTTTCTCTATTCTTTTGGATACGTCTTGCCACTGGTTTGTCAATTTTGTTAATTCTTTCAAAGAACCATGTTCTAGTTCTGTTGATCTGCTCTACTGTACTCCTGGTTTCTAATTCATTGATTTCTGCTCTAATCTTGATCAACTGCTTCCTTGTGCGTGGATTAGGCCTGTCCCTCTGTTGCTGTTCCAGCTTCTTTTTTTTTTTTTAAAGATTTTATTTATTTATTTGACAGAGATAGAGACAGAGATCGAGAGAGGGAACACAAGCAAGGGGAGTGGGAGAGGAAGAAGCAGGCTCATAGCGGAGGAGCCTGATGTGGGGCTCGATCCCGTAACGCTGGGATCACGCCCTGAGCCGAAGGCAGACGCTCAACTGCTGTGCCACCCAGGCGCCCCTTCTGTTCCAGCTTCTTGAGGTGAGAATATAAAAACTGCATTTTAGATTTTTTTATTCTTTTGAGTGAGGCTTGGATGGCTATGTATTTCCCCTTTAGGACTGCCTTTGCAGTATCCCATAGGTTTTGGACCGATGTATTTTCATTCTCGTTGGTCTCCATAAATTGTTTAAATTGATTTTTGATTTCCTGGTTTATCGAGTCATTCCTGAGCAGGATGGTTCTTAGTCTCTAAGTGTTTGAGTTTCTTCCAAATTTTTCCTTGTGGTTGAGTTCCAATTTCAGAGCGTTGTGGTTTGAGAATATGCAGGGGATAATTTCAATCTTTTGGTATCAGTTGAGACCTGTTTTGTGTCCCAGAACATGGTCTATTCTTGAGAATATTCCATGGGCATTAGAATAAAATGAGTATTCTTTGGTTCTGGGGTGTAGTGTTCTATATATATCTATGAGGTCCAACTCATTGAGTATGGCATTCAAAGCTCGTTTCCTTGCTGATTTCTTGGTTAGGTGATCTCTCTATTTCTGATAGTGGAGTGTTGATGTCCCCTACAATTAGCGTATTTTTATCTATATGTCTCCTTATTGTGGTTAAGAGTTGGCTTGTGTATCTTGCTGCTCCCCTGTTGGGGGCATATATATTTATAATTGTCATATCCACTTGTTGGATACATCCTTTAAGAATAATATAGTGCCCTTCTGTGTCTCTAACTATAGTCTTTAGTTTAAAATCCAATCTGTCTGATATGAGAATTGCTACTCCAGCTTTCTTTTGAGGTCCATTGGCTTGAAAGATGGTATTCTATCCCTTTACTTTCAGTCTGAATGTATCTTTAGGTTCAAAATGAGTCTCTTGTAGACAGCAAATGGATGGGTCATGTCTTTTTATCTAATCTGCAACCCTGTGCTATTTATGGGGGAATTTAGGCCATTTACATTAAGACTGATTATTGAGAGATATGATGTTAATGATGCCCTGATGCCAGTAAAGTCTTTGTTTCAAAAATTGTGACTTTCTGTTCTATATCACTCTTGGGGCCTTTTTACTTTTGTAGAACCCCCCTTAATATCTCCTGTAGGGCTGGTTTCATGATTACGAAATTGGTCAATGACTGGCGATTCTGGAAGGTCTTTATTTCTCCATCAATTCTGAATGACAGCCTTGCTGGATAAAGGATCCTTGGCTGCATGTTTTTCTCTGAGCTTTAAAAATGCCCCCCCCCAACCCTTTCTCTCATTCCAGGTCTGTGTAGGCAGGTCTGACGTAATTCTGATACCTTTGTCTTGGTATGTGAGAAATTTCTTTGCCCTGGCCGCTTTCAATACTGTATCCTTGCATCTAATATTTGCAAATTGCACTATGACATGACGTGGTGTAGGTTTGTCGCGGTTGAGCTTGGGAGGGGTCCTATCTGCCTCTTGGACACAAATGTTTGTTTCCTTTGCTAGACTAGGGAAGTTTTCAGCTACAATTTGTTCAAATATCTCTTCTAGACCTCTGTTTTTCTCCAACCCCTCAGGGATGCCGATGATTCTGACATTGGAATGTTTCATTGAGTCAGTAATCTCCAGTAACCTACATTCATGGGCGTGGATTTTTTTGAGTCCAGATTCTATTCTAGCTTTCTCTTTTACTAACCCATCCTCCAATTCGCTGATACCTTCTTCTGCCTCATTCACCCTGGCCATCAGAGTCTCTAGTTTTGACCACATTTGGCTCATAGAATTTTTAATTTCTGCCAGATTTGCTCTCATTTCCGCCCTTAGAGATTCTATATCCTCAGTGACATTTTCGTTAATACTTTTTTCAAGTCTACAAATCATCTTGACCATTGTTACTCTGAATTCCATTTCTGATAATTTGGTTATATCCATATCCAGAGGCCATAGACTCATTGTCTTTTCTTTGCTGGGGGCGGGGGGGTTTCTCCTTCTCGTCATTCTGATGAGGATAGGTTGTGGGGTTGTCCAGAGCCCAAATTATTGACTGGGACCCAGGCTATGCGCCCTTGTTTTATGGAGATCTTAGGGATGTGGGCTTCTTGATTTTTCAGCCTGCCTTCTGGGGGAGGGGCCTGCCATGCCGATACTCAGGCAACCCTGTTTGGGTAGAGTCTCTGTGTCCCCTGCGAGGTGGATGGGGATGGGCACACCATGAGCCGGTATTTCCAAGCTTTTGTTCTCTGGCGGCTTTCCCTGGCAGTTTGCTGTGCCTCTTCTGAGAGTCAGAGCAGCAGTGGCCGAATCTCAGCCTCTGTCTCAGAACAGAGGGATCGTGAAATGTTCTCCACTGATGATCTGGCCACTTTAACTCGGTTTCTGTTGGTGCTGCTCAACCCTACACCGTCCCAGGATGTGAGCTCCACAGCCGGCGTCCCAGCCCTCACTTCCACGGCTGGCGCACCTCTGCCCTTTGTGTTTCTAACACTGCCAGCCGCCAGCCGCACCCACGCGCTCCGGAGCTTCTGGTCTCAGTCTGGTTCCAGTGAGTGCACCGGAGCTCTGTTTCAGTCTGGTCGCGAGCATTACCCGGCTCACGGTCTCAGTCTGCTCTCTTGCAGGTGCGGGTCCACGAGTCTGCTGGCTCCCCCGAGCAGGTGGCTCCCGCTTCCTGGCACCCGAAGGCGGAGGCTCCCACCCCCTTCTGTTTATCTTCCGATATCTGTGCGTGGTTTCATGGCTCCCCGCTTTGTACCTCAATACTCAGCGCTGGTGATGTTCATTTGTAGAGGTCCAGATGTATCTTCCTGCATCTCATGCTGATTCCGTGAATGTTCAGGATGGTCTGGTACCTATCCAGCTCGACTCAGGGGACTGGCTGAAAAAGGGGTCCCCTACTCCTCCGCCATCTTAACCTCCCTCTATTCCAGTTTTTGAGTAGGCTTTAGTGGTGTGTATTTTTCAAGGAATTTGTATAATTGACCTAAGTAGTCCAATATATATGCCTAAAACTGTTCATTATATTCCCTTATTAACCTAATATGTTTTCTAATTGTAATATTAGTTCTCTTATTCCTGATAATGGTGATTTGTGTCTTCTCTCTTTTCTCTTGATCTATCTCATTACAGGTTTATCAATTTTATTGATCTTCTCAAAGAACCAGCCATTGGTTTCTTGATTTATCTATTTTTTCCTATTTCCTAATTCATTGATTTTTATTTTAATCTGTATTATTTCCTATCCTTTAATCTTTTAATTTGCACTTCTTTTTCTAGTTTGTTAAGGTAGAAGCTTAAGTCACTGATAAGAAAAATCATTTTAATATAGACATTTAGTGCTACAAATTGTCCCCTAAATACTGTTTTAGTCACTTTCCACACATTTTTAGATGCTATTGTTGTCATTTTCGTTTATTTCAGTACTTTTAAATTTCCTTTTTGATTTCTTTTTTGACCCATATATCACTTAGAGGCATGTTATGCAGTTTCCTAATATTTGTTGATTTTCTTGATATATTTTTTTATTTATTTTAATTCTATTGTGACAGAGAACATAGCTTGTAAGAATTCTTTAAAATATATATCTAGATTTGTTTCAGAATATAGTGTATTTTGCTAAATGTTCTTTGTATATTTTAAAAGAATGTGAATTCTGATCTTCTATTGAGTTTTTAAAAAATAATGAGTTGGTCAATAGTGTTCAATTTCTCTATATCCTTACTCATTTTCTTTTTGCTTGTTCCATCAATTATTGTTAAATTAGCATTGAAATCTCCTAATATATTTGTGGATTATGCTTTTCCTTCTTGCAGTTCAGCAGTTTTTGGGTCATGCATTTTGAAGTTGTATTATTACATAAACCTTTATGATTTTTATGTCCTCTTCCTGAATTGATAATTTTATCATTATGAAATATACTACTTACCTCTGGTAATAGTCTTTCTCTGAAATATACTTTAATATTAAAATAGTCACTCTAGATTTCTTTTTTTGTTTGTTTGTTTCATGTTAGCAAGGCATATCTTTTTCAGTTGTTTTACTTTTAAAAATTTGTAATTTTTTTTACAAATTTTAAAAATTTGTAAAAAGTAAAAAAAATTACTTAAAAAATTCTTTATGCTTAGTGTATATTGTAGTAGGAAGTATCAAGTAGAGTCTTGTTTTTTTAACAAATCTGAAAATCTCTGCCTTTTAATTGGGTTTATAGACTTTTATAACACACTTTTTAAAAAGATTTTGTTTATTTATTTGACACACAGAGAGGGGGAGTGCACAAGCAGGCAGAGCGGGAGAGGGAGAAGCAGGCTCCCCGCTGAGGAAGGAGCCTGATGTGGGGCTCAATCCCGGGACCCTGGGATCATGATCTGAGCTGAAGGCATATGCTTAATTGACTGAGCCTCCCAGGCACCACTATAACACACTAGCACAGTCTAGTAATATTATACCACTTTACATGTGGTATAACAACCTTATAATAGTATACTTCCATTTCATCCCTACCAGACTTGGTACAATTGGTGTCACACATTTTGCTTTATGTACATTAAAACCCCACAGTACATTACTATTTTTGTTTAAACAGTCAATTATCATGTTTATTTCTACTTAAAATGTCAATGTGAGATGTTATAAAGTATTTGTTTTGCTTTTGTCAGGTTTTCTTTATAATTTCAGTAATTTCTGATATTAAGATATCCACGTGTGTGTGTATGTATATAAATTTTCTATTTTAAGGCTGTAGCTTTTTGTAACCTATAGGTTCATAGCAAGCATATCTTCAGTATGTACCATATCTTTCTTTAATAAGAAAATAAGCCTTTTTGTTCAATGCTTTAATTCTTGAACTTTATATTGAATAATAATTTTACCTTTTCTTTATTATTATCTTTTATGTGTTTTTGAGGACATGAAATGGAAATTCTTGTCCCTGTCTATTAAAATAATAATTATTTTACATTATTTACAATACATATATTTTGGGGGGATTATAATATCTACATTCTGTTTGTCAACTAAAATTATTAATTGTTCTTTAGACTTCTTGGCCTTAGACTTAGCATTTGCCACCAGCTACTCATACCGTTATTTACTTGTTTGTGAATTCTTTGTTTTCACCCCACTTTACTGAGGTAGAATTTATATACGGTTCAAGTTGCCCATTTGAAGTTTGATAGATTTTAGCAGTTGTATATGGTCTTCTGACCACCATCAAAATCAGTTTCTGTGTGCTCCTGTCCCCAGCATAGGCAGCCATTGATCTATTTTCTGCCTCTATAGTTTTGCCTCTTTTGTAATTTCATATAAATTGAATCATCCAGTGTGTATTATTTTATGTTTACTCATTTTACTTAATATAATATTTCTGTGTCGATATTTTGTTTGTTTTTATTGCTAAATAGTATTCCATATTATAGATTTACCATAATTTGTTAATCCATTCACCAGTTGATCAGCATTTGAATTGTTTCCAGTTTTGAGCCATTATGAATAAAGCTGCTATAAATATTCACAAGCATTTCTGTGTGGACAGATGCTTTAATTTTTCTTGAGCAAATTCTAAGAGTGGGATAGCTGGTTCATATGGTAAGTGTATATTTATCTTTATATGACACTTTGAAACTGTTTCCTAAAGTATTGCACCATTTTGTGCCACTACCAGCAAAGCATGAGAGTTGCAGTTACTCTACATTCTTATCAACTTTGAATATTGAAAGTTTTTAAATTTTAGTCATTAAAGTAACCTAATTGTAATGGCTCACTGTGGTTTTAAATTTGCATTGCCCGGATTACTAATGGTATTGGGCAACTTTGTATGTTTTTAATGGCTGTTCACATGTTGTCTTTTGTGTGTGTCTATTGATAAATGTTGCCCATTTTTCAATCAGTGGTTTTCTTACTTATTAAGTTGTAAGACTTTCCTTTAAACTCTGGACCCATGCCCTAGTCTCATATATGTTATGTAAACCTTTGCTCTCACTCTGTACATTACCTTTTCAATTTCCCAACTCTAACGCTTGAAGAGCACAAGTTTCTAATTTTAATGAGGTCAGTTTTATCATATTTTTCTTATATTGTTTATGGGTTTTGTGTCCTCTTTGAGAAATTCTTGCCTAAACCTATGACACATTGATTTTCTTTTATATTTTCTTCTAGAAACTTTAGAATTTTAGCTCCTACACTTAACTCCTGTGTTCCATTTTGTATCATTTTTATGTATGTTGTAAAACAATGGTTGAGGTTGTTTTTCTCCTAAACTGATATCCAGTTTTTAGAGAAAACATTCTTTCAAATGACTTTTCTTTCCCATTGAATTCCCTTGGAAACTTTGCTAAAAATTGACTATATTTGTTTACATCTGTTTTTGTGTGCTCTGTTCTGTTCCATGGTTGTATGTTTATTCTTATGCCAGTGCTACACTCTTGATTATTTTACTGTTATTATAATTCTTGAAAACAAATAATATAAGCCTTCCAAACTTGTTCTTTTTCTTTCCATTTGGTTTGGTTGTTCTAGATCATTTTCATGGTTCTGAGAATGATACCATTAATAGTTTCCAATATTTATTCTTGTTTTTGTCATTTGGTTCAAAAGGGTAGGCAATGTATCCTATTAAAAAGCTACATTTCTTGGCAGCTTTCTTTTCACATAAATATGGTCATGTGACAAGAGTCTGGCCAATCTGATGCAAGCATAAGTGTGTATCGGATGGGAAGAAGTCTCTTTCAAAAGTGGGTGGTGGGGGAGTGGCAAGTACCCTTCTGGTTTTCCTTTCATTCTTGCTCTTCTTACTTGCTTGCAATGTAGAAATAATGACTAGAGCTTTAACAGATACTTTAAATTTTGAGCTGAGTGAAGCTGTAAGCCCACCCTGAAGAACAGAAAATAGGTGTTAGAGGTCCCTTCATTATTTTTTGCTTCCTTTTTTAATTCAAGGAGTCACCATACCATATCTTTCTGTATTTTTTTGCATAAGAATAAAACCTTTTATCTTGCTTAATTTATTGGTATTTTGAGTTGTTCCATTGCATGAAACCAAACACATTCCTAATGGACACAGATTCTACGATATATATTATTTCTGTCCACTCGTTTTAAAGAGTCTGTTTCCAAAGTAGTATAGATCACTTTTTTCTGCTGTTTTCATTTCTTGATTAATGGGGGCTAGTTTGAATTTCCCCATTAAAATCACAGAGGTCTTAGATAATGTGGCTTATACTGTTTTCAGTGTACTTTTTGTATACCTACTCAGTGCCTTTTCTCCTCTACCTCTTTCAAATAGTACCAGATGCTCATTAGTGTATGCATTCCTCCCCAATCAACTCATGCATGTAGGAGAAAACTGATCCCTAGCTACAGGGTGTCACTTTTGGCTATGTCTGCTAACATATTCTATTTCCCTCATTAACAATAACCACTTACCAGTGGACAGATTGTTTCTGCAGCCACTCTAAGCCTTGTAATACTGTGAAAGACTTAGTGAACACATGGCATCCTGTACAGCTGGATTAAGAAATCCTGTATTCCACTCCATAATTGGACATTCAGGTACATGAGTCAATAAATTCCCATTATTATTTATTCCAGTGTAAATTGAGTTTTCTGCAATACAAAGACAATGGAATGATAAATGATTTTTTTTCTTTTGTTAAGATTTTTAAGGAAGCAGATAAAGAGCTGGGACTGTGGGCACCTGGAGGTCATGGAGCTTTGTCTCTCAATGCTTTCTCTTGGTATTTGTAAAAATCCATTGCCTAACGGTCAAGGTTTCTATGTTGGGAATGAAGGGTGGATTCTACCACCCCAGAATATGCCACTTTGGCATAAGGAGTGTTTTGAGCTGAAAGCAATTGAGAAGAAGCAGATATAAGAGAAGCTCCCTGTTTCTTTCCCCATTTGCCTAAAAGCAGGACATACATTTCGAAGGTGTTCCTCCTTCCTTCTCTATCAGGAAGGACAAAAGTTACTCACTGGAGATAATTTTAGATTCTATCAGCCTGCGAATGGTACCAGAGAAATCTACATAACAAAATTTACTAACTAGTCTTTACCGTTAGTTGACCTTCCCCCAGTTTGTTGACCTCAGAAGTCTAAAACTATTTTCCTTTGTCCTGTCATTTCTCCACAGATTTATTGTACTTTGTTAAAGGTGCTATATAAACTGGAATTCTAAGCCAACCCTTTGAGGCACTCATTTTTTCCTCTCCCATGTGTACATGAGGAATACAGATTAGTAAACTGTTTGTTTTTCTCTTGTTAATCTGTCTTTTATTACAGGGGTCTCAGCCAAGAACTCAGAAGAATAGAGGGAGGAATATTTTTCTTCCCCTACAGGAGGATACCCCAAGGAATTAGAGTACCCCTCTTAAATTTGATATTTCTCTCCACTCTGACAGTGAACTAACTACTTTGATGTGAAATTACTTTAAATAGATAGACTTCAAATAAGGACATTTAGTTTGAGATGTTTACATGCATATTTTTCTGCCTTGATTTGCTCACATTGAAAGTCAACTGCCAAAAAATGATTCCAAGGAGATTTTTTAAAAGTGTCCTCCCAAATTTTATCTCTTGCTTCTAGAATCCCCTTCCAGATTAGGAGGATGTTATGCACATGTCAAAAAACATGCATGATGTTATCAGAGAGCCAAGTAAGAAGGGAAAAAGCAAACTGAGGGACACCTCCTTGTTCCATCCTTTTGTTATAGAACCAGAAAGTGTTTGTCCATTTTGTTCCTAGTTTTCTCCTTGTCCTTCCAAATCTGAGCATAGTCACAGTGTTCAATATTTCCTCAACTTACTCCAGACAACACTGCAGTGTTCTCTCACAAATGAAAGTTGTGTGGAAGAGTATGTTGTGGGGCATTTTATTAGTAAGTCTGCAGGTATACGTAGAGGGAGATCAAATTAATTCTAGAACAATTGAGATTTTATATATATATATATATATTCTGTGATAATAATAAGTTACAATTATTAATTTATCACTAAGTATCTTGCTTGCATTATCTCATTGAAAAACTTCTATCAATATGTACAAGGAGAGTGGTATTAACCCATTTTCTAGATGAGGAAAATAATACTCTGAGAGGTTAAGTGATGTTCTTAAGATTAATCGGTTGTTAAGTGATGAAGCTGAGGTTTGAATCCAATTATGCCCAACTCCCATATTTATTCATTTTCTGCATTACCAGGTTGCTTGTAATCTGATTGTGATGTCAAAATCCATCTTGTTGTAATACATAGAGCCTGAGAAATTGCCAGAAAGGTGGATTAGCTGTGTCATGTTCCTGTACTTGGTATGTATTACTTGTTACTACTGCTAGGTACTATCTAGATGGGATTGAGTAGAACTAGAAGAGCTTACTCAGAGGATGAGAAACATTTCAGAACTGGATTTACAGGTATAGAATGGCCCAAGGGTGGGCAAGGAAGCAATTTGGGAAATTACTTTCCCTAAAGAAGTTAAATAATAGAATTCTTTCCTATCTACCTCATAATCTTGTTTTGATGACAACTGTTAAAGAAATTGACATCTCATATCCTTTTCTTTTTTTCTTTTATGATGTTCAGTTAGCCACTGTATAGTACATCATTAGTTTTTGATGTAGTGTTCAGTGATTCATTAGTTGCATATAATAGCCAGTGCTCATCAGAACATGTGCCCTCCTTAATACCCATCACCCAGCATCATATCCTTTTCTACTAACTGACCAGAGTAACATTTTTTTGAAAGAAGAGTTTATTGATGAGATCTTTAAGTCAGAGAGAGCTTGAATCAAATTCAGTTTCTCCTGGTTATTTATGGAGATTTTGGTCAAATCCATTATCACTTTAAGTCTGCAAAATGGAGAAAACAGAATTAACCATGCATAATTATGTTTGAGTGTTTTGATAAAAGAAAAGATCTTAGGCACCAGGCATTTAGTAGCTATAGTTGTTGCTATTGGTGCTTCCAGACTGTCTACTCTTAAAAGGGATCCTTAATTAGAGTTAATTAATTGTAATTAATGATCTGGTTTAGAGCATGTAAGGTGAAATCCCTGGAAGAAGGAGAAATTGTGGGTTGTCTCCTGTGAAATCTACTTTTGTGGCCTCCCCTTGCTGGCAGAACTGAGTGATGGTCACACATCTAGGACATTGTAGAACAGGTCATTTAATTCTTGCTGTGTCAGATGCATAAATCAAATGGAAGCCCATAAACCTAAATAAAGATCCAGGGCTTACAAAAATGAGTCATTTTTATGGAAGTGATTTATGGTCTTTTTGGATAGGAAATGTTAAAAGAAGGGGCAACGTAAATCTTTTTAATTATTTAATGTTTTTATTGTACCAACAGAAGTCTCTGGTTCTCTCCGGCTTGGACTAATGCTGAAGGAGAAAACTCATGATAATGGAAGACTCAACTCTTGTGTTGGTAACTGAGAACATTATTCATACTCATCAAAGAGCTTCACGAAAGTCGTTTAATGTGGTGTCTCTTCAGTTGAAAGTATGCCGACTATATTGATGGTTTCTGCTAATGCATAGTAAACAAACACCGACAGACTGGCTCATGTCTTCCCTTCGGATTCTTTGTTCTTATCTTGGCATTGATAGTTTCCCTAGATGTTTATTTTCTCATTTAATAAATAAATATTTAGCACCACATTCCCAAACAGTCCCTGACAATGAAAAGTTGTCCTCCACAGGAATCTACCAGGCCTCAAAGATAAAGGCTGGAGCCCCACCAGCTCAGGGTCCAAATACACAGGTAATAGATCAGAATGGGTTTATTTTGAGCCATGTGGGATATTCACACTTGAGTTGGCCATGACAAGAATGCCTCATTCCAATGAATGCCTCTGAGTTCCACTCTGTCCTCATTGGTCACACTGGGATGATTATGCTGGTGCTGCTTACTTCACAAGCAATTTGTGGGAATCAACTGAGTTAATGCACTTGTAATTTGAACACATCTGAAAGAGTAAGACATTAATTTTCCTGTCTCAATTCCACTCTTCACACTTGTTACCAACTCCCCTGACTGTGTAGTCCTCAGCACAGGCATGCCTATGAGAATGGGAAGGGTGAGGAAAAAGGAACATTGTGGGAAGAGGGACACAAGATTTAAGACTTGCAATACTGCATTTGGACACATAACCATACCATACCACAGAAGACTTATTTTGCTCGTGTCCACTTAGGTTCTCACTATGAAGTTGGACCGATTTTGTTTTTCAGCTTCGGGAGTAACAGTCAGTAGCCTTATTTGTACTTGTGGAAATCTCCGTGGGCTTGGCACTATGCAGGCCAGCTCTCTGCCGTGGCTGTGGTACCCTTACTTCATTCTTCCTTCTGGCTTTTATTTTCCCTTCACTTCTGGCTCCTCAACTTTTGGATTTCCAGGCAAATCACTTTGGGCGTTGCATCTTTTGGGATCACTCTGAGCCACTTAATAAAATAAGAAAGACAGCTTAAAGGAAGAAGTGACAGAAGTGACATTCTTATAATCATCATTTGCAAGTTCCTCCTTCCTTTGGCTGTGGCCAAACTGAGAGTGGGTGGCAGGTTTTCTGGAAGGAAAATATCAAGTGACTTATGTCAACAGATTATTTGGAAAAAAACCTTACAGTTTTATTGTAGTAAACTTGAAACACAAAAAGCTATACTTTATTTTTATTAATTTTTTTAAGCTGTACTTCTTTAAAGTGTACAATTGGATGTCATTATTTACTGATTCTATTACTTTTTTCATTCCTGAGTCTATTTCTACCGACTACTTTCTTCAGTATGGGTTGTTTTTCCTACTTCTGCATACCTGGAAATTTCTAAATGAATGCCCAACATTGTGATTTTTTGTTGTCAATTACTAGAATTTTTGGTGTTCCTGGAAATATGTATAAGTTACTTCTGGAACACAGTTAAGTTTTCTGGGAACAGCTTAATTCTTTTAAAGCTTGTTCTTAATTTTGTTAAGCAATATCAGTGCAGCCTTCAGCATAGGAGC
This sequence comes from Ursus maritimus, assembly GCF_017311325.1. Classification (NCBI taxonomy): domain Eukaryota; kingdom Metazoa; phylum Chordata; class Mammalia; order Carnivora; family Ursidae; genus Ursus; species Ursus maritimus. The sequence goes on along the minus strand of NW_024424230.1, from coordinate 58,267,533 downwards.
TCTTTGGTCTCATTACTGAGGCAGCATTGTTCTGAGTGCTCATGGTTTTGCCCTATGACTTGCAAGGTTTATCACAGTCTGGCTGGTGGGAGTGAACAATATTCCTGGTTATTTGTGAGCTCCAAGAATTATTTCATTTGCCTCTTTCAATGCTTCTTTCCCAGGCTTTGGATCACTTCCTCATATACATGACTTTCCAGGCAAGAGTTTAATGTTGGTTCCAGTTACTTCATCATTGTCAGAGTGGAAGTTTGTTTTTTTCTTTTTTTAAAAAATTGGAATCCTTTTTAATACTGTCTATGCCAGCTGATTCTTATCATGGGAGAGAAACTGTCCCCTGCTTCCAGCACATATGGCAAACCTGGGTGGGAAAGGCATTGGTGATATCAGGAAAGACCATAGGGAAAATGAATTAAAATTGGGAAGTAGGAGAGAAAATGAGTTTGTTTCAGGATGGATATAAAGACAATCTAGGACCCTAAAAACTTTCAGAATGGCTTTGTGTCCCAATAACAAGTGAAAGATTCATAACACTGGTTGGCTCTATCCCAGCTACCCTAGCTCAAACATTAACATCTCTCACAGGAATTCCATTGCAATATATGGTGTTATATGAGTGTTTCTTGAAATCTACCTACAATGAATTCCCATGCTCAGTGAAGTCCCAAGAATAACATTAATAGTGAAGCTACAGAAAATGTAGCCGTAGGAATTATCCCCATGTTTCAGTTATGTTGCCAGTAGCAACAAGATTGCACATGCACATGCATTTGTGTTATTCATAAGGAGATATTGAAGAGATTGTTTAAAAGGTGGGGGCCTGATATAAGAATAGCACAACACCCCAAGACTAGTAAGAGCACTTGGGGCTAGGGGATTATTAGTGAAACCCATAGAAAGAGGGAGGATGTTTGCAAATAGCCATTGTTGGTCAAGGGATAGAATCATCCTCAGTGACATCACTGACAAAGAGCCAGGGAAATAGATGCCCAACTTCACACTGACTTCTCCCGAAATTCCTCATAAATGCTCCCTGTTGCCAAGCCAAATTGAGATCTAATTGGCCAAACCAATTGTTTGAGTCCACAGATGCACTCTATACATTTCAGCCACCCATGTAACACAGCACGGTATAAAAGAGTGACTCTTGAAAGGCAATCAGGATCTTGGAAGGCAAAGAGGGCACCTATCATACTCATTTTAAAAACTCACATATGTTCCTTGCAGAAATTTTAGAAAGTTGCAGATAGCTCAAAGACAAAAGATCAAAATTTCCAGAGATTACTATTTTGGTATATGTCACTCGTCTTTCCCCTCCCTCCTTTCTATCTGCATACATCTGGCATGCACTGATAAATGACACATACATATATCATCCATACATATGTATAACACATCTGCTGTATATATCACTCTTATAATAACATCACTTACATACTAATTTTACCAAGTTCTGTGCAATTTAACATATTTGCTATATTTTGTTATATTTTACCAAAATGGGAGAATTCTAAACATACTGTTTTACATATTGCTTATTTTCTTGGCAATATATAATGATTTTCCTATAGATATGCCACTGGAAACCACGGGATCAAAACTTGTGATTTTGCTTAACGTGAGATAATGTGTCCTATTTTAAACATATTATCAAAAGATCCAGATAAAATAGCAAATTAAGTGGTAGAGTTTCCTAAAAATTACATTTCTCCTCTTTTTCTAGACCATCAAGATTAAAGTGATTCAAAACTTGATTCTGACACTCTTTTCAGATAAGGCTATCAACAAATATTTGAAAGAAAATCTCCTAGTTTTATTTAAGCATTCATTTGTCATAGAGCAATAGTTAAGATTTACAACAGATTTTTTTAAGCAAGTAGTAGACATTCATTCAATCCAGAAAGCCATTGAAAAATACTCATTTTAATCAGAAACATTTCAACCCCCCACAGCTCCATGTGGCTCTATGGCAAACAATGAAATGAAATGATTTTGGTGGCGATTTACATATTGTCTCTACTAAACTAGTGCTTACTTCACCTTTTCTATCTTCCTGGTTGACTCACTAAGATCCCTTGAGAAAAGCAATGACAATGTAGAACAACAAAGAAGCTCATTATTTGCCCAAAGAGTAATCTATATGTGGATATAGGAAAGATCTATCTATTTATAATCAAGGATAATCTATTGCATTATTTTTCATTTTCAAGACATTTCCTTAAACTCTAGTATTTATTTTATCCTGTTTAAAAGATAGAATGCTCTTATCTTGCCTCTTCCCCTTAGCATTTTCTAAGATGTAAAAAGAAAACGAGCTATTTAGTTCAATTTTCATAGTGATATCATCATTGTCCCTTCTCCCAAAATAAAATAAAGCAAACCCATAGAATCTTTAGGATCCACTCACGTTTGACATGAATTTTCAGCACGTTTTCAATTCTTCCACTCCTGTTTTAGGGTAGGTTGGATAATGTTATAAATAATCTTTTCCAGTAGCTGTGTGATTCATACTGCTTTTTTTCTGCTTTCACACCAGGGATAATAGTGAGCTTAAGAAACTCCAATCTCTCTTCAGGAAAGTGGCCGTGGCGATGCCTGAATTTTTATTTTATTTCTTAGCACACAGAGCTATGACGGGTTCTCATTGTGAGTAAGGCTGACTGCCAGAGTTCTCCCTGAATTTGAAGATTGCCTTCGTTTTTGGCTTTCACCTCCAAGTTCCCCGGGGACACACAAAATCATGGCTCTATGGTTCTTGAAAAGTAGGTGATTTTTTTTGTGTGTGGTTTTTTTGTTGTTTTTTTCTAAGTGGGGCCTTTCTGATCATTTTGTACCCAAAGTGGAAAAAACTTCTGAAGCTTCTGAGAGAAAAAGCAAATACAAAAAGTTCAAAAGTTTGCTCTTTATGAGAAATGTTTTACTAATTTTCCTTTTCCTTCATCCAGTGACTCAACTGTTATCAATTTTTATGCTGTGCAGATTTTTCAAAACAACCATTAGGAGCCATTCCTCATTTTCTATTAATGTACCTGGTCCTAGAAAAAAAACGTTCTGTTGTATGGAGTCAATAACTCTCTCTGTTATAAATCTTGTCACTGTTTGAAACAACATGGTCAAGGAGGGAAGATTAAAGGTGGTTATCAAAATAATTGGTCGAAAGAATGAATGTGCTAAGAATTTTGCAATTGTTAGTGCTAAATTTTAAATGTGATGATTTTGAAAAAAATTAATTGAGAATAAATGTGGGCATCAGAGATATAGAATAAATGGCCTGTAGAGTCTGAATGCCTTTGGAAATATTTTCCTCCAATCATGGTCTCAGTTTAAGGAAAGATTTGACCAATGTAGAATTTTGAAGACCAAGGTCAGCAAATTAGTGATGCCATATTTATCCCCCTCCCTACAAAATGGAAGGAACACAAGAGAAAAATGTCTTTAATGGTATTTTTCTTTTGTCGGTCTGATCGATTGTGGTAAACATTCTACCTCTTGCAGCTCTTGGTCATAATTCATCCTCGATCATGGGATCCTACTGAGTTTCATATGCAGCCTCATTTTTGGTTCGCATGTGTTTGTACAGTTCAGTAGGTACTGGGAGATGATGTCTTTCTTGGCCAGTCAAGTTCTTACTGAATATGCCCATCGTGAGTCAGTCAGTCAACAAATAGCCCTGGTTGTGGGATCCTGCTCAGAACAAAACACATAAAATCTCTGTTCTTAAAGTATTAACATTCAGGTGTGTATAAAAATTCCAGGTAATTTTTGACCCTTCACCAGGCAAGCTCCATGACAATCTGTCTTCTTCCTCTTGACATCCTTTTCACCTGGGATGGCACCCAGTGCAGAGATGTTCAATAAATATTCTATTTAATAAGGAATAAGATCTGATTTTAAGGAGGCTCCTCTATCTCTTCCCATTATGATAACGGCTATTTTGAAACTGAGTGAAATGAAGTATTTAAATATGTTGCCATACAACTCGTTATTGGTATATTCAGAATGAATTCAATCCTTAGCCTTAATTGAGCTTCCTGTCTGTTCTGGGATGTGGATGCCCTAAAAGCCTGCCCACAACCTGGCTCCCCACTCAGACTCATAAGTGCTCTTTCTGAGCACCATCCTGGTCACTGTGACTCTGGTAGCAAGGTCACTTCCTGGCACATAACACCTATGTGGGCATCAGCATGCCACCTGCCCCTGGATCTCCTGGATTCTGCACTGGTGGTCACAGATCTGTTTTGGGGGAAATTGTGTTCCCAGGATTGGATCTACCTAGTGAACTGCCTAATGTCTATTATCATACCGACTGGGTAGTAGGTTGTCTGCCACCTCAGCTTCTCCAGCCCATCTGTCTCCACAGTCGTACATCCAGACTGCAGTCCCACCCAACCTACACCTTTCTAATTCAGTACACAGGTCCAGAGGGATCTACCAACAACAGTTAGATGAGTATACAGAATCCCCTTTTCATGTTCCTCTCCATAACTCCGCCTTTCTGCCTCTGCTCTGTGCCCTGGGACGTTGACCTGTGCAGACTGCACTGAAGGCCAAGGATGTCAGGATCCAAGGGTCTTCACTGCCCAGCTCCCTTCCCTGGCCTATCGCTCAGCTCATTTCCTACAGTTGTCTTGCTCTGGCCACCTCTCTTCCACAGGTTTCAGTCTCTCTCTCTCTCCCAGGACTGCTCCCTCTCCTTGATCTCCTCAGTGGTAAGGGTGCTCAGTGTTATTAACCCCTGACTTTGGCACTATGCTTCTTGGCTTCCTGGTCCTTTGTAAATAGAGCCTGCATTAAGCTCCCTCTCTGTTACCAAATGGGAGTGTGCCTCTACTTCTTGCCATGGTCCCGGCTGGTACACTGAGGATACCTGGGCAGAACCTTCAAGGTAAAACTGATCTAACCTTGGAAAGACAGGATGCCAGGACACTCAGAGCAGCTGGGGTCCCTTAGGGCATCCCTCAAGGCTGGCCTTCCTTTCCTCCTACTGGTATCTGTCTTACTGGTCTTGGTCTGCCAGCCGTTATTCTTCATCTCATTCACAAGGCAGTACAGATATAGTCCTTCTTTTTCTTTGTCGTCTACCAGCTTTATCCATCCACAGCAAACAGGGGCCCAAAGCTTGCTTCTATGGTTGTACTGGGAAAACGAAACCTGAAACCTTTCCTACCCCTCCCTCCCTGTCTCCCTTCCCTCCTTTCTCTGTCTTAGAATTTTGGCGTGCCTGCCCTCATAAATGACAATGAATGAAGTATCCTAGCTCATAGTACCCTAGTTTCTTTTTGGTCTTGCAATTCACTAATAAGGTGCAATTAACCATAATGATAGTCATAACAATAAAATGAAATCTTAATTTCCTTGTTATGAGAAGAATTTCCTCTTATTGCCTCACCACAACATTTCTTTATTTCAATTAACTGTACAAAAAGAAATAAGTTAATGGCTTAGAAACGAGCCTGCCCCAGAGCAGTGATAAATGTTAGAAAACTAATCAAGAGGAGCAGACTTTCCACAAAGAGCTGTACTCTTCTAAAATAAATTTGTTTAAAAATTTTTAAAATGAATTTAAAATTCAAATGGTCTCTGGACAATGGTATTTTAAAGAGATGCTTGCTTTGTTTGTTTGAATAACTGGAACATTTGGTTATGGATTCAGGACATCCATCCTGGAACTTATAAGATCACAGATTCATTACATTCTCCATCATCTTCTGCCAAAAGCTCTGACTTACCTTACTCCATTTTATGGATACTCTTTCTCATTCACTAGAGCAATGGCTTCTGTAACAAGCTGGTGGCTCCCTTAACCTGAGACTTGGTGTCTCTGTCCAATTCCAAGCAGCTGCTTGTGTTTCTCAGAACGTCTGCACACTGTCCCAGACCCACAGCAGCACAGAGGGGCAGCCCTGCAGTGCTCTACTGAGTTAGCACCATGGGCTCAAGGTGTGGAGCCTCCGTGTCTCACGGGACACGTTGGAGAGCTCGGGCTCCCTTGCTTAGCCTCCGAAGACAGGATATACCTAAAAATAGCTCGTGAGTCCATAAATAATCTATTTACCAAAGCTGAAGGAGTTTTCTGAAAAAGAAAAAAATATGTTTTTTTTCATTCAAGGGTTTGACTGTTTGAACTAGCCTTGGGTTGGGGGGGGGGGGGCTGCCCTGCAAGCTCATCTGAAGTTTGGGTAGTCCATAAATTAACCCAAGGTTTAACTACATCAAGAAGGAGTCTCACAGGGTTACTAGGAGCCTTGAAACAAGATACAGTCAATTTTCGGACTGATGTAGAATTTATAGCATTTATAAGTTATTTTGTGATTTTTGGGGGGTTAGCTGCTAAGTCTGCAATGCCGCTTCATTCATCCCGAGTTGGAAAACAGACAAAGAGGTTTCTGTGTGTTAGTTAGTGGTTTATGTATCTAAACCCTGCCTGGCCACCAAAAGGATTTTAGAGGGCTTTTCCTTAGCATTAACTGGCAGTCTGTCATTGTCTTCAGGTAAAATGATCGTTTTGCATGTTATGTGGTAGGGTTTTAGTCACCGTGTGACCTGTAAGGACATGCAATGGCCCTTTCTTCCCCATGCATGTAGATGGGAGGCATCCTCTTCCGGAGAGTGGCTTGGCGGTGGTGCATCAGTGTGCGCATGCGCATGTATTTTCGCAGGGCCTTAGGGGAAGCACGTCTTCTCTGGCCTCGCCATCTGTGGCAGCAAACACTAGCGTGCTTGGCTCTGCCTCTTTGGCATCGCTGTGACTCTCCCTGCAGCTTCGTGTGTGACAGACATTCTGACTGCATCTCATTGATCAGAGGACAAACTCAGTTGGCTCATCGGAGTATCTGAAGTCAGCTAAGATGTGATGAATGTTTCTGAAGTGTTGAGACTCCGTGGGGTGCATGACAAATTGTGACTCATTTTGTCCTTACAATCCTCTGGAAGGGTGGCTATACCACAAGTGAGGAGGTCAGGCTCCTTGAAGTTAATCGTTTGCCCAAGCCACCCTGCCAGGCAGTGGTGGAGTTGGGGTTCAGACTCAGTTGTCTGGCTCTGAAGCTGCCACAGCACAGGGACCGTGTTGTCTCCATCCTCTGGACTATGCTGGGGTCCTCCCATGTCCTGCTCATCTGCTCACCACCGTCCTCCATTGTCCCCTGCTCCAGGAGCCTCCTGGATGCACTGCAGCCACACATTCTCTTGACTTCTGACTCCTCTTTGTGCTTGGCCTGGGAACCCCTGGCGAGAGAGAAGACGGCAGGAGGAGAGTCGGACCTGGCCTGTGTTTCCGGGCTCCCTTTCCGCTGGCTGTGTCTCTCCGCCGAAGGTTGCAGCTTCCGTTACAGCCCTCTCTGTTCCCAAGTCCTGGCAACTGCCTCCTCCCTTTCTGATTCAGGCCGCTCTTTTAGTCCTGGGGTCCCTTAGGGCACCTGGCATTTATGTATTCTCTTCCCACACCTTCGTAAATAATCCCTCACTAAAACCCTTCCAAACTGCTCTGTGACCTTTGTTTCCTGCGGTACTCAGCACAGAAATGTCTTCGCTGTGTCATAGTTCACTTAAATGATGTCCTCAGCTCTTAAGGAGTAGTGATATGGAAATTATGCATTTGAAAGGGTCTCAGCAATCCTCTGGGGATCTATAGTTAAATGTCTTGGGCATCACGTTCATCAACATCCTCTTTCCAAGGTACGAAGGGACCAAAATTGTTATATTCTCTATACAAGGCACCAAGTGATGAATATCTGATTCAGCTAATGTATAGGTGTTAAAAAATGTATTTTGCAATGCATTTATTGGAACTTTATGTGTGTGTGTGTGTGTCAGAAAAATAGAACCATGCTAACCCAATGCACTTTAGGCTGGCTTTGGGGCAAAAGCAAACCCCCTAACTCAGGTACCTGCTAACATCTCCTTCTATGATACTTTCCTCCTAATTCTAGCCATTTTGCTCCTTTTGCAAACTGCCTTCAAATTCTTTGGTAAGAAGGTGAGAAACTTCCCAAAAGAAATGGATTAAACCAGTTCTGCCTGACTCATTTTTCTAGACAGATTCTTTTTTCTCTTGAACACAATAGTTTTTTTCTCTACTTCAGCTGTTAGAGCAGATGTGATGATTTGAAGGAGAAGGATTGGTAATGGTCGTCACGGTCAGAAACATTAACTTCATCCCTTTGAGCTCCCTGCTCACATTTTGGGGTTTGCAGTGCTGTGCAGCAATAGACTGATGGATTTGGTAATGAGTATCAGCTAAAACAACACAACTTGGATTTTATCCCCCACTGCACAGAGATTAATGGCTGAAACCAAAGCTTCATCAGGAACCAAATCCATCAGAGTGCAGGACTCTCCTTTCAATGTGTGTGTTTTGAGACAGTGCTGCTTGGCTGCTGTTAAGTTCCTGATCCTCTTCCCACCACGACCCCCACCCCTAAACCCTCCCCAAATTACCCAGACAGTCTCTCATATAAAATAGGATTTTAAGCTAATATAGAAGTTGTGATTTTTGGAAGGTGTTTCTTAGACTCATTCAAGAGGGTTCAAAAAATTCAGGTATGTATGCAGTTGGGGAAATGAAATCTCCTACTTAGTTACTGAAAAATCATGCTTTATAACTTCTTAAGTAGATGCTCAACTTCATATCAAAAAGAAAATATTCCAAATAAACATAGCTTGGGTCAGAGGATCAATTTAAAATAGCAATTATGTTTTTTTTAAATTTCTAAAAAATATACCATTTGATGGTTCCCACATTACGAGGGGAGGAAAAGGACAGAAGTCAAAACTGTCTTTGTTATGTGACACATGGAGCTTAATCCCCTACTGAATTATCCCATAACCAGTTTGTGTCTCTGTACATGGAATATCCCTCCAAATGTTAGAGTTGAAAGTACACTGATTGAGGCTTGGAAAACCCAGGGCCTCATCCTGCATCTTGATACCAGAAGACATGTGAACAGAACAGTTCTTTTACTTTTCTTGTCCTGGGTGAAAAGACCAGACGGTTTCACTGGTTTTTCAAATTTTTTAGTGAAAAACTTCTTCAAAAAACATTTATGGATGCCAGATACATATGGCCAGTATTTTTGGATTTGTGTTTAACAGAAATTTGAACCAAGAGTGTGTTATACTCCTCTCACCTGCTTCCCACCTCGGTTCCTACTACATCACCTGAAAGTCTAAGGGTCCCTGGACCAGAAGCTGTGGCCTCTTATATCCCACGTTGTTAGACGTCCCTCATTTTCTGTGGAAGTTACCTATATGAAGTTATCACACATATACAACCGGTTTAGTAGACAAACCATATTTAATAATAAATAATATGCAGCATATCCTTTATGAGGATGAGGAACTGTGGAACGATGTTGGGGGGATAATAAGCAATAGCTATTTCCAAGTAAAACTACAGAGCTTTATGGAGTGGTAACAACCCAGGACCTCCTGTGCTATGCTCTTGCTTCATTATAGACCAGAATGTCATCAGAAAGGTTGGAGGAGGGAACATATATGTATCATCTCATTTAAATCTTCATAGTAATCCCCTGCATGAATAGCATGGTTTCTTTTCCACATGGGTAAGTTGAGGCTGAGAGTATTTGGCAACTTGTCTGAAGTCAAACATCCAGTTAAGAGACAGTGAGGAACCCTCCCACTCTAAACTCTGGGCTCTTGGACTGTTTTCTATAGTGATCATGAAAAGTGAGACCTTGGAGGGAAATTGAGTGAACTTTCCAGATTGATGAATGAGCTGTGCCTGGATTAACCACCAGGCTCAATTTTGTGGTCTTTCCTTTGAAGGGTGTTATTGACCAGTCACTTGCTGCTACTCACTTTTAAATATATGGCTCGTATTTTTCTATCAAATAAAGTTACCCAACTGGTAAGGGTCAAACAGTCACCCAAGTTATTCTTCCTGTTACAGTTTAAAAGAGAATAAAGAACTCTCTGTGTTCAACAAAAATATCTTCAAGAAAAATGTTGATTGGAGAAGGGCAGTCTGGATGCAATAGTATTTACCTTCTGGCAGAAGAAAAAATCTTTTTTATTTTTTCATTGTTCTGTCTTTCCTTTTCCCTCTAATGCTTTATATTATATTTGATGTTATATGTACAAGGGGGAAAACTATATTGAATAAATTTTGAGAGTAAAGGATTTTTAAGAACCCTGTAAATATAGTCATAAATTACAACCTATGTTGATGGAATGAAGCCCTTCTTAGATACTGTAATGACCTAAAGCAGGAATAACTCAAAACAAAACTTTTATTTTTCTACAACATTTTACCCAATGACATTAGAAAACACAGAAAAATAAGGTATTTTTACTAGTCTTTCATATCAGAGATTAAAATCCAATTTTTTGTTGAGGTTCTTATAAGCATGTGAAAGCATCCAATGTCAACCAGCACAGTGAGCAGTTTGCAAAGTGCGGACTGGTAACTGCTGCATCAGACTTAAATGAGGAGCTTGGTAAAAACTTAGATTTCTGGGCCTCGGGACAGACCTGGGGAGGGTTGGAATGGACATTCTAAATGAGCACTCTAGGTGATTCATGTGCCCCCAAAGATTGAGAAATAGTCCTGACATGGAAGCTAGACAGACCTGGCTTCATATTCTCACCCCATTGTGTGTGATTTTTGGAAATCTTCTTGATATCAATGTTGGGGGTTGAGGTGAGAGACTTTGAAAACAAATACTACATCAGTGGAATCTAGAAAAGGTTAGTTGTATATTGCTTGAGGATAGGTTTGTGACAGCCTCAGTAGTGTTGGGCATATCGTAAATGTTATTGTATATTGTCATAGTGTGTGTAGAAAAGGCAGAGCTTAAATAAAAGGATGAGACTTTGGGGGACCTGGTGTAGAGACCACTGTAAAGTAAGTTTGGCACAGAAAGGCTATGTTAGGGGCAGCCTGATGCCAGGACCTCAATGGGATACTCTGTGTTCAAATCTATTTCTCACTTTGTCATGGAGACTGCAATTTTTCATTGAGATCCATTACTGTAGGCATACAATGAGTTTTTCTTAAAAGGCTAAGACTTCCTGAAGCCCATTGACACTGATCCAGAGCAGAGGGGAAGCTCTGGAATGAACAGAACAAGAACTCAGCTGGATGGAAGGAGGTGGGGGGTGAGAGGGCACAAAGCATGGGTTTTACCTCTCAGGTTTTGTTTGGACCTGGCTTCATTTCATTTGTCAAATTTGATTTTCTTAGAGTAAACTGGATAGAGAACCAATGGGCGAATTTTAAAAAACATATAATACAAGGGATATAATATAAAGTTGAATTTGAGCCATAAAGAGATCAACACAGAAGTAGGAGAGTTTAACACCTTTTTCTCAGTCCTTGATGATTAAATATATAATAAGTACATATATAGAATATTTTAGTGAAATCAGGTTCATCAAACAGATCTAACATACATTGAAATGTACACCTTATAAGCAGACACTGGACTTTCAATTCAAATGTTCATGGAGTATTTATAAAAACTAGCAACGTATTAGATTACAAAGAAACATAACATTGCAAATAAGACCCAGAGTCAAAATTGTGTATTTCTGGCTATGCGATAATATTATAAATAAGTGCCAACAATGAAACTAAAATAATAAAACCTCAACCATTTTGAATTTATAAAAACATCTGGAAAACGACTTTAGGATCAAAGAGAAAGTCAAGACTGAAATTGCAGATTATTTAGGAAATAACAATAATGGGAAAGCTCCAAATAAAAATTCATGACTTACTGCCAAACTTATACTCAGAGAAGAATAGCATTTAGAATAAAACTTAGGTTGTTAAAAAATACCAGAAAACAAATCTAAGAAGAGGAGATGGAAAAATTACCTAAGAAGATACTGTAAGTCGGAAAAAGCAAAAATTACAGAATTGGTGCATATATCAAGGGTTATACCTTCAAGGGAAAAATAAATGATAATTTAGATAAAACTCAGTAGATAAGTAAATCAAGGAGTGAGTACAGAAAAGAGTGTGAGAATGCCAAAATGGAAATGAGAACAGGGAAATAACAAAAAAAACCACAACAACTTAAACTTAAAATAGTTATAAAAGTGTATTTACACAATCTATCCTAAACAAAATGAAATATAAGACAAAATAGAACTATAACCACAAAACTGGACAGAGAGAGACAGACACTGAACGATCTACTCAATCCCAAAAACTTTATATGGAAATTCTTTCAAACTTAAAGAAAACAGATTAATTTTTATGTTATTTCAACTGTTCTAAAGGTTTCTGATTACTCTTAAATGTCTATATAAAGCTGTACCAAATCCAGATAAAGGTAGCATACAGTATAAAAACTAGATTAGTGTCACTTATAAATATTGATGACAAATAAATAAAATATTAAGAAATGGAATCTGGCAGGACAATGAAAGAATACGTAATAAGGATAGTAATGGATTATAACCCACTGGGGATAAAAGAATGCATGTGTCCATAGGAAGGAAGGAAGAAAGAAAGGAAGGAAGGAAAGAAGGAGGGAAAGAGGGTGAGAGGGAGGGAACTAGGAAGAAGAGAAGTTTTTCCCTATAATAAAATGCTAACCAATAAATATAAAAACAAATGGCAGAATTTGAAATACGATGTTGCTATCAGCACAATACTATTCGATTCAGGCAAAAATCATCATGAGATTCTAAAACTTGTGGGTGAAATGTAGGTGAGAAAAAAGATGCTACACAGTCTTCGATATGTGTCTACCTCCATAGGTTACGTATTAATTACACAGAAGAAAATGGTGATTAACCTGGCAGATATTGTATTACCGAAGTCCACATGACCAAACATGGATGGACTGACAACAGATGTCTCTTGTGAGGAGCAAGACACAGCAACTCCATGGCATTCCTGTCAGAAAGGCTGAGCTTAATCACTAGGACACAAGAAAATCTCAATTTGAGGGATATTCTATAAAGCTATTGGCCTGTGTTGTTCAAAATTTTAATGTCATAATAAAAAAATAAATCCTGAAGAATTTCTCCATATTAAAGCACACTAAAGAGACAACTGAATTTAATGTGCAAGCTTGGATTGGATTCTAGATCAGAAAAATAAGAGCTGTAAAACTGGAAAACTCTAATATAAATCATAGATTAGATAATAGCATTGTATCAATGTTAACAATTTCCTAAATTTGATCATTATACCAGTGGTTGTATGTTCTAGTTTTTACTGCAGATATTCTGAAGTATTTAGAGGAACAGATTAATCATATCTGTAATTTCTTCTCAAATAATTCAGTAAATATAAATGTATGGGAATGAGGGAGATACAGCAAGAAGTTAACAGTTGATCAACCTAGGTGAAGAACTTTATTATACTGTTCTTACAACTTTAATCAAATCTTGTGTTTTCTTTTTACAAATAACTTGTAAAAAATTTAAATAATTTTGAGAAGTATAAAATGGTTCAATAATAGGAATAACTGAAATAATTCACAGTATTAATAGTTCCAAAGAGGAGACATTATGTGTTTATCTCTCTAGTTTCCAATGTAACATAACAAAAATTTGACAACTATTTCTTCTTTTTTATTTTTAAAGTTTTTATTTATTCATTTGAGAGGGAGGGTGAGTGAGAGCATGAGCATGAGCGGGGGTGAGGGGGACAGAGGGAGAAGTAGACTCCCTGCCAAGCAGGGAGCCAGTCACAGGGCTCTATCCCAGGACCCCTAGATCATGACCTCAGCCAAAGTTCTGACATTTAACTAACTGAGCCACCCAGGTGCCCCTTGACAACTATTTCTAATGTAAATGCTAAACACCTTTGGTCGAGTGGGTGGATAACTTAGTAGGACAAATATATATATTTATATATACACACACATACCTGACCATAAGCCTACTTCAAGCTTCATAACAGAATGGTAGAAGCATTCCTATTAGAGTGAGGAAAATAACACTGTTTTATTCTCAGCACTGTTTTTAAGTATTGTCCTGGAAGTATTAGATCATACAATTACAGCACCAAATAGAAGTTATAGACATCATATAGAAATAATATAACTGTAATTGTAAAAATTCAAAAGAGTGAACTGAATGATTTCAGATATGCTATTCAGTAAGATTGTTCGTTATAATTAATATGTTAAAACCAGAAGGTACTTTTTATTTGAGCAGAAATAATGAATTACAAGATATATTAGAAAGATGGATGCCTGGGTGGCTCAGTCGTTAAGCGTCTGCCTTTAGCTCAGGTCATGATCCCAGGGTCCTGGGATCGAGCCCCACATAGGACTCCCTGCTCAGTGGGAAGACTGCTTCTCCCTCTCTCACTCCCCCTGCTTGTGTTCCCTCTCTCGCTGTGTCTCTCTCTGTCAAATAAATAAAATCTTTAAAAAAAAGATATATTAGAAAGAAATAAACCATTGACAACAGAAATCTCTTCAAAATTATGAAGTACTCTCAATAAAATTAGCGAGTATTTTTTGTACCTATAGAAGAAAATGATAAAATTTGACTGAAGAACATAAAGGAAAAATTAAGTAAATTGAGTAATGTACCTTCTTCTTGGATAAAGAGGTAATTTTATTAAAAAGTACTTTTCCTGTAGCAGATTTTCCCAGGGCAATACCAAAAAGACTCTTTTGAAAGTTACTAGTAATTGTTATGTTTCTCTTGAGAAAACTGAAAGAAAATCTGAAAATTATGAAAAAAAACCCCACAAGGCACAAGCCATATCTGCATTATATGTATTTTAAAAGTGCAGTAATTAGAACTCTGCATTATCAGTAAAATATTAGTCACTCCATTTGATGGGATAGAGAATCCAGAAATATAACCTAAGTGTCTGTGAGCTTCTGTCTATGATAAACATGACATTTTAAGTCAATAAGGGGAAATAAATTCTTTGATCTATGGCACCGGGAAATCTCACTGTTTATATTTGTGAAAACACTGAAGTAGATCCTTACCTCACTCTGACGTAAAAACGAATTCCAAATGTATACACTTTTATATTTAAAAATTGAAAAATAAAATATTATTAGAAAATGCAACTAATTAAGTTTTATGGTCAGGTATACATGTATGTGTGTGTCAGTTGCAAAAGGATGATTGTAGGGATGAAAACCTCAGAATGTCAGAAAAATCAGATGCCACAAAAAAAGATAAATAAATTTACTTCCACAAGAATAAAACCCCTTTATGCCAAAAGATACCTTTTAGAAACTGAAAGAAAAATCAAAAAAGAGGAAAACAGTTTGAACAAGATTGTTGACCTATAAGTAGTATTGTAAGGACAAAGAGGTTCTTTTATTTTTTTATTTTTATTTTTTAAAGATTTTATGTATTTATTTGACAGAGAGAGAGAGAGAAAGAGAGAGACAGCCAGTGATAGAGGGAACACAAGCAGGGGGAGTGGGAGAGGAAGAAGCAGGCTCCCAGCGGAGGAGCCCGATGTAGGGCTCAATGTGGGGCTCGATCCCAGAACGCTGGGATCACGCCCTGAACCAAAGGCAGACGCTTAATGACTGAGCCACCCAGGCGCCCCCAAAGAGGGTCTTTTAAAAAATAAAGAATAGGGGTGTGTGGATGGCTCAGTCGGTTAAGCATCTGCCTTCAGTTTCGGTCGTGGTCTCAGGGTCCTGGAATGGAGCCCTATGTCAGGCTTTCTGCTCAGCAGGGAGTCTGCTTCTCCCTCTCCCTCTGCCCCTTCCCCTGCTTGTGCTCTCTCACTCACTCTCTCTCTCAAATAAATAAATAAAATCTTTTAAGAAAATAAAAAATAAAATAAAAATTATATGTCAAGATTGTACCTAGACAATTCATGAAAAAATTACAAATGGCCAATTGCTTGTTAAAAGATTATTAACCTCATCAACACACATTAAAATAGGTATTATTGTTCTCCTCTGCAATTCACTTTCAATATAAAAGAAAAATACTGAACATTTTAATCTTTTTACCAAATGTTTTTCTTTTGAGCTCAAATCCTACTTTAAGAAATTTGTCATAATATTGTCATCATGCCTTGTTTACACTGTGTGAAAAAAAATCATGCTATATTTTTGCTTATAGGGAATGTGTTAAGCAAATCACTGCATGATCGTTTAATGGACTGCAATCCAATCATGAAAGGATAATGTAGACAGCAGTTTTTGACTTGGCAACAGGATCCTGGAGTCTTGTTCAGTTAAAAATGACATTATAGGATAGCACATACAGTACAACTATATGTAAAATTGTTTATCCATATCTGTATGTACAAATGTATACGCAAGAAGATAGAGGAATGACTGGAAGGTCATACATGAAAATGATAAGAATAGCTGCCTTTGCACTGTTGAAAAAAGAGGGGGCTTTACCTTCCTAGTTTTACTTTTCTGTATCACTCAAAGTTTTGTTTTTGTTTTTTTTATGGAATCATTTGATGTAATAGCTATAGGCAAAAACAACCCAAGGGTTTATCAATGGATGAGTGGATAAACAAAATGTGGTTTATACATACAACGGAATACTACTCATCTCTGAAAAGAAAGAAATTCCTGACACAGGCTACAACATGGATGAACCTTGAGGCCATTATGCTAAATGAAATAAGCCAGTCACAAAAAGACAAATACTGTATGATCTCACATGAAGTACCTAGAATAGTCAAACTCATCCTGATAGAAAGTAGAACAGTGGTTACCAGAAGTTAGGCGGAGGAAGAAATGGGGAGTTATTGTTTAATGGGGACAGAGTTTCAGTTTTGTAAGATGAAGAACTCCGGGGACGGAAGGTGGTGATGGTTGCACAGTAATATGAATGCCCTTAATACCACTGACCTTTACACTTAATAGTGGCTAAGATTGGGGCGCCTGGGTGGCACAGCGGTTAAGCGTCTGCCTTCGGCTCAGGGCGTGATCCCGGCGTTATGGGATCGAGCCCCACGTCAGGCTCCTCCGCTATGAGCCTGCTTCTTCCTCTCCCACTCCCCCTGCTTGTGTTCCCTCTCTCGCTGGCTGTCTCTATCTCTGTCAAATAAATACATAAAATCTTTAAAAAAAATAGTGGCTAAGATGATACATTTTATATTATGTGTATTTTACCATAATTAAAACAAACAAAAATAGTCAATTGACCTAAAAGAAAGTTTCACCCCCAAATTTATTGAATTTAGCAGGGAGACTTCTCAGTTTGTGAAGTGACTCTGAGAGATTGTAGGGTAGATGTGGGAAATACAGGAATACCATATTCAGTGGGAAACCTCTTACAAAATAATAAACATCCTGGAAACAGATGGGAAGACAGAGGTTGATGTCCATCTGATTACATCCAAAATGTCAAAGGGGGGCCAATAGTTAGTGATGTTAAATTCGGATATTTTATAGAATTGGAAAGCTTTCAGTAGCATAAAAAATATATATTTTTAAAGATTTTATTTATTTATTTGTCAGAGAGACAGAGAGAGAGAGAGAACAAGCAGGGGGAGCAGCAGGCAGAGGGAGAAGCAGGGATCATGACCTGAGCTGAAGGCAGACACTTAACCGACTGAGCCACCCAGGTGTCCCCATAAATAATCTTTTTTTAAAAAGTGATATACTAAAATGTCCCGTGAGAGGGAGAAGAGGAGTGAAATGGGTGAAGGGAGTAGAAGTCCTTTGTGAACCACAACAGACAGAATGCAGGCATTTTTTTTGTTGGGCAAAATGGTAGAGGCTATGTTTCATGTGAAGAGCAGTGAGAATGGCACCCAATATTCTATTTGAAACAAACTGCTGTTTTTCTCTGAGGCGTAAAACAGACAAAGAGTGCTTGACAAAACAGGAACAAGGCAATGTTAGTATAAGTTCACCCTTTTAGTTTAGTCTTTAAAAGTGAAAATCAAGATGTGGATGTACAGTGTTTCACAGCAATTTTTATTCATTCTCATTGCCACCATGATCAAGACCTATTTCCTCACCATCTAGTTTTATTTTCATTCTAATTCAACCAAAATAAATAGGACTAGCAGGGCTTTCCATGCCTCCTGGGAATACTGCGTGGGCGAATCTCAGTGAATGCTGACTGCTATAAAAATAGAAGTGCCATTGAAAGGATCAGGGCTTCCACTCCCAACCTCATGGCCAAGGAGGAAAACAAGGAGTTCGACTATCTTAAGGGAGTAATGACTGAGAAAGCACATTTCTATAAAACTTTTCTGAGGCTGAAAATAACACAAATGAAGGACAGAAGAAGAAATAATCAGGTATCATGAATTTCCAAACCCCAGGTCACTTCAAAGAGGATGACTCAGAGCCACATGGAGCAGCAGCATAGTGCATATCTTCAGAGGAAAGTTGACTGACCACAGAGAAGGGAAAGCACAGCGATCCCACAGAGGATTGAATCATAAAAATTTGCCTTTGTTTTTCATTCCACAGAATTCCCTCTTCACCCAAGGTTAATAGCTATTTTCACATGGCCCATCCACTGAAAGGAAAATAAATCTTGCCATGTCCCATCTACTGGAAGTTCCATTTTCTTAGGTCACTCCACTTGATCCTGGTAATAACAGCATATAAAATGAAATAAATTTTAAGGCAAAAATTGATGTGTTCATTAAGATAACTATATTGACAAGATGAATAATTTTCTGGGAAGATAACATAATTGTAGATCTTACAACAATGGAAAAATCTGTGGTGCAAAAAGTACAAGATTTCAAGTAAAAAATTATGAAATTACAATGAGAAAATTTGTACCTCTTTCAATATTAGGTAGAAAAAGCAACAAAATGTTAATAAGGATCTAGATGATTTAAAGAACACACAATATTGATTTAGTAGACATGTAATAAGTTTGCAACTAACAATTAGAAAACATGAAACCTTACTAATGCCACTGAATTGTATACTTAAAATGCTTAAAATGGCAAATTTTGTGCTATTAATATTTTACCACATACACATACAAAAATACACGTGGAACAGAACAGCACAAGCTAGACTAGACTATACAAAGAACACCAACCAAAACACTGATACCACCTTCTGATTAGGTTCTTTGACCATGTGCAATGCAACTGGAAGTCAACAATAAAATGGATAGCCAAATAAATCCGTACCTCACCTCAAAATGTTTAGAAACTAAGTGTGCACAATAATAGTTCAAGGTACACAAAAAGAAAAAGAAAGAAAAATGGGAGGGAGGGAGGAAAAAAAGAAAGAAGGAAAGAGGGAAGTAAAAAAAGAAAAAAGAAGGAAGGAAGGAAGGGAGGGAGGAAGGGAGGAAAGTAGGAAAGTAGGAAGGAAGGCTCAATGGAAATTAGAAAGTATTTAGAAGAGAATGTAAATTCCAAGGCAACATTTGTGAATGCAGCTAAATAAACCAATAGAAGGAAATTTATAGCCGTAAAATGTATGCATGGGGAAATCAATCTTTCCTGGATTTCTCTTATTCCTGCAAAGTTCTAGTCTTCAATCACTGAAATTGACATGCTATGAAGCTAGAGATGGTTTTGCTTTACTCCTCAAATATTCTATTTTTCACATGTCTTGTATATCACATCTGCAGCTATTGGTCTCTTTAAGGGTAAAGCTAATTTACTCACAACCAAAGGATAATAAACCTTCATTTACTTCTCTGAGAGATAAAAGTCTGTGTTAGGGATCTGGGGCACTAGAAAGGGAGACTGAATAACCCTGAGGTCATCTGAGAGATTCAGAGAATTATTTTCCTAGATGTTTATATTTCAAAGGGATAAAATTCTTTATTGGATGCTTATGTTATCTTTACCCTGGAGACACTACCATTGCAAAGGGTAAAGACCCAGGCTCCTTATATAATACACAAAGTATGTATAATATTATAATTTATATATTATATATAATTGTGTATAATAATTAATTAAAATTTTTGAGTTAAGAATCAAACTCAAGAATTTAAAAATAGAACAAAAGACTACTTCCCCAAATAGTAAGAGAACAGAAATAATAATAAAAATAGAAATTAATGAAAAAAAAATATGTAAACTTTTGATAAGGCTGAGCAAATGTAGAAGGCAGGTGCATAAATTATTAATCATAGGGAAAAAAGGCATGATAATATACAGTTAGAATTTTATTTTATCATTTTAAGATTTTATTTATTTATTTATTTATTATTAATTTATTAATTTATTAATTTATTTATTTATTTATTTATTTATTTGAGAGAGAGTGCAAGTGGGGGGAGGAGCAGAAGGAGAGGGACAAGCAGATGCAGTGAATATGGAGACCAAGGTGGGGTTCCATCTTAGGACCCAGAGATCACGACCTAAGTCGAAACCCAGAGTCAGTGGCTTAACAACCGAGCCATCCAGGAGCCCTGTAAGCATTTTAAATACATTCTGGATACAAGTCTTTTGTCAGGTAAATTTGCAATATATATAGAATATTTTCTCTCAGACGTATCTTCTTTGTTAATTTTCATATCCTTAAATGAGCAGAAAATTTTAACTTTACTTTTAAACTAGTTACGTCTTTTAAAGTGGAATTTTATGGATAATCTATTATTGGGTTTTACCTTTTTATCCACTGTAATAAAATCTATCTTTTAAATGAAGAGTTTAAAATATTTACATTTAATTGCCATCTTATTGATTATTTTCCATTTGTCACATCTGATCTTTTTCCATTTTCCTTTCATATCAGGTTTGTTTTAGATTGTTTTTTATTATTTCATATTACCCCTAATATTGGCTTATTAGCTTATGCCCTTTTTCTATGTTTTGTTTTTTTTTTTAAAGATTTTATTTATTTATTTGACAGAGAGCCAGCCAGCGAGAGAGGGAACACAGCACGGGAGTGGGAGAGGAAAAAGCAGGCTCCCAGCGGAGGAGCCCGATGGGGGACTCGATGGGGGACTCGATCCGGGAGCGCGGGGATCACGCCCTGAGCGGAAGGCAGACGCTTAACGACTGCGCTACCCAGGTGCCCCCTTTTTCTATGTTTTAACTTACCATCTATTTTCAAATAATACAGCAATGGAATGCCACTTCATTGGTAGTGTAAAAGCCTTACAGCAGCGAATTTCTAATTTCTTCCATCTGTTATGCTATTGTCATGTATTTTAGATTTACAGGTTGTAAAGACAAAATACATTGCATTACTTTTGTTGTTTATCTTTGTTATTATTACTGTTTTAGGTAAAAATAATTTACATACAGTAAAATTCGCCTTTTTGGTGCACAGTTCTATGAGTTTTGACTAATGTATTGAGCTGTGCACCACCTCCACGATCAACGCACAGAGCACTTAAATCACGCTGGTTCCCCCGTCCCCTGCGTTATGCACTTCAGCCAAACTTTCCTCTCTACCTCTTTAACTCCTGGCGACCAATAATTTATTCTCCAGTCCTATACTTCTGCCTCTTCCTGATTATCATATGAATGCATTCGAACGGTATTTGGTCTGGCTTTTATTTCCCCCTTTAAACAACATGGATATAGTCTGGCTTCTTTTACTTAGGAAAATGCCTTTTAGATCCATCCATGCTGTTGCATGTTTGAATAGTTTGTTTCTTTTTATTGCTCGGAAGTATTCCATAGTAGGGATAGACTGCAGTTTATTTATCCATTCCCCAAATAAGGGAAATGTGGCTTGTCCTGAGTTTTTTGGCAGTTCTAAATAAAGCTGCTATAAACATTCATACACAGGTTTCTCTGAACATAAGTTTTCATTTCCCTGGGGCAAAAACCTAAGAGCGGAATTGGTGGGTCATGTGTTAACTGTATGTTAACCTTAAGAGAAACTGCCAAACCGTTTTCATGGCGTCTGCCCCATTCTGTGTTTCTAGTAATGCATGAAAGTTCGGGTTACTTTGCATCCTCATCAGCATTTTATCTTGTCCGTTTTCTTTTGAATAGCTCTCCTAAAAACTTTATAGTAGTATCTCATTCATTTTGTGGTTTTAATCGGAATTTCCTAATATCTACTGGTGGTGTGCACCCTTTACCGTACTTCTTTTTCAGCCATATATCTTCTTTTGTGAAGTGTTTACTAAAATTTTTGCCAATTTTTAAACTGGGTAATTTATTTTCCTATCAAGGTTTGAGGCCTATTTACAGATTTATATATTCTGGACCCAATGCTTTTGTCAGATATAAGATTTACAAACATTTTTTTCCTAGCCTATGTTTTATTTTTTTGTTCTTTTAACAGTGTTTTATCATTAATTTTGATAAAATATAGTGATCATTTTTATTTTTTTCTGTTTTTTTTTACTTATAAAATCTAAGAAATTTTTGCATATATTAAGGCCACAAAGAGTTTGTCCTATTTTCTTTTAAATTTTAAGAGTTTGATACGTTATGTCTAGGTCCCCATTTTGAGCTAATTTTTTGTATAAGGAGTAAGATATAGAAAGAGGTCTAACTTTTTTTTTTTTTGCATATAGATGTCCAATTATTTTTGAGTATAGGAGACACAATGTTAACATTAGTTTTGGTCATACAACATAGTGATTCCACTTCTCTCTCCATTATGCTGTGCTCACCACAAGTGTAACTACCACTGGTCATCATGCAACACTATTTCAGTACCACTGACTATTTTTCCTATGCTGTTCCTTTAATTCCCATGACTTTCTTTATCAACATTTCTTTGGCGATTTGGGGTCTTTTCTGGTTTACTCATTCCATAGCTGGAACTCTGTATCTCCCACTGCCTTTCACCTATTTTGCCCATCCCCCAACCCTCATTCTCTCTGACAGTCATCAGTTGGTTCTGTGTATTTATAGGTCTGATTCTGCTTTTGGTTTGTTTTCTTAGATTTCACATATAGGTGAAATCATATGGTATTTGTCCTTTTTGTTCTGACTTATTTCACTTAGTATGATATCCTCTAGGTCCATCCATGTTTTCTCAAATGGCAAGAACCTTTTTTATGGCTGCATAATATTCAATTGTATGTATATGCCGCATCTTCTTTATTCACTCATCTATCAGTGGACAATTGGGTTGCTCCCATATCTTGGCTATTGTAAATAATTCTGCAATAAACATAAGGGTATATATATATCCTTTTGATTAATATTTTCATTTTTTGGGGGTAAATACCCAGTAGTAGAATTACTGGCTTATATGGTATTTCCATTTTTAATTTTTTGAAGAAACTCCATACAATTTTTCACAGTGGCTGTATCTATTTACATCCCACCAATAGTGTGTGAGAGTTCCTTTTCTTTTCCCCCTCCTAACCAAGGCTTGTTACTTTTTGTCTTTTTGATTTTAGCCATTCTGGCAGGTAGGAGGTGGTATCTCATTGTGGCTTTGATTTGCATTTCCCTAATGATTTGTGATGCTGAATATCTTTTCATGCATTTATTAGACATCTGCACGTCTTCTTTGGAAAGATGTCTGTTTAGGTCCTCTGCCCATTTTTTTAATTGGATTGTTTGGGGTTTTGTGGGGGTTTTGTTTTTGTTTTTGGTGTATGTAAGTTCTTTATGTATTTTGGATGTTAACCCCTTATTGGATATTTGCAAATATCTTCTCCCATTCAGTAGATTGCCTTTTGATTTTGTTAATAGTTTCCTTTGTTATGCAAAAACCCTTTATTTTGGTATAGTCCCAATTTTTTATTTTTACTTTTGTTTCCCTTGCCTTAAGAGACATAGCTAGAAAAATGTTGCCATAGCTGATGTCAAAGAAATTACTGCCTGATGTCCAATTATTTTAACACTGTTTGTTGAAAATATTCTTTCTCCATTTCTCTCTTTTGCACCTTTGCCAAAACCCAATTTGCCTATAATGTGTATTTGTATTTCTGAAATCTCTGTTCTGCTGCGTTGTTTCCTGATAGCTTTACACTATGACCAGAAATGAGGTAATATGTGTATATAAGCTTGGATTTTTTTTCAAAAACATTTTTGCTATCGTGGTTCTTTTTGTTTTATTTATTTATTTGTTTATTTATTTATTTATTATTTATTTGAGAAAGTGAGCAAGAGTGAGAACATGAGTGGGGGGAGGGGCAGTGGGAGAAGTAGACTCCCTGCTGAACAGGGAGCCTAATGTGGGGCTCAATCCCAGGACCTTGGGATCATGACCTGAGCCAAAGGCAGATGCTTAACCCACTGAGCCACCCAGGTGCCCCTGGTTCTTTTACTTTTTCATGTAAATTTTAGAATAAACTTGTTTTCATGTGTATAAGAAATCCTGCCAAGATGTTCATTGGGATTGCTACAAATTTATAGATCAATTTGGGGAAATTTGAAAGCTTAAGAATTTTAATTCTCAAGGTAGTCCACACTTAGTCTTCAGCAATTTATCAAAATTACCTTTGAATTTTTCTGTATAGTTATTAAGACAGAAGCTTCTGCTTTAGGTAAGTTGGCCACTGCTGTGATTCTTTGTGTTCTCTTATATCTCCAGATGTTGGGGTGGGGGTTTGTCCTGTGACCTCATTTTTATGATGGATCTAATAAAATTCATTGTTTTGGTGTGCTTAGCTTTTTTCTTGTGAGAAAGGGAGTAATGACTCCAAGCTCTTTACATGTTGGAGTTGAAACCAGAGGTGGGAATCAAATTTTGAATGTTTTTAATGTTTGTGACTGACTTGGAAGAGAGAGACAGAGGTGCTATATCAATCAGGACAGGCTAGGTAACAAATTATCCTCAAATCTCTTAAAAGTACAAATGTTAACAATGAACTTCCAGTATGATGGAGTAAAGATCTTGGCAAATTTTCTCCCCCAAAAGTAATGACAAAAATGAACAAAATTGTCAAAAACCATCATTGCAGGATTCTAAAAAATGACCATAGGCATACAATAGGTAAGAATTTTTAGTCAAGGAAAAGTTACTGAACCTTTGGTGAAAACAATGGAAGTTTGTGGTATTTTAGCTAGGGATGCTGTCAATCCCTTCCCACCTCCCTCCAGATCCATTATTCATGAGGAGTCTTTCAGGATAGGACAGGGCAGGCAGCAAGAACTGGTAGCTTTTCTGCCAGAGGGGTTGACTTGATTTGGCAGAGAGCAAGGCAAAACCCCATACGTAGGGACATTTTTTAAAACTAAGGGATCTCATCAAACAGTGAAGGCTCACATCTCAGATGGCCTGAGTTGAGAAGGGGCAACCAACAAAAGAGCAAAGCGACTGGAAATTTATGAAGTGATCCAGGCAGTGTGATAGCCATAATGGATCTTGGTAAGATTTTTTACTATCTGGATGAAGTCCTTTATTTGATTTAATCACCATCACCATAAAAATCCCATAAATAAAAATTACCTAAATTTGCAAGAGAGCAAATGTTCAAAACCCCAGTTGGGAGATGAAAAAAATCACATTTCCCCCAATGTTTTATTTCATCTAAAGTATGTTAGACGTTAAGGAATAAAATTCAGTTGGGCCAAGAGGTTATTACTTAAAGTACAGGAGTAGCAATGACTTTTGGTAGGATTGCAGAGGAATTTATTGAGTGTATTTTATCTTTTATTTAAAAATAAGGGTTAATTTAGTGTGCATTAAAAAGAAAAAACCTGTTTATACTGCTGTCATTCTCTTTATACAGATCTGTTACTTGAAGAAACCTCTTCTGTGATTCTTTTTTTAAAAATGTCTTGCTCCAAGGCTTCTGTCCACAGTTGTCCTACATGACTGTGATGTTTTGGAACTCCAAGGTGTAGGGAATGAAGTGCATTCTGAATTTTGCATTTATTTAATGGCTTCTGGGTGTGTACATTACCATGTGTTTTATGTTAAATACTTATGGAGCTCTGCGTTTCATTAAATGAAACCATAAGCCAGTTGGTGACCAGAATGAATATTGGAATGGAAGAATTAGGAAAACAAGGGTGAGGAGATTGTTGGCTTGATGATTTCAAATATCCAAAAACCACAAAAATGTTAATTACTTTAGAAACATTGCACAGACTTAAGAATCATGAAGTGGAGGTTTATTTAGTTACTTTTCTCTTATGCAACCTTGCTTAGCCAATAAGATTTTCTTGAAGTCAAAACCATGGCAACTTCTAAAGCAAGTGGCTGTTTCTATTGAAATAGTCTTTAATGGAAAGATTCCTAAATAGCAGGCTTGACTGATAATTCAACTAGTTTTAATTTAAAATGCCTTGCTTTCTTGGGACACCTGGGTGGCTCAGTTGGTTAAGCATCCAACTCTTGATTTTGGCCCAGGTCATGATCTCAGGGTCATGAGATCAAGCCTCTGCATGAGGCTCTGTGGTCAGTGGGGTGTCTGTTTGAGATTCTTTCTCTCCCTCTGCCCCTCCCCACCACATGTATGCTCTCTAAATAAATCTAAATAAGTCTTTAAGAAAAATCAAATGTCTTGTTCTCTTTATCACAGTAAATATATTTTGACTTTTTAATTTTATTATTGTTTTTATCAAAGTGACAAAAGTGGAAAGTCCTTCAGTCCATCCTCCATCTTCCTTCTGGACTATGTAAATATGAAAGTACTTATGTAACACTAAATTTTGTACTATACTATTGTTATTAGTAGTAGTAATAGTAGTGGTACACAGTGGTGAGTGATAAATGAAGAAAGCATTGCCCTTTTTTTTTGAGGATTGAACCTACTAAGATAATAACAAACATATACAGAAATAGTTCCAAATTATGGAAAACCTGATAAAAAATTCCTGTGGATATTGGGTAGGAACCAACAAATATGGACTTGTCAGGGAGACTGTCCAAGGACTTGAGACTTTCAAGAATGAGACCTGAAGATGGAAAAGAGCTGGCTGATTTTTAGGTCTTCTCATTGAAAAGATGGTCATGGCTTTCTCTGTTGTGTCCCTTATATTTGGGGTTGTTTCATATTCTGTGTGACTTAAATATGGCATCCAGATCTTCCTCAACTTACAATTGGGTCTTGTCCTGATAAACCCATTGTATGTTGAAAATATTCTATGTTGAAAATGCATTGAATACACCAAACCTATTGAACATCATAGCTCAGCCTGGTCTGCCTTAAATGTGCCTACAGTCAGGCAACATCATCTAGCACAAAGTCTATTTTATAATAAAGTGTTGGCTATCTCATTTAATGATTGAATACTATGCTGAAAGTGAGAAACAGAATGGCAGGATGGGTACAGAATGGCTGTAAGTGTGTCTGTCGTTCACCTGCCGGTGGTGTGGTTGCCCAGCAGGTGCATCACAGAAGAGTGTCTACTGCATATTGCTAGTCTGGGGTATTTAAGAAACGAACCAAAGGGGAAAAAAGAGAGAGAGAGGCAAACCAAGAAGCAGACTCCTAACTATTGAGAATGAACTGATGGTTATCAGAGGGGGGTGGGTGGGAGGATGGGTTAAATAGGGGATAGGGATTAAGGAGTGCACTTATCATGAGCACTGGGTGATGTATGGAAGTGTTGAATCACATATTGTACACCTGAAACTAATATCACACTGTAGGTGAACTAACTGGAATTCAAATAAAAACTAAAAATAAAAGATCAATATTCCATATTCAAAGTTTGATTTCTACTGAAATCGTATGGCTTTCATACCATTGTAAAGTCTAAGTAGAACCATTGTAAGTTGGGGAATGTCTACAAATGGTAATATCTCAAAACCTCAGTTTTTACTTCTGTAATAATAGGATTAATAACTAAGCCCATACATCACACAGTTGTATTAAGGATTAAATACTGTAATGTATAAAAAGAACTTGCCACACAGGATGCATTAATCTATAGCTGTAATTATTATGGTTTTCATATTAACTGCATTCTGTTCCTTTTCCTATTCAACTACATAATGTCAGAAATATTTAACCAGGCTTATGAGTAAATTGGTATCATCTGAAACTATTCCCTAATATCTGGGCAGACCTCAGCTTGTAACTCATTTTGTGAATTCCTGTCTTTTTACCACTTGGATTTTCTACTCTAAATCCCAGTCACCCTCAGTTTTTGTTCATTTTTATTTTACTTTTGTAAAATAAATATCTACATTGCTCCTCCAGGTTTTTTTTCCCCCTTAAAATCAACAAACCAATAAGCAAAAACTAAATCCCAGCCCACAAAAAAACTACCACCAAATAGCCAATGGGATTCAGGTGCAGATTTATGTTGGATTGCTGCCAATGGCTCTTTAACCTTAAAGTAACAGAGAGATTTTTGCTCCATTCCCCAAATTTACTTGCTCTATGAAGGGATGTTTCCAGATTTTATTTCATGTATACAAAATATGAGATCTTTAGACCTAATATCTTTAAAATATTGGCTCCAATGCAATGTGGTTGTAATATAAATATAATTTTTAAAAACCTGGAGAACTGTTTTAATTATTGGTTTTAAGCTATTTGATTACAATGTGTGTTGGTCTAATTTTCAGCATGTTTTTTATACTTGAGTTTCATTGACCTTCTTAGATCTGTGGGTTTATGGTTTTCATGAAATCTGGAAAATTTTAAGTCATTATTTTCTCAAATTTTTTTCTGTGCCACTTCTACAGAAACTCGTTACATGTATGTTGTTCCACAGCTCACTGATGCTCTATTTATTTATTTTTCAGTATTTTTCCTTCTGTGTTTCATCATTTTGGACGGTGGCTATTGCTGTGTTTAAACTTGTTAATCTTTTCTTCTGCAGCATCCAATCTACAGTTTCTCCCATTCCATGTGCTTTTTATATCAGCCATTGTATCTTTTTTTTTTAACCTAGGATTTCAATTGGGAGTATTTTCTACCTTCCATATCTTTTCCTGTTTTTAAAGATTTTATTTATTTATTTATTTATTTATTTATTTATTTGAGAGAGCGAGCACAGAGAGAGAGCAAGAGGGAGAAGCAGACTCTCCATGGAGCAGGGATCCCGATGTGGGGCTCCATCCCAGAACCCTGAGATCATGACCCCAGTGGAAGGCAGAAGCTCAACTGACTGAGCCACCCAGGTGCCCCATTCCTTCTGTATGTTAACATGCCCTAAATTTCCTCCACCTTCTTTAACATATGTAATATAGATATAATAACATTTGAATTTTTTTTCTATTACTTCTACCATTTATATAATTTCTTGGTCTGTGTATTAATGGACTGATGTTCCCATTACAGATTGCGTTTTCGTGCTTCTTTGCTTGCCAGGTAATATTTGCCTGGGATGCCAGACACTGTGAAATTTGTCTTGTTGGGTGCTGGATATTTTTATATTCTGAGTTTTGTTCTACAAACAATTTGATCTTTTCGTGGATCAATTTTAAGTTTTGTGGATACAATAGCTTTCAATAGCTTTAAGCTTGTGGGTACAAGAGTATTCTACCTGCCTCTCCAGGAATTATCAAGTTTTATACAGTGGCTGGAGGAAACATGAACTTCTCCGAAGCCTTGCTCCCTTACCCTTCTGGGTGCTTCTTTTCCTGGTGGTTCGCTCCCTTGTATCCATCTGAACTCAGCTGAAGACCCTCCAGAGTGCTCTCTCTGTGCGCCTTTCCCCTCTCTTGCTCTCTCCACGTGAACTTCCGCTGAGGCCTCCCCAGGTTCCCAGCTCCCTCCCCTCAAGTCGAGGAGATTGCTAGGTGATTTTGGGGCTGTTGCTGCCTGGACAGTCTAGGTGGTGAAATGGCACAATGGTGGGCTTCCCTCATTTGTTTCTCATCTCTCAAGAGTCAGTCCTGTGCTGCCTGGGGTCTAGTATAGAAAACTATTATTTCGTATATTTTATCCTGGCTTTTAGTTGTTTCATTTGGGAGAAGAAGTCTGGCCCTTGGCTGAAACCAGAAGTTCTCTGAAAAAAGAAATTCTTAAGGAAAATTGTGTGGGTTAATTTTAGAGAAAGCTCCTAATTTCTTGCACAAATACCTACCCTCCTG
This sequence comes from Ursus maritimus, assembly GCF_017311325.1. Lineage (NCBI taxonomy): Eukaryota > Metazoa > Chordata > Mammalia > Carnivora > Ursidae > Ursus > Ursus maritimus. Next base: position 58,237,789 of record NW_024424230.1, on the reverse strand, counting down.
ATGTCCTGTAGTCATGGTGTATGGAATCTGATGTGTCATGTGATAGGCTTATAGAAAGGGAAAAAGCCAATATTTTATTGAATGTGAATGATAGCATTTTAGTAAAGAAAAATCAAGCTCCTCTTAAGACTAAATAATGGCATTTTAAAATTATCATGGTTCTTTGTTAACATTAGGAAAAAAATCTAGAAGAACAAAAAATATCCTCAATTAATTATGGCCAATTAGTTGGTTTTAACTTTAGAGTACTCAGAATTTCCATACTTGGAGAATTTTCTTAATGTCTATGCATAATAAGATTAATGAAATAAATTAATTTCTCTTTGGTGGTGTTTAGAGATCACTTAGGAAAATTTATACATAGAATGACTCTTAAACTAAAGAGTTTTGTTGAGCTGACAAAATGGGGAATCAAATTATTAGAAATAAAAAAAATAGAGGAACAAATTTCTTAGAAATAAATTATTTTTCTAAAAAAAATAGGGGAAGAAGTTTATTAGTAATAAATTTATTTTTTTCTCAAATAGATAAAATCTGTCAGAAAAAATGGTGAATTGCTTCAATTTTCTATCTTGCAGTGAATAGGCGAATACTTTTGAGCCTTGACTTCCTCCAAATTTCCAAATATTTAAAATATAGGAAATTTAACTTTTAACCAAATAATATACTTTGATTAAATAGAAGTAGTGTTGTACAATTAATATGTTTATATTTCTTTTTGTTTGCTACAGAGAGTTCTTCTATTTCAAATAGTTTAAACAATTTGTGATGATAGACCTAGGATCAGGCAATAGAGGACCTGTTTCATGGTGTTTATTATCAATATGTTGTACAGTTTGGGGGCGCCTGGGTGGCACAGTGGTTAAAGCGTCTGCCTTCGGCTCAGGGCGTGATCCCGGCGTAACAGGATCGAGCCCCACATCAGGCTCCTCCCTATGAGCCTGTTTCTTCCTCTCCCACTCCCCCTGCTTGTGTTCCCTCTCTCGCTGGCTGTCTCTGTCTCTGTCAAATGAATAAATAAAATCTTTAAAAAAAATATGTTGTACAGTTTGAAATTTTTTTTTTTTTAGAGAGAGAGAGAGTGCGAGCAGGGAGGGTTGGGGGGGGAAGGGCCAGAGGGAGAGGGAGAGAGAATCTTAAGCAGACTCTACACTGAGCTGAGAATCCTACACAGAACTTGATCTCAGAACCCTGGAATCATTCCTTGAGCTGAAATCAAGAGTCGATCACTTCACCAACTGAGCCACTGAGGCACCCCACAGTCTGAAATATTTTGATATTATACAACTACATTAAAATTTAGTTTTTTGCTTCTGTATAGTAGCTTCTGGTTCAGCATAAACCAGGTGATTATTCAATTTATTGCATAGGGATAAAGAATGAACTTTTTAGTAAATCAAGGTTGTATTTTAAAATAAAGGAATGTTTTTCCACTTTTATTTCATGGAAATTCATTTCAAAGCCTTCCAAAATTCCTTTCAATAAATTTTGTGCATTGGCTATTAAATGAGCAATACCAAAGAAATTTGTCATATCTTCAAATCTGTCATAATTTCCTATAGTTTCTTACTACTCGTTCCTTCTGTGGGTTAGATATAAGATATAATATACGTTCCATTTTTAGCATGAAAACTAGTAGGAAGCTTCCCTAGCAGCTTGTATCCCATGAGGAAATAAATAAGATTCTATTTTTTAGTGTAGCATCATTAAATCATCATGGTGCTCTAGATTCTTTGGCACTTCCTCCCACTATTCCCTTAGCAGACCCATCACATTCCCAGTTTTCTTCTGGGATTTGGTCCTTGTGATTGGCCTGCTTGCCAAGAGAGAAGGTCCAGGCCAATCCCAAAGGGGTGAGCATTGGCTTCTAAGGAAATTGCCTCATTTGGGACCTCTGCATGATCATCAAACAAGGAGGGGGTAATCTTCTAACAAGGAGAAGTAGGTCATTTCTGCAAGCCTAATGTGTCCAAGGCAATCTGGGAATTCAAAATTCCTGACTGCACCCACCAGATCTTCCCAGCCCATGTTTCACTGTCCCTCTCCTTCACTATGGGAGCTCTGACCACCATGTAGGGGACCTTCGGGGTTGAGAACTCACACTCTGAATTTTTGCTATTTTTATAATGAAGCCTTGGGCCTGTTGCTTCACTCTGTTTGTCCTTTAAGCTTAATGAGGGTTTCATGAACTACTATGGGGGCAGGGGAAGGGGCGGCTCTGGGTTTCACGTGACACTTTCCATTCATTGTTCATTAATCACCCTGCCCTGTTATTGCCTCTCTTCAATAAGTCAGTGGCATTCCCACATCCATGTAGTTCCATAGCCCTTATAATTACCATTTCCCTCACACCTCACACCTCACAAGTGCAAAAGCTAGTGCATCAGCCGGGGTGCCCCCTTTTAGGGGTATGCCATCCCATTTCAACGCCAGTGAAAAAAACGGATGTTGTGGCACTGGAGCAAGACAGGGGCTATGCAGATTCCACCAGCCACCAGGGATGGTGTCCTCAAGGCCCATGATGATCCATCCTCAAATCCCCTCTCAGAGGCTGCTTTCCAGGTCCACAACTGGTACCAACACTCCTAGACTGGATTTCCTGAACATGGATCCAGAAATAGACAGGTTTATTGAAGCTCTTCTGAGGATTGCTCTCAGGAGTTATCCCTGTGGCGAAGACAGGACAGAGGGAAAGCTGACTCATGATGCACGGTGCATGCTGCAGCCAACCCTCCAGGGAGCTCTGCAGTTGAATGGCTCTTCAGACTTGCCCCAAATTAGAAAGAGTGTCAGGGCTTTGTAAGCTTGCATTGACCAGTCATCTATGCAGGCTTCCCCTGGAGGGGACATAACTTTGGGTGGGGTACTTCCTGTGGCCTAGCAGAATTCCCAGGAATGAATGCAATTAAGTGTGATTGTTCTCAGCAGCTGGGGGATGGATGCCTCACTCTTAAAGAGTGAATCTGGCTGCAGGATATGTTATAATAGAGCTTCAAATAAAATATATCAGTTGCAGAAAGCTACACCGTTAAAGCCCTTAACTCATCAGATTTCTAATATGAGTCTGGTACTTAATAAAGCTAGTCTGTCTTCCTTTTGACTCAATTTTGATTGAATAATTGATTACCTGGATTAGAAGAGTTTACATGTATAAAACTAGGTTCATTAAATGTAACAGGATACCAAGGGGGAGGTTTTGTTTGGCTTTTCTGTTTCATAGTGTCATTCTCTGAAATTAAAGAGTGCTTGTGTTGATATTTACAAAGTCATGGGTTATAATTTAAAATCACCATGCTATATGCAATACTGTGTTTTTTTCTTCCTATATAATTGAAATTAACTTTAGCTCCTATTTATGTTGATAACAAAACAATTCTTTGCCCATTTGTAGCATTTGGCCCACTTCAGGCTACCGTCCCTCTCCCTTCATGACACTTTCTCCTGGGAGTGGGAAGTGAAGCTGGAGCTTATAGTATCTTGGCGAAAAGATAAGGCATCTGATTTTCTTGCTATCTTCTGTACTCAGTGACCTCCGCCACAGTTGTGCTAGTTCTACCAAGTCCTGATTATCAAGGTGGAACGGTTTTTCCCCACTCCTGATGTTTCTTACATGAAGGGAGCTTGATTAGTGCAACACTTCCAGCCTCCTTCTACTCCCCTACTCCTCTACTCAGGGGAGGTGGAACAGATTTAAAACATTAGTAGATTTAAGAAAATTAACCTGGGAGGGGGAGGGGGGGCAGTGCCTGGGTGGTTCAATTTAACCAATTGAGTGTTTGCCTTCAGCAGTGGTCATGATTCTGGGGTCTTCAGATAACGCCGTGTTGGGCTCCCTGCTTAGGGTGGAGTCTGCTTGTCCCTCAGCCGCTCCCCACCCCCACCCCTGGCTCGAGCTCTCCCTCTCTCTCTCAAATAAATAAATAAAAATCTAAAAAAAAAAAAAAAGCAAAAGAAAATTAAGCAGGTTTTATTTAGTCTAGTCCAGGTCTTGTCTTTTCTTGTTTCTTTTCTTTTCTTTTCTTTTCTTTTCTTTTCTTTTCTTTTCTTTTCTTTTCTTTCTTCTTTTCTTTTCTTTTCTTCTTTTCTTTTTTCTTTTCTTTCTTTTCTTTTTTCTTTTCTTTTTTTCTTTTTTTCCTTTTGGGAATAAGCTTTCTATAGGAAGAGGGAATTTTCCTCTGTTCCTCCATCTTGACATTCTTACATGAGCAGACCTCCCCCCCCCTCCCTGGTGTGGTGATCCCAAGATGGGGGCAGTCTGCCTAATTCACAGGTTGTTGTGCCCACATGGACTCAAAGTAAGTTATGTCTTTCAGTTTAGGAGATGTTATGATTTTCCAGCTACTGATTCTTTCACCTCATTTCTCAATGTATTTGGACCCTAAGCAGGAAAGTAGGGAAGGGATAAGTAATATTTTTCTACAAGACTCTGAAAGAAAAAAGAGAAGGAGTGAACAAATTAAAAATATTTTTTGAGAACAATTTTATTTTGATACCCAGACCCAAAAGAATGTATCATAAGAAATGATCACTCCAGACTAATAGCGATATTAAGAAATTTCAGCAAATGAAATTCAGTAATATGTAAAAATGATCATAAGTCTTAAAAGTTGATTTAAAATCTGATAAGTAATCATTGTGACTCACCATATAAAAAGAATAAAGGAGGAAAGCCCTATCATCATTTACTAGGTGCAGAAAAATTATTTGGTAAGATTCAATGCCTACTCATGATTGAAAAAAGAAAAAAAACCTCTTGAAAATAAGGAATAAAGGGTCACTTTTGAAACCTGATAAAATAAATGTATTGGAAATCTACAGCTAACATTATACTCCATATACTCCATACTTTCGTATTTCCATTTAAATAGAGATGTAGAAGGAGTTACAAGGTTACCCACACTAGCAGCCATGGGTGTAGTGACATTATCAGGATTTATACCATTCTCCTTGGATCTAGTGATAACCTCAACCAGTATTATTCCCTGGAGAAGAGATGGCATGACAGTCATTGCACTCTACCAGAGCACAAAAGTATAGAATGACCCTATTTTCCTATTTTCCCTCTGAAATCAAACCCCAAATAATTGTTGCCACAGCTGCAAGAATACCAACTTATTATTGCCTGAACCTGTTTTAAATTGCCAATTTTTAGGTTCTATTCTTCAATGGATGAATCCTGCCAATATTTGCTGCAGTGGAAAATCTGGATGCCCATGTCATTTCCAAGCTCCCTTTGAGACCAAGAAGTACAGGACTAAAAGAAAACCTTGTGTTACCTAAAAAAACCAAACAAACAAACAAACAAACAAAAAACAAAAACAAAACAAACACAAAACAAAACAAAACTTCTGTATTAGTTTCCTGTTATCATTGCTGTAACAAATGACCACAAATTTAGTAGCTTAAAGCAACATATATTTATAATCTTACTGTTCTAGAGATCAGATGTTCTAAAATCAGGGTGTCAGCAGGGTTGCATTCCTTCTGGAGGTTCTAGGGGAAAATCTGTTTCTTTGCCTTCTTTCAGCTTCTGCATGCCTTGGCTCATTCTGTGTCTCCTTCTGTCTCTGTCTGTTTCTCAGTTTCTGTCTCTGACTTCTGCTTCTGTCACCACATCTCATCTCTCACTCAAACTTTCTACCTCTCTGCTTCCATTGGGCCCACCTAAATCATCCAGGATCATCTTCCTCCCTCAAAATCCTTAAGTTAGTGACATCTGCACGGTCCCTTTTGCCATGTGAGGTGACACATTTATAGGTTCTGGTGATTAGAATATAGACACCTTGTCTACTATGACCCACCCACTGGCACCCAAAGATCCATGTCCATCCCCTGTGCAAAATATATTCACCCCTCCCCATATTTCCCCAAATCTCAAACCATCGCAACTTCTCAGCACTGTATTAGATCTCAAATCAACTGAAAGTATTCCAAAACCAGTTAGCAAAAAACAGCACAAGGATTCACAATATAATAACACTGCTGGATTCCTTCTATAATATTTTAGTTTCTTTCTGCAGTGATATCTTCCTCTCCATCACCAGAAATACCTTCAATTTTAACATGGCAGTAGTTTCAGAAGCAGTATTTCCAACAGTATAATCCTGGCAGTAATTACAGTTGGCATGGTCATCCTACATTTGGCTGCAGCTTGAGAGTACTTGACCCATTTTATCATGAGAAGACTGTTCTAAGAAACTGATATCCCACATGGCGTTCTGATCTATTACTAATAGTCTGTGCTCTGCCTTGAGAATCCATCTTGCTAAATGCCATTAAAAAAAAAATTCCTATCTTTCTGACTTTTCTGGTAAACGACTGGAACCATTCTCAGCAGTAAGTTTAAAAACTTATCAGTGGAAATGTCTTAAATTTAAGGCCAACGTGCAAAACTTTGTCCATGACTTGGGTCACTACTTGTTGTGTTAGTAATAAGACCTTTTTTTGCCATTAGTCATTTTGTCATTGCAACACACCATTTACTCCGCAGGTCTCAAGCTTCTCAAGGAAGCATAGTAGTTGAATCAGAACCACACAAACATTGTTTTTAAATTAAGGAGTTGACTTCACTATGTAGAAATGAGTAGTGTTTCCACTAAGAAAAAGCATCAGTAGCTGAAGCAAGGACTGGATCTAAGAGCATCAAACGTGGCACCTGGGTCAAACCTAAGACTGTCACCTGTTCCACATGGATGCTATGGGTGGGCAATGAAAAGGCCCTTCTTTATTCCAAGTATCTCAGGCCCCAGCCCATGGTTCTTTCCTACTTGACCCCTCCTCACACATTACCTATAATTCTACTTTCAATATTAAATGTGGACCAGATTCATTATCCATCTTAGCATATGTGTTCAACAAAGGTATCCCTAAGAAGGTTGCAGAGTATCATTTTGCTCTGAATCAACAAGATTTCTGAAATCTTTGATGTTGTTATAGCCCACTGGACTTCTCATGTGAGCCAACCAACCCTTTGGAAACTCACAAGAGATGTGATGAGCACTAGGTGTTATACGCAACTAATGAATCATTGAATAATACATCAAAAACTAATGATGGACTATATGTTGGCTAACTGAATTTCAATTAAAAAAAGAAAAAAAACTCACAAGAGAAATTTGAGTTGTTAGACTGTACAACACTGTGCCTTTCCCCTTGTCACCCACCCTTGTCAATGTCTCATTGTCCCCATAGTTGCATCGAAGTTATAAATGTCGACCTGCCTGAAGGCATTGTAGACTATTTGATCCTTGTCCCATGAACATAACTGCCTGACATATGAACCGTGAAAAATCTGGCTTGAGTTTAGAAAAACTTCATCTGAGAAAAATTCTTGGCTTTCTGAAGGACAGTCAGCAATTCCTCAGAATTTAATATAATAGTCAACAAGATTAATTTATATTATTATGAATCTGTAACTGGCTAACTATGATACAATCCTCTGGAAAAAATAATAGAATCAATATAAAATATCGGTAACATCTGATATTTGACAGCAGTAGCACAGGGCCAAATATTTAAAAAAAGAAAATTATGTGCCTGCATCTTTGGCTCTCAGGGCAGAGGGATTGAAAGACTAATCTTTAAAGTATGATTTATTTTCCTTCCTTCAGGATTGCTCCACTGGGAAAGATCTGGAAACTGGGAGCAACTCTAGGACTCTGAGGCCATGTAGTTTCAAGTGGACTCTGGCGACCTCTATGGCTCCAATGACCCCTCCCTTTCAGACCCTCAAAGGTCACTTCCTCAGGACTGGCCAGGGGCTGGCATGCAGGCAAATGTTTACCACCATATCAGACAGTTGTTGAAATCTTACTCTCTTCAATCATTACTACTGAAGGCAAAACCAAACAATCCCTAAACCATCTATTTAAAATAGCTGAAAAAATTTGCTAGACGAAATAAGAAGCTTTTATTTCCTCCCTTGTCTGAGATTTTAAAAATTAGGGATATTGTGTTATACTTTCGACTTAATCATTATCTCAAAGAAGTCCAAGAAAGTGTGACTGGATTGAAGTTTTTAGGATTCTGCTTTAGTGACTAAATTAAAGAATGATTTGAAATGAATTTTTGCATGTAAGTAACTATAATATTGTTAGTGAGTTGTGCACGTGTAATACCATGAAATGCACCTAGAATGTTCTGTAGTATTATGTAACAGGGATAATATGCAGTGGAGCTGCTATTATTGCCCCCACTTTGCACACGAAGATAGTGTGCTTTGGGGAAGTTAGATAACTAACCCAAGGCCACAAGCCAGTTATTGGTAGAACTGTAACCTGACCCAAGTTCTTCCTGACCCCAAAGCTACACTTGTAGGGCGCTCTCAACTACCACCCTATACTGCAGCTGCAGGAAGACTGAACAAAAAGACCTAGCTTTTAAAACCAAATGTGCCTGGTTCAAATCCTACATCTGTCACTAACTAACTGAGTGGTTTTAACATACCTCACTTTCTTTAGTCACAAAGTTGAGGTGAATTCTAAATTAGATAGGCTATGTGACAGCACTCAGCATGGCACCCAAGCAAGATCAACTTAATTGTTGACTTCTTTCCATAAAAATATACAAAAATTTCTTGGGACAGGTACGAATGCCATAAACTTCACTGCCCAATATGGCAGCCTCTGGGCACAGCTGGTTATTTTAAATTTAAACTAGATTTAAAGTTAAAAAAACAATCTTCTGGGGAAAAAAGCAAACAAATACCCCCTATCAAGGAAGGACTTGTAAAAACAAATGGAAATATAAGAGTTATAGCAACTTTGTGAAAGATAAGGTCAGGATAGAAATAACTCTTTGTGGTGCTGAGGGAGCATGGGGGCTGGGGGGTGGCAGAGGGGTCTGTGTGAGTTTCTCTGTTTAGTCTTTGGACCCTGGGAGACTCTCATGGTTTCCTAGCTTTTCCCAGGCATTTAGCATTGAACTTGAATAAATCCACAAGAGTCTATAGTACCTCCTCATGGGGCAGGAAGAAGACACACCGTCCAGAGAAGCAGGGCCTGTGGGAGAGCCCGGTGATGTGGGCAGAAAAGACCAATGACCCCTCAGAACCTCTAGGCCCTCCTCTGCCCAAAGCTCCATGTGAGGCAGTAGCTACATAGTAAACACAGGGCTGTGGTGGTGGAAATGGATGCGAGAGGCAGCATGAGACACTTGGGACAGGGTCCAGCTATGGAGGCACCGCCTGGCTGAACTTGAGTGAGTGCTCAACCTCTCTGCTCCCCATCCCTTGTCTCTCAAAGGGGTGATATGGCATCACATAGATGTGGAAGGGACGTAACGTAATCACCTGGCACACAGGAGGCACTACATTCATCATTGTGTAACTCCTGAGTCTTTATGGCTCCTTGAAGTCCCCAACACTGCACTAGAGGTTGCCAGGGAATATAAAGAAGCATAAAAAATTATGTAGGCCCTTAAGAAGCTTGCCTTTTCCAGAGAAAGAAAGATATCCAATTGGCTATCTGGGCCTACCATGTCATTTGTAGTCCAAAGTGAGATACATCTGAGAGTGGAAAAGTGCAAGAGAACTAATTATGCCCTATAGCAGACATCAGCCGGGAGTGTCTGGGCCATCGGGGTGTGTGGTCACCCTGGGCCACATCCAAAGATCCCTGTCTTCCCTAGACAAGCCTGGGCTTCCTGCCTTGGCTTCCTTGGCATTCCATTTTCCCATTGTCTTCTTCACCATGGCCCATGGAGCTGCTTGCTAATGCTCTGTCACATCTAACCCCAAATAATCACCTGCTTCAGTTGTCAGATGAGAGATAATGTCAGGGTCAGGAACTGTGTTCATCTTGGTACCCATTCATCCCACTTCTGAGCATGTAGTTGGAGTTGAGTAATTATTTGTTGGATGATGATAACTTTTTAAAAATTTATTTATTTTACTATGTTCAGTTAGCCACTGTATAGTACATCATTAGTTTTTGATGTAGTGTTCAGTGATTCATTAGTTGAATGATGATAACTTTTAATGCTGAGTATTAGTAATTAGGACCTCAGTTTTATGTTTCATCTGCCTATCTAGATACGTGTGTTCATATATGTAGTGGGATATGTAACACAAGCAATCATTGGATAAATTCCCCAAATGCTTAGATTCTTCCATGGTCCAGTACGGCAGCCACGAGCCACAGGTGGCTTTTAAAATTTAAGTTAATACAAATGAAATAATACTAAAAATTTGGCACTGTATTTGCAGTAGTCACGTGTCAAGTGCTTAGTAGCCACAATGCAGCTTGTGGCTACCGTTTGGGTAGCACAAATATAGAACATTTCCAGCAAGTTCTATTGGAGAATGCAGGTCTGAGTATAATTGCCTGCAAGAGTTAGGACCACTTGAGAACTTTGAAAAGTCAATAATTATCAAACCTCCTGAAAATAAGAGGTTACATTCCTACTGAATTTCATAGAGAATGTTTTCTCGAAAAAAACTTAAAAAGGTCAAGTAATATAGGGAAGGGAATCTATTTGTTGAAAGCCCAAAGACAATCTGAAATCCCTGAATAAATCTTTCCATTTAGACATATATTATTACCACTATTTTTATGCATCTTATGCAAATTCTTTAATTTTAAGCTCTTCCTTCATACTGCCCTTCTGTTTGAAAACTAAGATTGGCTTCTGATTAGTACGTTATGGTTTCCATTTTTGTTTCACAGTATACAACTGTAAAGCTTATGCTTCCTACGAATAGCATCGGTCTTTATATTTCTTTTTCCAATCATTTTACAAAACAAAGAATGGAATATTCAATAAAATATTAAAGGAATGGAGCAAATACTGCTTTATAGGTCATTTAGTGACAGGCAAAGTTGAACTAGACTTTTCTACTCCAGCCAGAAAAGTTTGCAACTTGAAGGACAAGTTCTGAATGGCATACACACGCTGGGTTAGTGTGTCTTGGGTAGAGAGCAACCTACCTCACAGTCACCTGTGATTAGTTATGTTGGTCAAATGTGATGGATATTCTCAGTTTCCCCTTCGACATCTACCACCCCTGCTACTCCCCTTGCCCTGGGCCCTGGGGGACTGGTTTCTCAGACTGTCTCCATAATGCCTTGCTCATTTCGTCTTTGTCCACATTCTCTCCCATGACTTTGGTACTAACAAAGTTGTTGCAAAGATAATAGAGTGTTAGATTAGTAATTTAACTTTCCTACATTGTGGATTATCTATAAGCCTGATTTTACCACACTAATAACAACTAACAAATCAAAGCATCTCCAAATCTTTAGTACCTTTGCTAACTATTTAAGAAATGACCTCCTCATCTTTTTATACCGAAGGCTCCATGGAACCGTGGCTTGAAGGGTAAATATTCCATTTGCAGCCACATCCTGTCCCCAGGCTTTCTCTTAATGCCAAAGACACATGCCTGTGTTTATTCTTGATTCTAAATCACTCCTGGATTTAAATTACTTCCCTGTGCCTGGGGTTATGAATACATTATTTTAGACGAGATTTGATTAACACAATGAGTGCCACCAAGGAAAAGGATTTTAGTTTATTTTGGTTCTGCAACTTTTTATACACACTTTTGTAATATGTATATGGATTTCCAGAGGCTGCTAGAATTTGCTTTTAGAGATTTGGCGTTTGGAACTAGAGGGCATAGACTCCTTTCAGAATATGCCAGTCCTCAGATGCCAGAGATGTAGCAGGTTCCTGGATTTATTTTAGGAAAGCATCTTTACTGCATGTAATGACACTCAGAAACATCAGAGCCAGCCTGAGATGAAGACATAACAGCTGGTCACCAGGTGGATGGAGGGTCACAGGAATGCTTGCTCTTCTTGAAAATCATATCCTCTTCCTGCTTGATAATATTGGGAATGCCACAGCTGGAGATGTATTCCACTTTGTGGCATTTAACTACTTCCAACTTTTCATTGATAAACAATGTTTCACTGAAATTATGTATATCTTTACACATTAGGGATATTAGTTATGTAAGTCATAGCTCTGGATATGATAATTTTGTGCCATAAGAATGCACAAAATATTTAACTTAGGGCAGGGTAGATACACCAAATTGCACTAAAGCATGCTACTCCAACCCAATGTTTTTATGTAGGATTGGAGAGTTTCTGTCCATACAATCTCATAAACACTATTGATTATCAAATTTTGTAAATTAGTGCTTTTGTGATGTGACAAAATTATGTTTTCTTGTCTTTTGTCTACTTTTATATTATGTTTGCCTTTTTAAAATTTATTTTTAGGAAGTCTTTTTATAAGAATTAACCTTTGTTAAGTTCCTGGTATCTTGTTTGTCTTTAATTTTTAATTATTTTTAATCAATGTTTACATTCATCATGGGGCTCAAACTCATGACCCTGACATCAAGAGTCATCTGCTCACCCCACTGAGCCACCCAGGTGTTCTGTATTTTAATTTTTTTTTAATGTTATCTTTACCACACAAAACCTTTAAATTTTAACATATTCAAATCTTCTTTAAGGTTTCAGGTTTTATAGCTTGAGAAAAGCTCCTCCATTGTATGATTATACAAACATCTTCCAATATTTTCTGCTAGTGTTTTTATAGTTTGGGTTTTTACAAGTAGCGATTGAATGCATCGAGAGTTTCCTTTCTTTGTATGGTGTGAGGTAGGAATCAAAATTTATTATTTTCCAAGTAGACATGCCATCTCAAAAACATGATTTATAATATTACACCATGATTAGGTGAAATGCTGTTCTAATTATGTATCACATTCCCATATATATGCATGTGTCTCTGGACTTCAGCCTGTTTTATTGACTGTTTATTTCTGTTCCAGTTATGAAGTATTGTAATTAATGTGATTTAACAGCTAGCATTACCTTCATTCTACTTCTTTGTAAAATACATTTAGGCTATGTTTGCCTATTTTATACACACACACACACAAACACATGTGCACACACACACTTTAGAATTAATATTTCACACTTTATAAAAATAGTGTTGGAGTTTTAGCTGGGGTTGCATTTCATAACAAATAAACTTGTGACCAGAGTAATAGCATCCTTTATGTAATCATTTACTTATTTGTCTTTTTAAAAAAAATCATTTGCGTGATATATTTTTTTAAAATTTTTTTTGAAGATTTATTTATTTATTTTTAAAGATTTTATTTACTTATTTGACAGAGATAGAGACAGCCAGCGAGAGAGGGAACACAAGCAGGGGGAGTGGGAGAGGAAGAAGCAGGCTCATAGCAGAGGAGCCTGATGTGGGGCTCGATCCCATAACGCCGGTATCACGCCCTGAGCCAAAGGCAGACGCTTAACCGCTGTGCCACCCAGGCGCCCCTGCGTGATATATTTTTGTCCACATTTCCCAGTCTCTGCTTTCTGCATCTGCCAGCCCACAGCTGTGTGCTTACCCTGTCTGTTACCTGTAAGATTGGGTGTGTAGTCTGACTCAAGTGTCTTCCCAGCAATAATCCGATCTTGATCACTTATACCTCCCCAAGTTCCTGTATGAATCATTTTCTTCTATTGTATGGTTGAATCATATTAAAAGCAGAACAAAACAAAACTGGAAAAAAATTCTTGCCTCTGAAACAGTTTAAGGCCAAATTGGAAATGCACATTTTGTTCTTGGCCTTTTCTGTTTATTTTACCAATTTTGTGATTATATGAGCATGTTTGTACCTGGTGGATCCAATATGTTTTTTACCCAATTTTTAAAAAGATTGTCTCTTTTTTCCCTGAAAGTGATATTATATGAGTCATATGATGGCATCTTTTTTCTTAATTAAACTTAAAAATGTTTTTTTCTTGGATGGACCTAGAGGGTACTATGCTAAGTGAAATAAGTCAGAAGAGAAAGAAAAATACCACATGATTCCATTCATAAGAGGGATCTAAAAACAAATAAACAAATGAATAAATAAAAAGCAGAATCAGACCTATAAATACAGAGAACGAACTAGTGGTTGCCAGAGGGGAAGGGGCTGAGGGTAGGCGAAATGGGTGAAGTGGAGTGGGAGATACAGTCTTCTAGTAGCGGAATGAGAAATTCACGGGAATAAAAGACACTGCATAAGGAATACAGTCAATGATATTGTAGTAGGGATGTAATGGGACAGATGGTAGCTACACTTGTGGTGAGCATAGCATTGTGTATGAGCTTGTCAGGTGTACTGTTGTACACCTGAAACTAATGTAGCATTGTGTGTCAACACTCAAATTAAAAAAAAAAAAGGTTTTTCTCAGGCTAACAAGGAAATTCTGGAATTCAATCTTGGTTAGTCCAATTCTGGACACAGTTACATCCCACTTAATTAAAATTTTATATATATATATATATATATATATATATATATATATATATATATATATATATATATATATTAAGGCGGTCATATGTCTGTAATGGAATTACCTGAAGAAGCTCAGTGCCAACTCTCTAGTTTTTGGCCCTTATTCATAATCTGTCCTTTACATTACCTTGAAGGTCAAGTTTGACAGGCACCATCTTTTGAAGGATAAGAAAAGTACTTCTTGTGGAGTGAAGCACAATCTATTCTGAAATACTTATTAATTTTTAATCTTATTTTTTAATGTGCGCTTTCTTAACATTTAGACTTTAAACATTTAACATTTCAAAAATGAAGTTTTTTCAAAAGCTCTTTCGAATGACTTCCTTATTTATAGAGGACAACAGCATTATTTCAGGCGATTGAATAAGTGTGAGTTCCATGTTATTAACCAGGCTGTAAGAGTCAGTTGACAATATTGCCAGATTATATCATTTTTGTTAGGCATCCACCAACATTTGATTGCTTTTGAGTTAATAAGCTTACTTAGTTGCTCAGACATGCACTTTGCAACTATTTAATCTTGGTGAGTGCGTCAGGAAGTTTTATTGCTTAGTATTAAGTATTCCATGAGAGCTTTATTGATTTTTTTTTTTCAATTACAAGGTGGGTGTTTGACTATTCTTGATTTTAAAGATTTCCGGTTGTTTTTGTTAACCTCAGCAGAAACGGCTTTCTGGAACTTGGTAGAATGTGGGGTTACCTTTTCAGACCTGCTAATGAGGTGCCTCAGGGGCCATGGTGAGTTGTCCAGGCAAGACTGGAGTTGTGGGGCTACCCCTGCCTCAATGGGGCAGACATCTTTGTTGCTTGGATGAATACTAGGCATTCACATAAGATTTTATTTGAATACAGAGTTTCATCACTACAACCGCTTGACAGCATTGTTTGATGACTCAGAACTTTAGGGACTGGATGGTCCTTCAGCATCTTGTCATAGTGGACCAGAACTGTTTCTTCAGGATGTTTGGCTCTTCAGAAGCAGCCCTGTGGCCCCCATCTGGACCACATCTCCAAGTGGCATTGTGTCCAGGTGCTGTTCTCGTCACAGGAAGACCACAGTCCTACCTCAGCCTTGAACTCAGCTAATGCTACCTCTTTGCATTTGAGCAACATGGTTCCCATACCATATACTCTACTCCAGAGTGGAAGCTTGAACCATGCTCTTTCTTACCTGAGGAAATATTTCAGGAGAAATATTTACAGGTGATTGTCCGGAGAATTGTCAATCAATGCATTTTTCTAGATACTATAAAATCTATTCTTGGATTGTGTGGCTAATAGCAATCTGCTTGTTGCACCCAACTGTGAACTGCTGTTAACTGAATCCTGCTTGGTCCTGCCACAATGTACCCCCTTTGGGAGAGCGTAGGAGGGAAGACTAGAGCTCATGGCTGTCTTGACTGCACTGATAGCCGGGTGTTGTCTCTATTCTTCCTGGTCCTCTACACGAAGAAGGAACCAGTCTTTGCTCTCATTCACAGCGTGTGGTCCTGGACCAACTGTTTCGTGTTACCTTTTCAAGTCACACAACTGACTATTACTTCACTCTTTTAATCAGTGGCCAAAAGACTCAGAACCTTTTTTTTTTTTAATACTTCTTGTGAATATAAAAGGCCTCCAGGCATGGATCTAGATACTGGCTTTACTGTTGCTTTGCTGCTTTAATCAGTTTATTGCTTCTTCCTCTATGATTTCCTCATTGCCTTTATTTTAAATTTTGTTATCATGTGTATCTATTTATATGAACTACCTTCATTTGCTTTTATAAAGAAAGGTATAATAAATTTAAAAAATACAATCCATTTATAATGTAGGATAAATTTAAATCAGTGCATGTCCACTCCCAGGGGTAGTGACTTTTCTTATTTTATCTTTAAAGACTGAATGAAAAGCTTTATCTCGCGCTTACCCTTGACCCCAAAGACCACAATTTTGATGCTGACCTCTGGTGGAGAAATCCTGCCAGACCCTGTCCTGCCATCCTCCCACCCTCACCCCTACTTTTTAAACCCTGAGGGAGGGAGTGGTAGTGATGGGGAATTTCTTATGTGTGTGTGAGGTGTCTCCATTTTAATTTAGATAACAATGACTCTTTTGTAAGTAAAAGAAAAGAAATGCGTGTTTCATTACATAGTTATCAAGATCCTGGAAAGAAAAGGCAAGTATGATTTCTAAAAATATATTTAAAGTTTTTTTATACATTCTGCAATCTGAGATTCCACTGTGGTACTGTGCAAGTGCACCAACCATTGAAAGCAGACATCTGGGGTCACGCATCTCAAATTTTTAGGATAGTCCTTGTTTGAAATGTTTTCATCTATTATCATCATCCACATCACCTGTCTAAACAGTTCAAGAAGTACGGTCACTACACGCTTGTGTAAAGTATGAATTGAGAATATGAAAAAGAGTGAAAGTCTACAATCTGACCAGTTTTTGTCAACAAAACCATTTAATTAGGATTTTGCAAACACCCCTGGGTTAATATACCACTTGGCCTAAACTTTGTTCACATTTTGTCTTGATTTGACACCTTTACGTTTTCAATTCAAAACTACACACACCACAGTAATATTTAAATTTCAACTCTTAGCTAGTTTTTTGGAGCCTTGCTACTCAAATTGTGGTCCAAAGACCAGGGACATCACTGTCATATGGGAACTTGTTAGACATTTAAATGTCAGACTTCATCCAGGCCTACTGAATCAGAATTTACATTTTAGTGAGGGCCTCAGGTGGTTCTTACACACATTACATTTTGAGAAGCATCCACTTATTAAAGAAACAGTTATTTTAATGTGTTTCCATATTTTACATTTCCATATGTTACAAATTGCCTGAGGTTTATGTTATTATAATTGTTAATACAATGGGATATCTAATAAGTCTTGTCAC
This sequence comes from Ursus maritimus, assembly GCF_017311325.1. Lineage (NCBI taxonomy): Eukaryota > Metazoa > Chordata > Mammalia > Carnivora > Ursidae > Ursus > Ursus maritimus. The sequence goes on along the minus strand of NW_024424230.1, from coordinate 58,220,577 downwards.
AATTACATTTTACTAAATGAAACTGTGCGCAAAGGAAATGCCATCCTTGGTGAGTAGGTTGGAAGATATATGTCTGAAATAAATACAAATTATATGTGTACAGGATTTTGTTAAATACAAATTATATGTGTACAGGATTTTGTTAAGTGCCAGACATAGTTTGAAGTTTTTCTGACATATTATTTCAGTTACTTCTTACAATAACTCAGATGCATCAGTTATTAATCACATTTTATCATTCATATCAGGAAAATGGAGAGAGTTCAAGTAGCTTTTTCAAGGCAGCATAGCCGGTCAGCAGTAGAGCCAGCATTGGAAGTCTGACTCATGCTCTTCACTACAATATCACCTGGACACATAGGCACCAACTTTCTTTGCTGCATACAGGAGTCCAGTAAGACACAGTAGTGACTGTGCTGAATAGATTTACTCTAGAAACAAGGATTTCAGACAAAGCAACAACTCATGATTTTTCATATTACTTTAATTACTATCTTTTGATTTTTTGTTTTTAAAGTTTATTTAATTGTATCTGTGGTGATAATGTCAGTGGCACAGAGCTGAAAATAAAGAATTTCATATTTAAATGTAGGAGCAAGATTGAGCTTTTCCTAAGCGTGTAGGTGACTTTTTCACTTTCTTGGAGATAAATTGTATGGCCCACATCTGGACAGAAGTACATGAATTGTAAATAGCATAATAAGTTTGCTTAGGGTTTTTTTAATGGTATTATAGAATTTTGCGATGAACATAATTAAAATATTATCACTCCGCTTGAAATTAGGTGGAATCTAGTTCTTAAATTATGGTCTCCAGAATCTCAGGGATTTTGAATTAATGAAAAAGTATTTCAGGTAAATCATCTAAATTTTTTAATGCTTTCTAATCTGTAAGACAATATAGCCAAATATGCAGACCAATGGTCAACACAGCACCAGGGTCTTCAACCAAGTTGCCTGGCAACACCCGCTGTCCCTTCCCTAGATTAGTGCAGAAGGTGATGGTCCAGGCTGTGTTTTGAGGAAGTGGCTGACCCTGATTGAACTAAATGCAGACAACTGACCTAAGGTCAGTGAATCTCTGTGCTGGCTGCTGCCACTGAGGCAACCTGCCATGAAATTTCTACCAAACTAGGGTATGGTTATTAAACAAGACAAAATCCTCAGAAAAGTTTAAGAAACTAAGGAGAAACTCATCAAGTTGGGAGAAAATGAGAGAGAGAAAACAGAGACACAGAGGGAAGCAATGATGTCCTGAGGGAGAACAATATGAGCTGTGATGCCAACACTCAGAGAGAAGAAACCAGATCGGGACAAGGGAGAAGGTGAGACTCCAAAATGTCCAAGTCTTCATGCAGTTTGGAAGGCTAACCTAATAATACTTCCCATTATTAAATTTTACCCAAACTTCTTTCTTTTTCCCTTTCGTCATTGTCACTTCGTAGGTGACCTCCATTCCCATGCTGTTAAATACGATCTATCCATTGATGGAGTCCAAGTATGTGAGGAATGCTTAGAGTTTAGGAAAACAAAGGAAACAGGCCAAGAGGATTAAGGAAAGGAAGAGGGAATGAGCAAATGTGTTCAACATAGCTGTGGTTCTGAAGTCTGTGCATTATCGACCATTAACTTTGGTAACATGAATGCCATTGGTGGTTGGTAGAACAGTGTTGGGATGGTAGAGCCAAAAGCGTGATTTAAAGAGGTAGGCTAGAGAATTGGGGAGAGGTAGATTCTCAAGTTTTTAATAACAGAGAAACAGGGTGTCAGTGTGCTGTGGTCTAAATGTTTGTGCCTCCCCCAAATTCATATATTGAAACCCTAACCCCCGAAGAGGATGCTATTAGTAAGTGGAGACTTTGCAGATGTTCTTGTCGTGAAGGTGGAACCCTCATCAGTGGGATTACTGTTTTATAAAAGAGGCTCCAGAGAGATCCTTCACCCCTTCTGTCACATGAGGATATAAGAAGTATGTAAGAAAAAAAAAAAAGTCTGCAATAGATCTCTCACCTACCCATGCTGGCACCCTGATCTCAGACTTTGAGGGTCCAGAACTTCAAGAAATAAATTTCTATCATTTATAAGCCACCCAGGCTGTGGTAATTTGTTATAGAAACCTGATCAGACTAAGACACAGAGGTATGAGGAAACTGGGTCAAGGGAACATAGTTTTAAATTTGGAAAATTTTGGTATATTTGTATGTTTGTGAATGATCCAGTAAGGAGGAAAAAATAATGCAAGAAGAGAGAGGTCAAGTGCAGGACTTAAATCTTTGAGTCAACAAGAAAGGATAGGATCCAGTAGACAAATGGAATTTTTAAAAAATACAATGAACAAAGCTGGTTGTGGAAGTACTGCATATAAGAAAGTCCTGCATTTGGAAATGTGCATGGAAACATTGTATTAGTCAGGAGAGGCTAGGTTATGATGAAACACAAAATATCCCAATATCTCAAAAGTTTAAATAACAGAGGTTTATTTCTTATGATATGCATTCTCCATGAGTTAGCAGGAGGCTCTACCATCACAATCACTCAGAGACCCACATTGGCAAAGCCACTACCATATTTAGCATTCTGGTTGTTGTATTGAAAGACAAAGATCTCTGAAGGATCTCAAAATGGCAATAAAGGGTACTTAGTAAACAGTTGCCTAATGGATTAAGTAATGCACATTGTATTGCATGCCTTTTCATTTTTTCAAATTTCCTTTTGTTTGCCTTCTAAGCATTTAACTTTTTTCATTATGTGAATCTTGATATTTCCTGTTGAATTTATGCCTACATATTTTATCTTTTGGGGTTGTCATAAGTGGGGTCTTTATTGCTATTGTGTCTTCTAATCATTGTTTGTATACAAGAAAGCTATTGTTTTCTGTATGTTAATTTTGTACCTAGGTACTTGAGGAATTATTTTTATCATTGAAGTAATACATATTATAATATTGGATCTTCCAAGCATATAATCTTTAAAATATAAATATGATATTTTACCTTCTCCTTCCTAACTATGATAACAATTCAGTACCTCTTTATCTTATTTAGTTGTATTAGCTAGGCCCTCTAGAATAATGTTATGTAATGTGGATGGTGTAGAGTTATGACATTAATATATTTTATTTTTAATTTTTTTAAAAGATTTTATTTATTTGTCAGAGAGAGAGAGATACAGAGCACAAGCAGGGGGAGTGGCAGGCAGAGGGAGAAGCAGACTCCCCACTGAGCAGGGAGACTGATGAGAGACTTGATTCCAGGACCCTGGGATCATGACCACAGCTGAAGGCAGATACTTAACTGACTGAGCCACCCAGGCATCCCAACATTAATATATTTTATAGGATTTTTTCCCCATTAAGCATGAAACCAGTGTTTAGGATGAGATTGATATTTTAGCATTAAAAGAAGTAACCTCCCATTTCTATCTTGGTAGAAGTGGTTAACTCAAGAAAGTTTGTTTAATCATATACTAAATATGCTTTTTGAATCTATGAGCTATCGTATGATTTTTCTTCTTACAGCTATTAAGATGGTAAAATGCATTATTAGTTTTCCTGAAAGATCTCATCATTCCTAAAATCAACCCCAATTAGTCATGATGTATTAATTTTTAATGTACTCTTGGATTGTTTGTTACTATTTTATTTACGATAACTTGCGTATGTATAATGTGGCCTTTTCAGGGTTTTGGATCAAACTTACAATGCTTCTTAGAAATAATTTAGGAAATTTTTTCTTTTCTATGATCTATAATGGCATTACAATTACTTGATTTTTACAGATATGGAAGAAATCCCCTGTGAAGCCACTTGGGAGCTAGTTTTTTTTTTTTTTTTTAAGGATAACTTTAGAAAACTATATATTTTTGTAATTAGTCAAAAGATTCATTAGAGTTCACCTTGGCATATTGTGTTTTCTTTTTTTAAAAAAATGTTTTATTTGTTTGTTTATTTGAGAGAGAGAGAGAGCACGTGCCAGAGTCAGGGAGGCGGGGAGGAGCAGATGGAGAGGGAGAAGCAGATTCCTCTAGGAGCACAAAGCCCCATGCAGGGTTCAATCTCAGGACCCTGAGATCATGATCTGAGCTGAAACCAAGAGCCGGGTGCTTAATAACCAACCGAGTCACCAAGGCAACCCGGCAGATTTGTGTTTTCTTATGGAAGTGTATATTTTGTCTAAGTTTCAAATTTATTTCTATAGAAAAAAGCAAAATAATGTCTTATCCTGACTTTAATTATTTTAACTAAATTATGTCAGTGGTCATTTTCTTTTTATCATTTTCTATTATATATACTAGAGGTTTTGGAGGTAAAAGTTATCCATTTTTTCAAAAAACAAGATCTTTAATTTTTTAACTTACTTTTTTACGATTAACTTTTTTTTTACTATTTACTTAATTTTTTTACTATTTATTTTTAATATTATTTCTCTAATCTTTGTTTTCTAATGATTGAGTTCAATTTTGTATTTACTCATTCTGTCAATCTGCTCCATGATCCAATCTGACACTCTTTGTGGTAAAATAAACGCGTTTACCTTTATGTGTAAAGAATATGTGCTTCCTCTTATTTCCTCTTCATCCCTGTTTCTATCTCTTTCCACCACCCACTCAGACATTTTGATGATCTCATTAGTGCTACTATTCATGTTTACACTACTAAATGGAATTATACCTCTACCCCTTGGTTTTTAACCTTGCAATAATATATGTTAACTCCCAATTAGTAAAAATAAGAAAATCAGTGAATTGACACTATCTCCACCTCCCACTTCTTTTCTTTGTCAGTTTTAATGTCTCCACATTTTCTCTGGTTTATAACATTTATAGTCTGTTTTGAAAACACAATACCCCAATTCCTTTCAGTCAGTCCACCAATTTAACAAAGTCCAGGCACAAAGCTGGTCTTTTCGACATATTTCTGCCCCCTTCCCAACGACCACCCTTAGCATCTCTCGGTGCCTCTAGTACTCCTCTTGGATTCTTCTTGAGGAATCTATGGGGACAATATTTCCTGAGTTCTCAAAAGAGCAAAACTTTTTCTCTGTTACTTCATATTTTCACTAAATAAGGATGGATAGAAATTTTCTTGGAACAAACTTCCTTTCCTTTAGAACTCTGTAGTGTAGGTGTTAGTTTCTGTGGAAAAGTCTATAAATGATTTGATAGTTTTGCCCAACTGCCCAAAGGACTCCTTATCTTTGAAGCCCAGCTTCTCCTGAGACTTGCATCCTCTGCACCCGCACTGGTTCCATCTGACCCTTTTGGAAAGTCCTTTCTTTGTGTTATGGTTTGTGATTTCAGGTGCCTCTGAGTTTCACTGCAAATGGAGTTTCCATTTGTTTCTTAATCTTCTCTTGGTCATTAAGTGATTTCCAAGTAAAGAAGATGTAGACGTCAACTTCGTGCTACCATGCTCAAACTGTAAGTACCACTTTGTGTTTTAATACTTTATTTTTAGACACTTGAATGGAACTGAATCATTCTCATTATTTACATAGTTAGGAGGAGAAAAGATCTTATTCTGTAATATGTCATGACTATGATCTTTATTTAAATCTAGGTTTCAAGATTATTTCATCTACATCTTTTAGTGTTAAAATTAACAAAACACTGGAATGGAGACTGAGGAATCCAGGTCCTCTTCCTTTCCCTAAGGAGGATTATAAAAATGAAAGCTTCATGCGTAAAAGGCTTTGGTTGGGGAGCGCCCGGGTGGCTCAGTCGGTTAAGTGTCTGCCTTCTGCTCAGGTCATGATCTCAGGGTGCTGGGATCAGCCCTGAGACAGTGCTCTGCTCAGCAGGGAGTCTGCTTCTCCCTGTCTCTCTGTGCTCTCACTCTCACTCTCCCTCAAGTAAATAAATAAAATCTTAAAAAACAAATAAAAGGCATTGTTTGGTCACTTAACGAAGATTTTTGTGAATTCCAAATATAACAGTGTATGAGAAAGTATCTTGGAAAGTGTGAAGTATTATACAAAGATAAGGCTTATTTTTATTCATTTATATTGTAAGGAGAAAGAACAAGGATAAAATGAGGTAGCCAACCTTGATCTTCAGAAACGTGGATGAAAGTACTTGGGCTAATTAACGAGCAAACTATTTTTATGGAAAGACAGACCCAGTAAAATCTCAAATCTACAAATGTCAGTATCGTTGAACATAGTAAACAAACAAACAAACAATGACGACAACGTAATCAAAATGAAGCTAAAATAGCCCAGGAGAGCTACCCTAACCAATGCTGTGACTGCGGTATGGAGGCTGAAATGACGTTCCTGAGTCAACGCTACACATTCGATGTCACAGGCCATGTTACTACTCAAAATACTACAGACGACCTTTCCAAAAGAGCTGTTTTCTTTAAGGCTGGGTAGGGCAGCAATCAGATGCGTCAGTTTCAATGGAACATTTTTCTTTTATGAAGCAAAATGAAGAAGATAATTAATCTCAAAGAATTAAGTCAGGCTCCCATTTGCATGTATAAGAAAGTGTTCCTGTCAGAGAGAAGAGATGAAAAAAAATCGATTCCTTTTCTTTGGATGGATTGTCAAGAGCTTGGGGTTCAAAGGCAAGGCAGAGAGAACAGGGGTTTAAGTAAAGACACAGTGGGGAGCCCTCAAGGAATGGTGGGCTGGAGCCAGCACACACAGGCACACAGCCCACCACCTGTCTTAAATCTCTGTCCTGACCACTTTTGGAAGTGGGTCTCAGTGGGTAAATAATAGCCAAATCCAGTCAGAGCAAAACTGTCCTCCAGGTTGTACCCATAAAGCAAGATGGGTGAACACTCTCTGGGGAAATGTAGGTGATTAACGATCTATTTTTAAAATCTGACTTCAAAGTGTGTGATCTCCATCTGGGTTCTGCCTAACTTACCCTCTTTTCTTTGTCCATGGTGTACCGCTGTCTGTGAAACGGCACATGTTTGTTTCTCTTAAAATAAACTAGTCCGTACTATGTACTCCCAAGGAATAAATACAGGAAACATATTTGCAAACAAAACAGGAATCAATGGGGGAGTCACTGAAATCAGGTTCTATAAGGTTTCCAGCACTGTAGAGTTCCTGTGCTTGCTATTTTGAAGATTCGTACTATCTTCCTATTTTCTTTTATTTACTTGCTCACCTGTTGTTAAACATAGCAGGCGTAAAGGGTTAACTTGTCTTCCTGAAGCGAAATAGTGAAGAGAGGCCACCTGGCTTCCTTGAAGTCAGTCCTATGGAAGGAACTGAAGGCCTTACAGTTGAAGTTTTGTCCCATCTCTGAGGTGGCAGCAAGTTCCATGAATAAAAGGAAAAATTTCTACAGCACCTGACACCTAACTGACCCGCAAGAAATCCACTACTTCATGAGTTCCAAGTCCGGTGTATTTTCACATTTCATACCTCTGAAATCAGTGTGTGTCTTTCAGTTGATGGCTCTGACGTTATAATTGAGTGTATTCTTTTTCTTAGAGGGACGTAAAGTAAGGGTACACGTGGCACTCAGTGGTGTCTTAGATTTGATGAATGACGGTAGCTGTTAAATAAATGAAGATAGTGGGGTAAGGCCATGAATTAACCGCAACACATTTCAGTTGACCTTCCAGGAAATGAGCCCCTTCAATAATCTCTCATTTGATTTAGGAACCTGTATTTCATCCTGCTGCTTGATTTGTGAATGAGAAACTCAGTTTCAACATGGACAAAGGCCTTGATGAGGACAACAGTATCTCGAAAACTTCGAACAGAAGTCTATGTCTATTTCTTACCCACAAAATGAGATGGAAGGTTGTGCAGAGAAGTAGGTGGTGTTCATGTGAACAATCTGGGTATGTTAAGACATGCTCCTTCTCCCACCCCAGTTTCTAAACTTTGGTTTAAGGGGGGGAGGGTTCTTTTTTAGCTTGTAGCACATGTGCTTCTTTGGCCTCTTCCCGTTCTGTTTTTCTTGCATGTGCCTTAAGACTCAGCTTCTTACCTAAAACAGCGCATTGTTCCTTTCCGCTTACCCTGTCTGAGTCGTTCTAGAGTACAGGCTGAACTTAGCGGCAAGCATTCATTCCAGCATGTAATGGGAAGCCTGCACACATGCAAGCAGCTTGGGAGGAGTGCCTGTCCCCCTTCTCTATCAGCCTCCGCATGGGGGGCCGTAGTACGTGTGCTTTCCTACTCCAGTCTTTGAATTCGGCCAGAAGTCTGCATCTCCTGCTTATATGTCTTAGGTGCTATAATAAATATTAGAAAAGGAAAATAAACGGAACTTTTTTCTGTCTACATATCTGGGAGTGCATACAGGACTGATGTAGAATCAATTTATAAAGGATCCCTACCCCACAGCTCGGGGATGAAGTCAAGTCTTGGGACCCTCCGTGGGAGAGAGCTATATAAACGTTGACTTTGCAAATGCCTTTATGTTAATTTCCTGTATTACATTTATAGGGTGTAATACACATGGCGTATTTCTACTGTACTTACAATAGAAGCATTCATTACAGAGCCAGTGTTTTTCACAGGTGGTGTTAACTCTGCAATGTCGTGATGCAGACTGCAACATGTCACCACACGTAAATGCTGCTCCTCTTTGGGACTTCACACACATCTATGTATTTTTACATATATATTTGTACACATGTATGTATTTTTGCCTATGTGTATTTTTACCAATGCAATATGTAGAAAACATTAGAATATTTGTTTAAAAGGGGACTATGACCTTTTCTACAGAAAGTGAGGAAGAGCACTTAGCAAATGGCAAGCCTGCTCTGAAAGAAGCTTTGTGGGAAGATTTCTATTAATATTCTCCATGTGTCTGTCTGGACATATAGCTAGATCTACAATGATTAGCTATTGCCACTTCAAAAATGATTGCCAAGATCATTACAATTCTATTAAGCTACCTTGATTTGAGTCACCAAATTATCTTGCTGCTTCTTCTTTTTAAACAAACAATAGAAAAGTTACATATAACATGACTGGAAGGAAGCTGTGGGATCCCTGAGCAGTGGATTGCAGGCTTGCTGGTTTTGAAAGCAGGGCTGTGTAAAATGTGGGTAAGGAAGCTTCAGATTCAAGCCAGGTTGGCCAGGAGGTTCTCTGAGGTTTATAAATATGAGCCAAATATTGAGGAAATCAGGACTGAGGTTTGGTTTGGATGGGTACCAATGAATTCATAGTCTAGAATGGAAACATAGAATGTGATAGTTTTACATGGTTTCAATCCAGAACAAGGTAAGACTTCAAATGGCAAACCACCAGGAACCAAATCAAGGAGAGGATTTCATAAAACCATCGTGGAGCTGGGTGGCACCTCCCAGCAGACGGTGAGCAGCGTGCCTGTCACCAGAGAAGACAGTGGTCTGCCACATCCAGGAAGGAGCTCTCTGTTGCTTTCATACCTGTGTGGGATGTCAGCCAGGAGACAGGAAATGTTTCTCCGGGCTTGTACTTTGCAGTTTACTTAAGGCACTGTTTTTGTTTTCATGTTCTACTACTGGAACCCATATATGCCAGAACTTCTGGTGTGGAGGAAGTTGACACCATCGAGGTGAGGACAAAATGAGCTACCTGACAGACGTATTACCTACTTTGAGGTGGAGATTGGCAACCCAAAGCAAATGGTCCATAAGTCTTTTTTTGTACGTAGGCTCCATACCTAGCATGGAGCCTGACATGGGACTTGAACTCACAACCATGAGATTGAGACCTGAGCAGAGATCCAGAGTTGGACGTTTAACTGACTGAGCCACCCAGGTGCCCTGGTGCATAAGCATTTTTAATGAAAAATCACTATCAATGAAACATTTTTGAGCATAGTGTGAATTTAAGTATTTACTTATGGATTTGAGAACACTGTTGTACAGGCTTATTTTGTACACTGTACATTTTAAGTGAAATAGAAATTTATAAAGGCTAACATAAAAATGAAATAATTATTTTTACCTGCAAACATGGTTCATTTTCAGAGTGTTAGCTCTTCCACTTTTCTGTTCTTTTGAGCTCATATCACAAGAACTGTCTTCAATCTGTGAGGGTCAATCTAAATAATATAATCAGTACACTGTGGGCACACAAGGTTGGCAGTGCCTCGTCACATCAGGCTAAAGTGAACCAGCTGGAGAGAAGTGCTCTGCCGCCTCTGGCCGGTGACTGATGCTCACACTGGGTGAACACCTAACTGCCTATCCACGTTCAGTGTGAAAAAGCCCAAGCCTCTTCTATTTTTTGAAAAGACAAAAATGGATGTTAGCACTCCATTTTGCATCCCTGAGTGCATGCACACCTCTTGGAGAAGCCCCTTATAAGTTTTTGAGCCTGACAACAGAGGACTGTGTTCTGACCTTTGCAAGCATTGCTTTCCAAGGCAAGATCCCATTTCATGCCAGAAGTGGATGCTTAGCAGATGAAGAAGGGCCCTGAGGTGTACTAGAAGGAAGGCCCAACCTCTGAGAGCTTCTACTTCCTTCTCTGCATTTCCAAAGCTGAGCCTGGCCTCACCTATCAGGTCCCCCAACACCCTGTGAGACACCCCCCCCATCAGAGAGTGTGTATTTCACATTGTTGCAATTGTCTGTTTACTGGTCTCTTTCCCGTCAGACTGTTGATTCTGTGAAAGATGAAATGAAATGGAGTCACTTGTGTCCAGATGTTTTAAAATGGAGCCTGGAGGCCATAAAGGTAGCGGGCCTTATGCACTCTTCACCGGTGGAATCATGAACTTTTGAAATGGGCCAAACCACACATTCTCCAAGGATTCTGCGCAAATACCTGCAAATTGCTTGTATAACAACAGACTTTTCCTTTGTGATAACCTTAGCAACCAATTATATTCAGCCAAGATTAGTTTTCTGCAGTCAACACCAAGCAAAATTCTTTGCAAACAATGTATGCACATTCCCTTTTTGTCTTCAAAAACCTCTGATTTTGGGTATTGCCCAAATCTGGTGCACTGCAAATTGCAATTCTTTCATCCCAAATAAATGCTTTTGCTTAATTATTGCCCCCTGACAATTTAGGTTGACAGTTTCTTGAAGAAGTAGGGACTTTGCATTATTTGCTATTGTATTCCTAGCAACTTGCTTGAGGAAGAAGTCAATAAATGATTGCCAAGGAAGTGAATGAATGAAGCAGTCAATCTATCAGCTTCCTTCTCTCAGTAGGCTGCACCTGGGGTCAGGGCCCAGCTCTACTCCAACAGAGGACAAGAGAGAAGAGGAAAGTCGAATCTAGGCCAACTTTCAGCCAGGTGAGCTAGCTACCAGTGTATACATTAGGAATTAGAAATTTCAGCCTGATATTCAATTAGGAATTCTACCAGAATATGGAGCACATATAAACCACAGCACTACCCCAAGTGCCTGCAAGTGTCTGCAAAGAGAGGTTGCTCAGCAAACAGCTGTGTCATTTGGGGTGAGCATCAACACTCACAAGCTGCCCCCATTCAGGGCATTCTCTGAGTAAGATCCCTAGCCTTCCTCTGAAGACATGGCTTCAAGTGCTCTTTCTCAGTGCTGTTGCTACCCTTTGGATGCCCACTTGCAGAGTTGCTCCCATATAGAAATTCTCTAGTGCCTCTGGTCACTGAGTATGTACTGGTGTAAAGGGAGTAGAAGGGAAGGAGGAGGGATAGGGAGAGAGAGTGGAGGGATGTAGGGAAGGGGTGAAGAAAAATATCCAGAGGCCTTAATGCTGGAAGGCTACAGGAATGGCTGAATACTAGGGACCAAGAAAGCCTGAGCTTCAAGATTTTTCATGTTGCAGAAATCAAGGTAGAAAATGTTTGGAAGGGGGGAAAAAGCAACTATGGAGGAAGAGAATGAGATTGGGGAAGTCTTCTTAGGCTCTGCTGATCAGCACCCAACCCTTCCCTCCATCAGGAAAACCCCAGAAGAGTTGTAACCTTGTCCATAATAATTCTAGTGAGGGACATGGATGGCTGGATTGGCACAAATGACATGCATGGATTCTTGCCAAGTCCCATCTGTGTCCTTGGGTACAGGGAGGCCTTTGGTAATGGGACTGCATGCATTACACCAGCACTCTGGTGTCTGTGGCCCTTGAAGCCTAGATGTTGCTGACATGCCCCACCCTAGGATGAGAACCACATGAGGTGGCAAGTGCTGAATCTCGTAGCCTGTGCAGCCCTGCAGTCTAGCAGTCTCTTCAGAGTATCAGGGGCATAGGTGTTGTTTGAGGAGCCCCAGCATATCAGAGAGACCAAGGGAGAAAACCTCTCTCACTTTAGGAAACTTTTATTTTATAGTTAATAAAGAGCATGACAACTTTTTTCTAAATTTTACTCTAGGACCACAAATGGGAACATATACCACTGTGAGTGGGTAGCTGTAAGATATAACTAACTGAGAGGGACTATTACAGACTGTTAGAGACTATTACTGGAATGATCAGGTTCATTGGGGGTAGTACAGCATAACACAGAAAAAAAAATTAGAGTGACTGCTGCCTTCTAAGTTTGAAAGCTCTCTTCATCATGGAATCATTCCCCATTTAACATTTTTGCTCATATCTTTGCCTGACTGTAAGCTCCATGTCGATTCTCTGCTTGTTACTCTTCTTGTGAAGCATGTATTTCCCCATTTCCAATATCTGGATTCACTAGGCTTCAATTATTCCACATATCTTTATGGAGGGACTGATTGGTGATAAGCTCTATCTGTGTCAAGTGCTGAGGATGCAAACTGCAAGGACATTATACTCACCCTTGAGTAGCTTACTGTCTAGTAGGGGAAGAAAAACATAGAAACAATAGTGTTTTAAATAATTGTTGAACCTAAGTGTCCACTAAGAGATGGATAGAGAAGATGTGATATGTATGTATATATATATACACACTATGGAATATTGCGCAGCCATAAAAAGGATGAGATCTTGCCATTTGTGACAACATGGATGGAGCTAGAGGATGAAATAAGTGAGACTGAAAAAGACAAATGCCATATGATCTCACTCATACGTGGAATCTAAAAACAAAAAACCAAATGAATAAACAATAAGTAGAATCAGATCTACAGAGAACAAACTGGTGGTTGCCAGAGGGAAGGGGGAGGGAGGGCTGGACAAAATGGGTAAAAGGAGTGGGAGATACAAGACTTCCAGTTATGGAATGAGTAAGTTACAGGAATAAAAGACCCCCACAGGGAATATAGTCAATGATATTGTAATAGCGTTGTGTGGTGACAGATGGTAACCACACTTGCGGTGAGCATGACATAATGCACAGGGAAGTTGAATCACTGTGTTGTACACCTGGAACTAATGTAATATTGTGCATCAACTCTACTCAAATAAAAAAAATTTGAAAAAAGTTACTGATACTGAAATAGAAATAGCTTCCACAGATATGGAAGAACAATTGTTTGAGAGAGGAGTGATCCAATTCAGCACAGCTCCAATCTGCTAGCTGGTTGTTACTGGTTTTTTGTTTTGTTTTGTTTTTGTTGTTGTTTTTTTCTTACATCTTCATTGCCACCACATGAGTCCAAATACTACCATTTTTGGCTTTATTTTTGCAATCACCCCTAACCATCTTTCATATTTGCTCTTTCTGCCTAGTGTTCCAGTCTCCAAACTGCCCCTGTGTGGAAGCAAATATGATTATGTATTTCTCTTGCTTACAATTCATTATGTTGCATTGTTAAGGATAACATTATACAGGGACTTATGTGACCTTCTTAAATTTCTTCCCTCATTGCAGTCTTTCTCCTCCTCGGTCTTCCCACCCAGGAATTTGCTTTCATTTTTTCATTTTTGCTTCAGGGCCTTTGATGAATTCCACCTCTGCTCCACTTATTAACTTTCATTCATCCTTCTGATTTCAGTTTGGGAGCCATTCCTTACAGAAGATTCCCCTGCACTCCTAGACTGGATTCCAAACCTAGTTAAATTCATCTGAGGCTCCCTACATTTTCCTTTATAGCACTCATCACCATTTATATTTTCTATTCTGTGATTATTTGATTAATGTTTGTTTCTTTAAAGAAAATAAAGTAAGGAGCCCAAAGTTAGAAGAAACAGCAGAAATAGATGAAATAGAGACTTTAAAAAAGTAGAACAGATCAATGAAAACAAGAGCTGCTTCTTTGAAAATAAATAAAATTGATAAACCTTTAGCTAGATTCAAGAAAAAAAAAAGAGGAACCAAATAAATAAAATCAGAAACAAAGGAGAAGCAATAACCAACACCACAGAACTGCAAAGGATTATAAGAGAATGTTTTGAAAAACTATATGCCAAAAAATTGAACAACCTAAAAGAAATGGATAAATTTCTAGAAACACACAACTACAAAATTGAATCAGGAAGAAATAGTAAATGTGAACAGACTGATTACTAGTACTGAAATTGAATTAGTAATCAAAAAACCAACCAACAAAAGTCCAGGACCAGATGGCTTCACAGGTAAATTTTACCAAACATTTAAAGAAGAGTTAATACCTATTCTTCTCAAACTACTCCCAAAAATAGAAGAAGAAGGAAAACTTCCAAATTTACTCTATGAAGCCAGCATTACCCTGATATCAAAACCAGACAGACACAACAAAAAAAGAGAACTACAGGCTAATATCTCTGATGAACAGAGATGCAAAAACCCTCAACAAACTATTAGAAAACTGAATTCAACAGTACATTAAAAGGATCGTTCACCATGATCAAGTGGGATTTATTCCACAGAGGCAAATGTGGTTCAACAGTACAAAATCAGCAATGCAATACATCTTATTAACAAGAGAAAGGCTAAAAACTGTATGAACACCTTGACAGATGAAGAAAAAGCACTTGAAAAAAATATAACATCTGTTTATAATAAAAAAAATCTCAATGAAGTAGGCTTAGAGGTAACATACCTCAACATAATAAAGGCCAGATATGAAAAACCCACAATGAACATCATCCTTGATGGGGAAAAACTGAGAAATTTTCCCCTAAGGTCAGGAATAAGACAAGGATATCCACTCCCACCACTTTAATTCAACAGAGTACTGGAAGTCCTAGCTGCAGCAGTCAAACAAGAAAAGGAAATAAAAGACATCTAAATTGGTAAGGAAGAAGTAAAACTCAATATTTGCAGATAACTTGATACTATATATAGAAAACTCTAAAGACTCTCCCCAAAAAACTCCTGAACTGATAAATGAATTCAGTAAAGTTGCAAGATACAAAATTAATGTACAGAAATCTGTTGCATTTCTACACAATAATAACAAAGTTTCAGAAAGAGAAATTAGGAAAACAATCCCATTTATAATTGCACCAAAAAGAATAAAATACTTGAGAATAAATTTACCAAGGATCTGAAAGTCCTATACGCTGAAAACTATAAGATACTAATGAAAGAAATTGAAGATGACACCAAAAAAATGCAAAGATAGGCCATGTTTGTGGATTGGAAGAATTAATCTTGTCAAAATGTCCAGTAGTATACCCAAGGCAACCTATAGATTCAATGCAATCCCTATCAAAATGCCAATAGAATTTTTCACAGAACTAGAATAAATAATCTTAAAATTTGTATGGAATCACAAAAGACCTCAAATAGCCAAAGCTATCTTGAGAAAAAAGAACTAAGCTGGAGGTATCACAATCCCAGATTTCAAGGTACAGTACAAAGCTATAGTAATCAAAACAGTATAGTACTGGCACAAAACAGACATACAGATCAACAGAACAAGGTAGAGAACCCAGGAATAAACACATGCCTATGTGGTTTATCTATATTTATCTAATTTATCTATATTAAAGGAAGCAAGAATATGTAATGGGGAAAAATGTTTTCAATAAATAATGTTGGGAAAACTGGACAGCCACATGCAAAAGAATGAAACTGGAACACTTTCTCACACTGTACACAAACATAAATTCAAGATGGATTAAAGACCTAAAGGTGAGACCTGAAGCCATAAAACTCCTAAAGAAAACATAGGTGGTAATCTCTTAGATGTTGGCTTTAGTAACATATTTATGGATCTGTCTCTTCAGGAAAGAGAAATAAAAAGCAAAAAATAAACTATTGGAACTACATCAAAATAAAAAGTTTCCTTAGCAAAGGAAACTATCAACAAAACAAAAAGGCAACCTAGTGCATGGGAGAAAATATTTGCAAATAATACAACCAACAAATGGTAAATATTGAAAATATATGAAGAATTTATACAGCTCAACACCAAAAAAAATCTGATTTTAAAAATGGACAGAGGACCTGAATAGACGTTTTTCCAAAAAAGACATACAGATGGCCAACAGACAATGAGAAGATGCACAATATCACTAATTAGCCAAGAAAAGCAAATTAAAACTATATCACCTCACACCAGTCAGAATGGCTAGTTAACAGAGACAAGAAGTAACAAGTGTTGACAAGGATGTGGAGAAAAGGGAACCTTCATGTACTATTTGTGGGAACATAAATTGGCACCATCACTGTGGAAAACAGTATGGAAGTTCCTCGAAAAGTTAAAAATAGAAATACCATATGACTCAGTAATTCCACTACTGGGTATTTACCCAAAGAAAACGAAAACACTAATTTGGAAAGATATAGGTACCCCTATGTTTATAGCAGTATTATTTATAATAGCCAAGATATGGAAGCAACCCAAGTGTCCATCGACAGATGAGTGGATAAGGAAGATATGGTGTATATACATACAATGGAATATTACCCAGCCATAAAAAGCAATGAAATCTTGCTATTTGTGGCATAGATATACCTAGAAGGTATTATGCTAAGTGAAATAAGTCAGACAGAGAAAGACAAATACCATATGATTTCACTTCTATGTGAAACCTAAAAAACAAAACAAGTAAACAAACAAAATACCAAGCTGATTCTTAAATACAGAGAGCAAAATGGTGGTTGCCAGAGAGGAGGTGGGTGGGGGAATGGGTGAAATTGATCAAGGGGATTAAGAGATACAAACTTCCAGAGGCACTTGGCTGGCTCATTTGGAAGTAGAGATTACTCAAAAAAACAAAACAAAACAAAAAAACAAAAACAAACAAACAAAAAAAACCCTTAAAGAAAGAGGTACAAACTTCCAGTTATAAGGTAAATAAGTCACATTGATGAAAAGTACAGGTTAGGGAATATAGTCAATAATATTATAATAATTGTAATATTGTATGGTGACAGATATAACTACATTTATCATGGTGAGCACCAAATAATGTATAGAATAACCAAATCAATATGTTGTACACCTGAAACTAATATAACATTGTGTATCAATTATACTTCAATAATAAATTTTTTAAAAGAAAATAAAATAAGGGATAGGGTAAAAAAAGAAGGACTTTCTTTGCAAAATATTCAATTGCTTTGATAGGCCCCTTGAGGGCATAACTTGTCTTTTATTTTCAAGGAACTAAATTAACATTTACTCACCCAATGGTAAAATCCCCTCTTCTTCTGGAGGAGAGGTGTTCATACAGCCAAGGAGAGTACAGGTATGTTCAAAAGACCATGGCAAATATTATACAAGCCTGCAAATTGAAATCTCCCAAATTTAAAACATTCAGAACTATCCTTTTCTCTACATGACATGGGACTTCCTTCACTGCCTTTCAGGCCCACTGATGTTTCCTCAGGGTTACTGCATTTATTGTGGAGATGATTGCTTGTAGATGGGACATTATTTGGATCTAATTTTGAATGGTCCAGGTTGGGTGACAGGTGGGGGTTGGTGCTGGCCATTGCTACTCTACTATAGAAAAGCTGAAATCTTCCATGAGCTTCTTGTGCCGTAGAATGTCAAGTGAGCAATTAATATATACTTAGTAGTAGCAGATTCCATTACTAGGGACTTCTTGTGGTACAGTGGGAATGATTACTTCTCATAAAGAACTCAATCCCCATAGGACTCATTTGCAATTTCCTGGTCTGAAGATGTCTGGAACTAAAGAAGCAAGTTTGTGCTCATGTGGTTTGGTGCTGACTCTTAACTCCCCTTCACATGGCACTTCTGACCTGTGACATGCAAAATGATGCTTGTCTTAGACTCCCCCAAACCTCAGTGTGTATAAATTGAATCAAGTTTCACTTGAGAATTTGTTAAAAAATAACTTGGTGACTAGGAAGACATGGTCTCTCCAGAGACGTGGTAGCGGCTGCATTATGTACAAAATTTTAAAGATAATCCCATGGCCAAGAAGCTCAGCCCAATGCTGTCCTACTTTTGTTCAATTTGTAAACAGGTAATTTCATTTCTTAACTTGTATTTTTCCCATCAGTCGATCTTCTTTGTTCCTGTGGTGAACCGCATTGCTAAATCCCTTTTTTTTTTCAAGATTTTGGTTTTTAATTTGAGAGAGAGTGAGCATGAGCCAGAGGAGAGGGAGAAGTAGACTCCCTGCCTAGCAGGTAGCTTGACATGGGGCTTGATCCCAGGACACTGGGACCATGACCCGAGCAGAAGGCAGACTCTCTACCAACTGAGCCACATGGGTACTCCCCACATTGCTAAATCTTAAGAAAAGATCTGACTGCATGTTCTCCTGGACTGTAAAGACCAGCTGACTTGTGTTCCTTTTGAATGAAAATGGGGAGATACCAATGCCATGATTCCATGTAATTTAGAATTCCAGGGTTGCAGAAAGCATAACAAAATGGAATAAGGTGCTAATTGGCTTTAATCCTGGAACAGAACATTTGTAGATAGTGTTAGTACAGAGAGTCCCCCAATTTTCAATATCAAGCACAGCAGTGACCCACCATCATCTACAGTCAGGAAGACTCATCAGAGCAACTCCACTATGACCCCACATGCTCTATGCTGTCCTGTCCCCTGCCAGTCCCCACTGGCGGACCCCCTAACACATAATCACTGCTGTAGTAGATGGTAGGTGTTTTTGGTGTCCTTCACTGTCTGTCTCCTTTACCAGGATGGTATATCTCTCCCCACCTGCTGAGAGTGTTGGTTCCCAACAGCTCACTGCTATGGTTCTCTGGAGAACTGTCCCTCAGCCAATGGGAGCCACATTGTCTGAAACGGGACAGGTATATGTCCTGCATGTCCTCCCCACCAAGGCTAGCATACTTGGCTCATTGGAGGCAATCTACCCATTCCCTTGCCAAAAATCAGGCCAAGAATAGACTTAACCAAGACCACATCTTGCTTGGTCCTTTTCCTCTACCTTATCCTGCTTCCCTCCTTCCCTCACAGAGTTTTTCTGAACAGAATTTTCTTAATAAAATGGACACACTTGCAACCCAGTCCCAGCCTCTGCTTCTATAGAAGTCTGGACACTGCTGGAGTGTTTGCTGGTGCCCCATTGTTGGAGTCTATATTTGATGCTCTTTGCCTTCTGAGTTTCTGACCTTATCATTCCCACATCTTAGATCTATGCCTTGCACTTCACCAGGAACTTGGTCTTTCTTTCAAGGGAAGGAGTCATATAAGCCCACGTCTGTGAGAACTCTCAGTAAACCTATTACCTGAGGAGCACTCCAGAGCTGCTGCCAAAGTAAGACTCACCCAAGCCCTGCCTCGTGGATTCACTGAAGACCCTGGCTGCAACCGAGCTCCTGCTCTGAAAAGAGAGGGCCTATGGCATTTGGGTTGCATCTTTTAATCGAAATAATTATTTAGAGTGGTTAGATACCATAATAGTCCTGGTTAGCCACATTCTGGGCTATTAATTCATTTAGCACTTACCAGAAGAAAATGGACTTTTCATACCAGCATTTACCAGTTGATTGAAAGGACAGTTTTTCACAGGCAAGAAATTCTCTGACCACATGTGGCTCCTCAAATGAAGGAAAACTGTGAAATCTTTGAGATTTTTCCCTACTCATAAGCTAACAATTTAGCCAGTCACAGTGTCATGGATACTGACAGAAGACACAAGATGGCTGGGTCAGAGACAAAGGACTTTACTGTGGTAGGAATATCCAGAAAACCTGTATTTTCTTGCACTGGTTCCCTGAGCCCCCAGCACCTCAGGGTGGCAGATAATGAATTTAAGCCATCAGCGGCTCAACCATTGATGAACCTCACTAAAAGCCAGGGGTGTAAATCCAAAACTAATGTGTCGAGGTGCACTGTTAGTCTGGTGAGTGTGATCTATCAATATAGCTTTCTGTAAACACAAGTTGAATCATCCGTAGAAGTTAGAGAACCTTGAGTAAACGTGCTTTGAGTATTTTTTACCTCTTTGTTATATCTAAGTTGTTTCTATTGGCATTTTGTCAGGAGATAGATAGTGGTCATTTCACGTAAGCACATTCCGGGGAAGGGCATTTATAATGTTGACAGAAGGAGTACGAAAATGCCCTAAGTACCAACTAAAAAGATGGAAAAGTTATTATCTTGTGCAATTTAAGGGTCTAACTTGAATAGTTGCCTCAATGGATAAGCCCCTTGCAGGGATGTGGGTATCAGGAATTACTGGGTCCCAGCCAGCATTTCAGTGACTGCAAAGGGCTTAGCAGGCCCTAAAGGGTCATGACCAGAACACCTGGGGACTAACCTCCAGCTGGGCTGTGATGAGCTTCAGGAAGTTCGTGACGCCCTAAAATCATAAGTAAAATTCTGTATGTCCGATTTCATAAGCAAATTTCCCTTGGGGGCAGAGGAGCCATAGGTCTCAATGGATCTGACTGGTTATGAAACCCCCCCCCCCCAGGGTCAAGCACCACCAAGGACAATAAAAAGCATTTTTTGATCCAGAGAATGTAAGGGCGACCATTCAAGTTTGCTGACTAGACCATAAAAGAAATCTTTCCAACTGTCAAGTCTGGGTCAAATAGGATTTGTGGTCTAACCTCAGCCAGTAGCCACCTTATCGTCAGGCTTGCTGTGGCCCTCCCTGCTGGTGGCCTGTCCTCTTCTTAATACCAGCACTTGGATTCCCTTCAGGTATTGGCTGCCAAGCACTTTGGCGGAGTCTGGGCCCAACCCTGCCTTGGCTTCCGAAGCCTTATTCACTTGCCAGACTTATTCAGGATGTGGGCATGAGATGATGTTCTGGTCCATGAGAAGTAAGGGGATCGGTAGCACAGGGTTGGGGGAAGGTTTTCCCACTCAAAGCAAGCGTCAAAGGACTGGTCAATCTGTCTCTCTCCCCTCAGATGTTGCTCTGCAAGGACAGGATATTTGGAGCTGTCAAAGTCATCTTGCAACCATGAGGGGACCAGCTTGAGGAGGAACGTTGAAGGTAGAAAAGTATGAAGCCAGGTTGCTGGGGAGGTTGTGGAGACACTCCACTAAACGAAAACCATTGCCTTTCAGACTTTTTGTTATGTGAAATAATAATTTCTCCTTTTCAAAAGCTGTTAGGAGTAGGTGTTCTGTTCTGTGTGAACTAATCACCCTAAATGATGTGATTGTCATCAGAATGGGAAAGTACAACTTCCAGTTATAAAATAAATAAGTCACAGAGATGGAAAAGTACAGCATAGGGAATATAGTCAATAATAGCATAATAACTTTGTAAGGTGGCAGATGATAACTACACTTACCATGGTGAACACTGAGTAATGTATAGAATTGTTGAAACCCTAGGTTGTACACTTAAAACTAATTTAACACTCTATGTCAATGATATATCAATGATAAACAAAATAAAACAACAACCACAAAAATAATATGGGAAAGGACAAGACGGGGGCAGGCGAGCGAGCCTGAGTTGGGAAGTCAGCATGACACGACGAGATCTGGGGGAGTCCTGGGCTTCCTTCTCTTGGCTCTGCCTCTCAGGTTCTGCAAACGGAGCCTCTCTGCCCCAGGATCCCACTCAGGGCCTATGAGAATCATCCTGTTAGTTAATTCCAGCAAAGGCGTCCACGACCCACGCAGCGTCTTTCCAGGCTCTCTGTACGTCAAGTAAAATATTTTGCTGCTTTATGGTTATCGGTAAAACACCACCTTACTGGGCACTCCTCAACTACCGGCCCATTTTTATTACAACCTAACTTTGCGGGTCGAATAAATGAGTATCTCCACGACAGTAATACGCTTAGCCAGAAGGTGAAGTCAGCCCCTCCGCAGTTCACAAAGAACCTCCTCCCCCCCCCGCCCCGCCGCCCCTGCATTACCTGGACCCGGGCCAAGCCCCGCCCCTCTGGACCCCGCCCCCGCAGCCTCTGACCTGGTGGCCAGGCTCCAGTCCGGCCTCTTCAATGGAGTCTTTCAAAGGCAGCCCAGACCACGCCTCTCAGAGGAAACTCTTCTCAGTTTCCCACTTAAACCTCTTTTCAGGCTTTCCAAGGCTGTCAGGATAAAATCGCAAATCCCAGTAAGGTTTGCCGCTGGCTCGCTGGCTCGGTGGGCTTGCCTCTCCCGGACCCTCCGGCTTCACTTTTCGCCTCCCCTCGTCCTGGTACTTAGCATTTCAAACGCTCCATGTCCAAGGACAGGTTCTTTCATTCCAGCCTGGGGTCCCGCGCCCCACCCCTGTGCTCAGCTACCTTCTGCTCAGCCCCCGGCTTCAGTACGGAGGCCGTTCTTTCTGGTTTACACGCTGCCCTCCACGTTTCCTTCGGCTTCCCTTTTCTTCTCTGTGATAGCACGTGTCAGACAACTACACTGGTCTTTTTGGTCTCTCTCCCCGACTAGCCTGTAACCTAATACCTAGTTGTTTATTGCCCACCATTAATAATACTTTAAAAATGACGATCAGAACAATATTTAATATTTATTGTGAGCTTCCCACGTGCTACGTATTGTTCTGAACCTGCATGTAGGTCTCATGACCCTCCCTCTCAATGAGAGATAGCTATGGTAACATCCTCATTTTACAGATGAGGGGAAAAAGCACAGAGAAGTTGAGTAACCTACACAGCCAGGAAGTGACGGAGCCAGGGCCTCTGGGAGAAAATGGTAATTACTTTTTAAATGAATGCGATTCTAACTCTTCAAGGTAGGTATGCTTATCCTTATTTCACAGATGAACAAACAGGTGCAAAAGGCAGTAGTAGTTATCCAGTCGTACGTAAGAAGGGTCTGCAGAGCTGGGCTTAGACCTCAGGTGTGTCCGACCACAGTGCCTTTGCCCACTAGCCAGTGGCTCTATTATTGGGATCCTTCTCTGTCACAACTTTCTGTCATGCATATCATTTTGTTCTGTCACTATGGTCAAAAGAAAAATATCCCTGAGAAGAAAGAAGGTCATATAGGAAGGAATGTCAACAAAACAAAGTAATTTTGTTGGTCCCTCTGTCATGGGAGTTTCCCCAGGGGAACTCTAGACACATGTGTTGTAATCAGGGACTTGAAGTGGATTAAACATATTTTAGGATTATCTCCTCAAATTATTTCATAACTGAAGCTTCTGAGAACATATTCTCCTATTTCAAATCCTTAAAAAGACTATAGCTTAAGCTGTAAGAAAGATCAAGTTACAAGGTATACCATAAATTTTAACACTGATACATTCTTACAAATACGTTTCTATAGTTTTTCAAAGTTTTATAGAAAGGCCTTTACTTAGGATGTTTTTAATTGTCTGAGTCTGTTGCTTGTTGGAGATAAATTGCCAGATTTAGTGATATTATGGTATTTAACAAAGACTGTTTTTCTTCACAAAATATAACTTCCTTGCAAAACATTCCAAAGCAACATTTGATGCTAACCAGAAGCCAATTCAAGTAGATTCATTAAAACTGAACTAAATGGGAGCTTCTCAAATACAGATTAAATAAGACAAGTCAAGTTTGTGCTTTTCTTGATAAATTTAATTTCTCATAAAAACAAGCAGTGGGAGTCAGTAATCCAGGCGATTTCTAAAATGCTGGGAACCTCATTTCGTAGTTTGAAACTTTTTGTTTTGTGTATATGAGCTCCTAAGAATACCTGCATTTAGCCAAATAGGTCAACATCAGAAGCTGTTCAAGAACGTCGAATTCTTCGTTTCAAGATTGTTCTTGATTTTGAATTCTCATTTTCTAGCAAGAAATATTTAAGTTGTTCTTAATGCAAGATTTTAAGGAGGGCATGTGTTGCATGGTGCACTGGGTGTTATACGCAAGTAATGAATCATGGAACTTTACATCAAAAACTAGGGATGTACTGTATGGTGACTAACATAACATAATAAAAATTATTATTAAAAAATATATCAAATGTAACAATCTGAAACATAGCTGCACAGTAGAAAAAAACCCAAAACCTAAATTATAAAATAACAAGAACCAAAGGTCCTCCTCGAAGCCTAAGTGTGACTATTAGCGCCTTTGTCTTTAAATCACTGCAGGAAACATTTGCACTAACCTGGAAGTACCTGGTAAACAAACTCAGACCTTTGTCATATCCTAGGAAAACCAGGAATATCCATTTTGGAGATCAGTGCTTAAGGAAATTTGGTTGAGTTCTCAAATAAGCAGCCAGATGTAGAAATGACAGAGCTAGGAGATTGTCTGAAAACAGAGACATTGTCACAGTTGTGCTCAACTCTTTGATCCTAGCTAATTAGGACTGCAGTTACTTCTTGGTGGAAAAAAAAAATCTCCTCTAGAAAGATCTCTGACAAAGGTTGAATTTCAGTGGGAAATGTTTAAAATCACAAAACTTTTTGGTCTTCCGATAAGGATTTAGGCCCGTGTTGTGGCCCTTATGAAGCAGAACGAGTCAAAGATTCTTCTAAATTCAGTTCCAGGTGTTCTTGATGATGGTGATATTAATGATCACTGGGTGAAAGGCTTGAACAAACGGTTTAATGGTCGACATACTAGACGGGGTCTGTCCGATTCTGCAAAGAAAACTTTCTTGAATACAGTCAGGCTGGCTTGTTTACATGGTTTCTAGGGCTGCTTTCCTACCTTGGGCAGCAGGGAGGAAGAGTTGCCATCATGTGGCCCACAAGGCCTGAGATACTTCCCTTCACAGAAACCGATCTGCCACCCACCAGACTAGAGGGATCATCAGTGCCCGGAATTGAATCGCAGGGCACAGTGCTGGCAGAGTAGCCCTCTCTGCTCCCACCCAGCCAACCTGGGCTCAGGTCTTCTGGGCCAGAAAACATTCCCTCACCTTGGATAATGTTTAATTTTTTAAGTTAGCTCTTCTGCCTTTAGGATTTAGAGTTCCTGTTTGAGATTTTTCATCACAGTTTCTAGGCTTCTCTATACTCTGTTTTGCTTCCCAAGTTCCTTTCCGTTTTCAAGTCTGAATTCAGAGTCGTGCAGGTTTGCATTCCAGCAGTGAAGGCGCGATGAAGAGAGGGTGTACCCTTGTGGAGCCAGCAAGTCTGGACTGAAGCCCAGCATCCCCTCAGGTCGCTGGGAGGCCACTGTCAAGGTATTAAAATGCTCTTTCTTTGGGTGCCTGGGACGCTAATTGGAGTCAGTGAGTCCCCTGTAGTCGTTTCTACATTGCAGTGAGAGATTAAAAATGTGGGAAAAAGATTTTTTTTTTTTTGTAAGTCAGAGTGCTATTTTAACTAGATAGGATTTCTGGAAACAAAACATGGCATATCTTCAGAAGACAAAGCCAAATTAGCACATATTTGTTGAGGGTCTTCCATGAGAAAGGAAATGGAGGCCAGCTGAGCAAAGGAGAAAATCATGCATCATTACCATGCTGCGTGTGGATCTGAACTTGCCAGGGTTAGGGCGGTGAGGGCCTCCTGGGAAGGTCCTGAGCCACCAAACAGGCAGGGCTACCCTCCCCTGTCATCTGTCTTTCTGAACTTCCTGAACTTTAGTGAACTTGGAGTTTCCAGCTCAGAGGCAGAAAACTGCATCTACAGTTGGCTTCTCCCCAGACATGATCTTAGCTGGATGAAAACCTAAAAAGCAGTGCATCCAATTTCATCAACGAGCACATAATTTAAACTGCTGCGATTGAGCACGACTTGGCAGTAGAAAAATAGTTAAGAACAAACCCTCTGCTGTGAACACTCGGCTATCAGAAGCAATTCATAATGATGTGTCTACATTTTTAAACGGTGAAGTTGATGAGGAAGGCAATCTTCGTCTCCAGCAGCACACCGTCGGCCGGGGTTAGCCTGCCTCTGCTTTGAAACTTCCTGACAGAGTGGCAGGCTTCACAATTCCACGGATGTTGCTTATTTCTGAATGTTTTTCTTACTAAATGCTCAGTAGTATTAAAATGTTCTCTGGGGAACCTTTTCTTTTCTAAAAGCACACTCTTATTTCAGACAAATTGCCAACTTTTTTTTTTACTCTTTCAGTCTCTTCAAAATTCAGTGGGCTAAACAAATTGAAGGATTTCTCTTCTGGTGTTTTAACAATGGGTTCCAGGAGATTGGTGAAAACATACTTGTTATTAAGCTAATGTGTTAATAGACACCTAATGCAAAAATTCGTCTGCTTTGATGGGGAAAGAGATATAAGCAGAAAAACAGAGTGATCTGATTGGTTCATTTGATCTATAGTTTTAAATAGTTTTAAATACTGCAACTTGTTTGAGTTACAGTATGGCATTCAAAACTATTTTCATGTCCCCAAAATCACTTGTTTGTAATTAAAGCATGCTTCTGGAAATCTTTTTGATAGTTTTCCTCTTAAGTTAATGCAATAGGAGGACTTTTTAAAAATTCAACCTTCTTGCCTGGCATGTTTTCTTTATGCATTCACCTAAAAGGTTCTCTTCAGTGTTCCTGTTGCTCTGCCTCTTTCTGGGGATCCATCAGTCCTCCTTCCCTCTCCCCGGCCCCTCCCCAGGCCACTTTCCATCTCTGTTCTCAGCAGTCTTCCACTGGTCTTCGGGATACTTTTCTTCACTCTTGTCTCCATGTTAGTTTCTTCTCCTGCATTTTCTTCTTTGGTTCCACATTGAAATATAAGTATCTGTTCTCAGTTTATTTTCTCCCATAGTGTGAACAGTCACCTCTGACACATAGCTCCCCAAACTCTGATGGAATCTGGACCCCATTTCTAGCTGCCTGTCAGGTATCTGCACCCAGATGCCCCTGCAGGACCTCACGACAGCCTCACAATGGCACTCAGGATCTTTCCCGGCCCCACTTCTCTCCTTACGTCCAGGACAAGAGCTTCTTGCCTCTTATGCCTCTTTTCTCAGCGACACAGGTTAGTCTTCTCCCACTGAACCCCAAACCTTAGCCATTTTGTATTCCTCTCTGCCCCTCATTCCCTTTCCGACCACTAAATTGTACTGATATTCCAACTCTCCTATCTTGTCTTCTTTACTGATTAATTCCCCTTTGGAATAGCTCTAGAGAAGGCTTCTTTCCTTCTCCTCTCAATGGCTCCTTGCTCCCTGTCTCCGACCTCCCTTCTCTCCACCCATGCCTCAGTGAGGCGGCAGAGCTCCCTTGCCAGGCCCACAGGGAGCCTGTCACTCTCTTCTCAACCCTAACAACCATAGGAATCAACTGCTTTGATATCCGGCAAACTAACTCTTGTGCCTCATTTCCTATTACATTTCACTCCTCTGTGTACCCTGAAATTTCTGAGCATCTGAACACAACTTTTCTGAAAGTATAATTGCTTTTCAGCCTCATCGTCTCTGCTCAGACTTGTTTCCTCTGTTTGTTATGCCCTTTATCTCAATCTATGCATCCTTCCAGATCCTATCAGTATTTGTGGGCCAGTATAAATGTGACCTTCTCTGCTGGTACCCCCGATTAATTCCCCAACCCTCTCCAACACACTCTACCTATGTCCCTATATCCCACTCGTTACATCTTGATTTGATTAGAACTATTTCTTCATCAACCTTTTAAATTCAACAAATTCAGTTCAGGGTCTATCTACTGTGAATATGACTTCATCAGAATATTCCTTTCATTTTGTTTTTAACGTATCAGGGTCCACCATCTTTCTCCAACCTTATCCTCCTATCCCAACACAAGCAAGGTAAGTTTGAGGGCCGTAATCTTGCAACCATACAAAATGTCTATGTTTCAGATGTTAGATACATGTCTGCTGAATTGATTGTAATAGTTATGAATACAACTTATTATTGAAGGATACTCTGAGGGGGAGGCAGACTGGTATAGTTATATCAACCTGAGCCATGAAGTCAGACAATCTAGAGATGAATTCATGTTCTATGTTATGTAACAGCTCTGGCTTCAATTTCTTTATTTGTAAAAGCTGATAACACTACATAGTTTTCATGAAGATTATTGATGACAGGATGATTGATTAATGATAAGAGCCAAACTTACACAGTCCTTACTCTTTCCTTAACTGCTTGACATATGTTCCTTGATTTAACCTCTGAAAACATCCTTCAAGGTAGGTATTTTATTATAATCCCCAACTTAAAAATGAGAAAGTGGGGCACAGTGAGATGAGATCATACAGCTAAGAAGTGACAGAGCCGGCATTTGTTCCCAGAGCCTGTGCTGTTAGCTACAACCTTCTCCTGCCTTTTTGTTACTAAATAATGTGTATGAAGATATACTTGCATAGTATTTGCCATGTGGAAGGTATTTGAGAAACAATAGCCAATCATAAGGTCTATGATTTAGTTAATCACATCACTCTTTCAGATCATGGAGATACGTTTAGCCAGAATGTAATAAAATCTCTTTAACTTTTGGAGACAAACAAAACATTATTCAGAGCAGAAGATCCACATGATAAGGAAGGAGATGTGGACAGATGTCAGAATAACCCCTCGCATCATTTTTATTGCTCTGTCTTTATTCTCAGTCAAGTCCAATGTTAACGTCCCCCAGTTCAGTTGTTGGAAAGTAAAGAATGTAAGTCGGGGAAGAGCGCTTTCCCCCCACCTCGCTTTTCGTCCCTGGGCCCTGAGGATTCCTGTGCCTCTGGAGGACTGGGACTTCTCAGCTTTTCTCTCTACATGGATGCTCTGGAAGTGTTTGTTGAAGAAATGAATGAATGTCCCATTTCTTTTTTTTTTTAAGATTTTATTTATTTATGTGACAGAGAGACAGCCAGCGAGAGAGGGAACACAGCAGGGGGAGTGGGAGAGGAAGAAGCAGGCTCCCAGCGGAGGAACCCAATGTGGGACTCGATCCTGGAAGGCCGGGATCACGCCCTGAGCTGAAGGCAGACGCTTTAACGACTGCGCTACCCAGGCGCCCCGAATGTCCCATTTCTAGCTAAAAACCTTAAAGTAAGAAAAGTGACAGAAGATAATGTCAGTATTCTGGCCCAGGTCGGGTTACTGGGGCCCCGAGGCTGGTAGATTGCGGACTGTTTGTTGTGCGGCTCAGGAGAAGCAGCCCCTCTGCCTGGCCCAGCGAAGGCTGGAAGTGGGGGGCTGTGAATATGCATTTGATACTTTTGCCTCACGTCCGGGCCTGTTTTAAAGCATATACATCCAGCTCAACTGCCCCAATCCTTAAACGGCCATGTAGAAGTGTCAGCTTGTTCCGGAACCACGTGTGAATGCCTTTATAGCTTGGCACCGAGATACGCATATTCTCGTCCATCTAATCAACTGCACAATTTCACGTGCTCACACCTCTTGCTTCTAAAAGGCCGAGGGGACAGATTGGCTGTGCTGCTTCGTGGGTGCTCTAGCTGCTGCTGAGCTAAGGAATGCTATTCCAGGGTCTAAATCCCAGGGCTCGGCAGCCTGCCCCGCTGGGGGACTGCGGAGAGCATAGAAGCAACTCAATCACTTGGGAAAAACACAAAACAAAACATTTCAAATGCTTTAAGGGTCAGACAGTGCTCTCTGATGAGACCTAAATTATTAAAACAACAGGAGTTCTGGGAAAGATCAACCTGCGTTTGTGGGTGATTTGGCCAATGGTCTAAAACCTTTCACTGAGAACAAGTTTCTTCTGTGAGTGAGCCCAGGAGACAAGGATAATAACAGATAAGGGATAGGAGTCAGTGTAGGTAAAATGGCACAGGGCAGCACGTGGGCTGATTTTTAAAAGCAGGGTGTATAAGAACATCAAGCAGTAGTGTCTCCCTTCCCACTGCGCCCATGATGCTGGCTGAGGATACTTCCGTGGAAGTGCGTCTCCTTTCACTTTGATGAGGCCCCGAATCCCTTTACTTTGCTCAGTTAAAGGCGTTGACTCTGCAGTAGAACCGTAGTCAAGCGTCTTTGCTGTGTGCTGTGCCTTCTACTCTCTGTTCTGCTCCCTGCAGGGTCCTCCCTGCCTGGAGTTCCCTTCCGGCCCCCATGCCGACCTTCTCAGCACCCCAGCTCAGCACCATCTGCAGCTTGAGCTATTTCCGACCATGACTTGAAGAAGATATTGTCCTCAGAATGACCTAATTGTGTTTGATATGCTTTGCTTAATAAGACAGGGAAATTTGATAGTTTTCTTTCTCACTTATTTTCCCATCAGGTTAACCTGTCAGTTAATCAGAAAATAATCCGCACATGGCATTCCTCAAGACTAGTCAAAACTTTGCTGTACTTTGCACCCCAGAAAGTGGCTATTTTGTTTTTATGGAGAATTCATGGTTTTGTTTTTAGTCACCATGTTCTTCAGAGTGACTAGACTTTATATCATTTCAGATATTGTCCACAGGATATGACTATGCGATTAGACACAGGTGGTGTGTTCAAGTTTAGAAAATGAGGACAGTTACAACATGTGATGGGAACAGTCCTCTCTGCTTTGGTCTCCTTGTAGTGACCATGGTGACCCTGTTAACCCAAGTCATGTCGTATTATTCTGCTGCTTCAAGTCTGCCAACAGCTTCCCATCTCACTTGGAGTGAAAACCAGCGCCCTTACAGTGACCTCTCTGACCCCATCCCTTCTACCCCACTAGCTATGGACCTCTTCACCTCCTTATATCCTGTCAGGCACACACTCACCTCCTTGGAGCCTTTGCTGTTCCCTCTGACCTGAACTCTGTTCCTCAGATATGGACACAGCCTACTTCCTTGTTTCCTAATTTGTTTTGCTTTCTGTTTTATCTCTAGTACCAAATAGTGCCCATCACATGATAGATGCTTAATATTTATGAATAAATTAATGATTTTTATCAATGAAATACAAATATAAGAAAGAAAAGGAAGGATGGAGGGAAGGAAAGAAGGAAGGTAGGAAGGAAGGAAAGAAAGAAAAAAGGGAGGAAGGGTGAGAGAAACATTTACTAGATTTTTCAGTTTAGTATAACGCTACCTGATATTTTTCAGGTAATCAATGGATTCTACTTTGCATATTATTACCACATTGGATTTATGAGATTGCCAGAATATAATGATGTAAAATTCAACGGTGTTACTTGCAACGTGTTTTCAAATCTGGAAGCACAAGCTTCAAGAATACATTAAATGTACCATGATGAATAGCTCACTGGCTGTTCATAAGACAGGGATGGAGAGTCAGTGCTCTGTAGGAGTTTTGGTCGGGAATGGTGGGAAGCCACTAGGCCATGTTCTTGGAAGCTGGACTTATCTAGAACTTTCTCTTGAGGCTAAACCTGTGGCCAGATACTCTCTTTCCTAAGATATTATTCAATCACTGGTAGGCGGGCCTGACAATGAGTCCACCAGAGGATGAGGAGTGCCTCACCCTTAAACAGGTCTTGGAAATTAACCCCAAGGATTTCTGGAAACACAGGAGAGTCCCTCGGAAATACCCTGCACGGGCACAAGGGGAATGCCAGTTGCATTACACGTGCTTCTAAAACCCTCCCTTTCAGGGAAGTAGAAGTCTCTTTAGCATCCTCTGGAGTAAAAAAGTCATAATAATAATAATTGCCATAACAAATCGATTAAAAGGAACATGCACAAACAGATACTTCTCCTCCCTCTTTCCAGAGAGCAATGAAATATTAAAGTGAATGTGAAGAGTCTGGAGAGGTGGCAGTTAGAAGCTTGGAAGGGGCTCACAGCAGTGGGAACTACGACCAGAAGCAGCCCTCTGAAAACTGGACTTTTGATGTGTCACGTACAGAAAGAGCACAGTGGAAACTCTTCCTAGTGCATGCTCTGCTTCTAATTTGACTTAGGCTTTCTCAAGAGCACTAGCCAGTAAAACCTAGGTGGAAACGAGCCATCATCTGAGATTTCGTCTCTGTGAGATTTTCTCTCTCCAACCGTGTCCTGCTCTGTTTCTTATTTTCTTTCTACTTTGTAGAAATCCCATTCCCATTTAACTGCCGTTGAAATGCCTACTAGTTGTGGTTTCTTTCTTTACTCACTGGATTCGATCTCTGTTTACTCACTTGCATCAATTCAGTACATGTTCAGTTTATTTCCCAAAGGTCCATTGCACGGCATATATCTACGGTTTTACATCACTGCAGAGTAGTACCTTTGCTCTTTTTCATTTCAAAAGTCTCAAGGGGAAGGTGGACTTAGAGTTATATATATATTTTTATATTGGCTTGGGAATGCTGATGGGGGAAAAGAGTCAATATGTTGATATGAGCGATGTGGGGAGAGGGGGCAAAGAGAGAGAGATAGCAGGCATAACTTGTAGAGCACGTGTGTAAACAGAAATGGGCAATTTTAGGTAGGGCATTGTAAGTAGCCAAGGAGCCCGTGTTTAATGTTTGGTGCTGGTGTAAGAGAAAGCAGTGTCATGGTGGCCTCCAGGCCTTACCAAACACTTACTAGGTATCTACTGGGCCTCTCTGCAGGGTGTCCCCAAGATAAATGCCCTGGGGACATGTTCCAGATACCCAGGGAGGATAGAGCAATGAACAAGACCACCTTCTCCCACACGGAGGGGGAGATAGAGTAATTGTAGTGTGGAACATTCTGTAGTGGCTCAGAAGGAAAAGGCTTGGTGTGCCATCTGGGGAGAGGTGGAGAGCGAGGACACACACATAAAGCAGGGAGGGGAGGATGCGACACTGATGAAAGAGGTGTAAGGGTGCTAAAGACACTCTTTCTAGTTCTCAGCTTTCCCTCTTGTTGGCTCTCTGCCTGAGAAATAATGGGTAAAGAGGCAGATATTTCCCAATGTCTGTTTCAAGGGGGCTCTGGATCAGATCCTATGAGCAAACCCTTCTCTGTGCCGATCATACCCACAGAATTGGTTCAAGTTGCTCTGACAGGTATGTATTGACAAACCACACATATGTTTTAAGAAGAGCTTTTAAAAAATTCTAATGCCTTTAATCTCAATATTTCAAAAGGTCTTTTAATATTGTATTTAAAGACTAGGAAAAAAAAAACCTGTGACTTACTGAAAAGCTCAATATTCCAAAAGATCTTTTTATAATGTAGTGTAAAGGATTATAATTAAAAAAAAACAACTATGATTCACTGAAGATGTATCCTTATTGGCCATCAGAAGTAAAAGTTCCCTTACAATCTCTGCTCTTAACCCACAAATATGTAGTCAACTGCCTTTTCTGATTCTTCCATCCCCAGAAGTGTCTAACACATGGACTGCTCTCCATGCCTCTTTATTCCTACTATTTGGACTGAGGGTATTTTAAAGGAGTGGTCACGGACCCACACTCATCCTGGCCAATGAACACTGCAGGATGGCTGGAGGACTCTCGGGCAGGGATGCCTCCTTCCACATCCCTTTTGAACTGGGCCATACTTGGTGATTAATTTGCTCCCTCATTTCATTACCTCTGAATAGACATCTCAGTTGAAATAGCATTTTCATCATACTATTGGTAACACTGCTTTTTGACACAGTACGATTCCTTACTCTTATAACAGCATCAGAATTGGTTAAATTCAAGTCCTATGTCTCACAACCAGAACCTTTAAAGATGTTGAAAGGCTACCAGCCAGGCATCTTTTCTGGACATGCTGTGGCCACTTTCTGAACATGGTGTGATTGAATCAGGTTTTTACATTCTTCCTTATGATAGGAGGTGATGACACCTGAAAATCAGTTTCAGCTTTGGCAGAGTGACTCAGGTCAAGGGACTCCACAAGCAAGAGTGTGCTCTGTGCCTGTTAGCAGATTCATACAACTTATTTTAACTGGGGACTCTAAGAATAGGTGAAATAAGTATTCAAACCTTACCATTTTGTATGAAACATTTATCCTGCTGCCCTCAAGACATGAAAGCACATTTTACTCTAAGACTGGCAACCCCTGCCCACTGCTCTTCTCCTGATTGGTTTCAACTGAGCCATTTCCCGTGTCTCAAACACCAGGAATGTCCAGAAAAATCTTCAAGGATCTCAGTGCAATGAATCCCACTGAGGGAAGACAGTATTCACGTCTCCTCGTTGTATCACTGGGCTGAGGCATTATTCATTTGTCAAGGATGTAAATAAAGAACAAAGGCTTAATGTAAAGAAAAACTACGGATAATTTATTTAGTGAACACTTTTCGTTTCCTTTCTTTGATTTTGTAGATTCCATTCCATTTCATTCCAGAAATATTCTGATACAGAATCAACGTTTGTCCTTGACATTTTACATTACTTTACATTTTATTTTATTTTTTAAAAGATTTTATTTATTTATTTATTTATTTATTTATTTATTTATTAGAAAGAGAGAGAGAGGGAGAGCATGGGTGTGGGGAGAGGGGCAGAGAGAGGGGTAGGTAGCCTGAGCAGGTAGCCTGACATGGGGTTCAATCCCAGGACCCTGGGATCACAACCTGAGCCGAAGGCAGATGCTTAACCGACTGAGCCACCCAGAGGCCCTATTTACATTTTATTGGTGGGAGGTAGAAGAGGTTGCCAGACAGAGTGTAATGATGTGTTTTGGAAGAAGAGCATAATTCTCCAGCTTAATCAGCCTCTGTCGTCTTTATGGCTAAGACACCACAAACTTTGTCATTGTTTTCTCGATTGTTTTTTTTTTTTTTTGGTAACACAATGTGCAGATTTTTAATCACAGGAATAAATCTTTATAATGAATTTGACTTACCTCATGATGAAATAAATCCAAGTGCTTTCAAAGTAAATCTAATTCAACATGGGCCAGAATGTCAAGTCCTTTATAAGGCAGTTCCTTACTGAATGGCTTATGCTTTTATGTGATTCTGAGAGGTAAAGTGCAACTAATATGGTTAATATCTACTTTTTAAAAATGAAAATCACATAGAAGTACAGTTATCACAATGCAAGATAATCCCATCATCTTTGCACTGTCCTTGACGTCTGCCCCAGGCTGCTCACGTCACCTCCTTCTCCTGTCTCAGATTCTCTGAGGGGCTCAGCTAGGACATCGAGATGGCAATGAGGGACCTGCTGATGTGTGGACAGGATCATGATTCCTACAGGAGAGTGTTACTGATTAAATGCCCAAATTTGGCCTTTATAAAATGTATTTTTTAACTTTGTGCAGGAGATATGCATCTATTTATGGTAATATTAATATTAAAACAATTTTTTTCAAACAACTTTAATACATACTAGAAATTCATGGGTAGTAGTCACTCAGTTCAGAGTTAAAGATACTCCTTTCTTTCTCAAAAGAAAAGTATTATTTTTTGAGCACCTTTATCAATATAATTTTTTCTGGTTCTGGGTGGCCCCAAAATATACAGTGATTAATAAAGTGCAGTCATTTTCCTGAGTGAGAGTTATTTCATAAAATATTGCAATTACAGAATTCTTAGGAAACATTTAAACATTTTTGGATGGCCTAGGGTCACCAAGGAACTCGCTCTGGCAGCCATTGGACAAGAGGCTCTGTACATACAGACATTGTTTATGACAGACTCTTCAGTACGTGATAGTATCAAATATTTGTCTTCTATTTACTGGCTTAATTTTCAAATTATACTGCTATTATTTTGTTTTTGTTTTTCTGTTTCCCCACCCCCCAGAAAAGAGTGACTCCAACACCTCTTCTCCTCTTGTTAAGGCAAATCTGCTCAAGTGCTGACAGAGACAGTATTAATATTCTCTTTTGCTTAACCCCATGGCCAGGATAATTTCTGCCATTGTGTCCTCTCTCTCTTTTCTTCAAAGTCAAACTGAAACTAAAGCAGATTTTCTACCCATTGTTTTTGGTTAAAAAGCATTTCTTTGTTTTACTGCAGGAGTTTCACCATCACTGCCACACATGACTGTGGGATTTGGGGGGTGGGTAGCAGCTTCCAGACTTACCCACATCCATGAGACAACCACCTTTGAGCTCCAGTCAACAACTCAATTTTTCAATTCGAATTCCCCTGTGAAGCACTGATTGTATTTTCAGGTAGTTAAGGTTGAATTAATAATATGTAGAATAAGTATATTCTCATTTCTCCATTAGTAATGAAGAAATTGGCATGGGAGCCTCTGATCTGGTACACATACAGCACCACTTGCCATGGTCCATGCAGACTGGTAGTCTTAACTTCAAAGGTTTATAAAAAACTATTGGGAAGTTTCAATCCCTTCCTGGGTAGACCAGTCTAAATTGTCCTCCAGAAAGTTCCATGTCAGATGAAAGACACCTCTGTTGCACCAGAGAGATGGTGGTACAGCACAAATCTAAACATAAAGACTGACTTAATAATGTTCACTCAGGGTACACCGAAGGGAGAACTTCCCCAAAATGAAGAGAATCTCTTCTAACATGACTCCTGTCTACACTTCTGGAAGATAAGTGGATAGATGGATTAACAGTAAAAAAACCAACTTACCAGCATTGCATTACATATTTCATTGGCAATTATTCTATTACTGCTTTTTTTAACCCCCCTACTATTCAGTTGTCCACTTAAAGGGACACTTCAAACACTATAGTATTATTTTTTAAAAAAAATAATGGACTTTGAAGTATTTTTTTTCCATTAGAAATGACAGTATCAGGATACAGATCCTTTTCATGAAAAAATTTTGATTTTCTTTCTCACACATGAAGAAGATATCAGATCTCATTTTATTGATCCTAAGACACATTTTTTTTCATATTTTATTATCTCTGAAACCATGAAGTGTCTTAGATTTGGTGAAATGTGTCATTTCTTCTGAGTTAGTCACCATCAGGAGTATTTTACTACAGAAGATGGCTGAATACTTACTATAGATCTTGAATTTGCATTAGTTTTTTTTTTAACTAAATGGATAAAGGTAAACATTATTCAATGTTTTCAGATAAATGCATAGACATTCGCAGTAATTGATTTAGCATTCTCAAAAATCCTAGAGATTTAGATGGCTTATAATTTTGAGATGATTAAATCTGGCTAAACATAATATTTACACTTAGCTACATAAATACATATATAATTTAGGCTGCATCATATACAATATGGCTAATACCATGGACCCTGAAATGAATAATGACTTAATATTATGTATGAAATTGGGACTTCTGTGATTAGATGTGTCACCTGAAGACCCTCTAGGGCAGACTGCAAACTGGAGACTTTTCTTATTGGTCTAAAGATTCTAGTGGGCTTGTCTGGTTGTGGTTCAGTAGAAGATGGTAAATGTCTCAGGACTTGTTCTAGTTCATTGTTTCCTCACCAAATTGTGCTCTTGACATGTAGACTTTCAGTGTAGACCTCATTAAAAGGCTCATCCGGTTTGGCCAGAGTGGTGACAGAAAAGCACATGTAGACTTTCAGTGTAGACCTCATTAAAAGGCTCATCTGGTTTGGCCAGAGTGGTGACAGTGTCTGGTGAGAACAGCCCACACCTTGAGATGAACGGCAGTGAAGTCACCATAACACCACTCCACTCTCTGTGCTGCTCCTATGAGTCTGGATATGTCAAGCCTGGAACACTGCCCAGCTTCTTTTCCCCCCATTATTTGACTGAGACACCTCCCTTCTCTGGGATGCACCTTACCACTCTAAATTTCCAAATTTTACCCACACTTTAAGACTGAGCTGACATTCTGCTCCTCACTGAAGTCTGTCCTAAAACTCTGGGCAAGAAATACCTACTCCTTCCTCTGGGTTCTCATTTAGCTACACTGCTTTAGAACTTTGCAACTTTCACCCTGTTAGGTAGTGATTTATTCCCTTCCTGTGTCTTATCTACTATACTCTAAGCTTCTTCGTAGTAAGAACTATATCTTATAAATAGGTTTTTTAATCTCCCACAAGGAACATATGCTTAAAAGCATTTTAACTGTGTGCCAACATGTTTTGTAAAGTTCTATCAAGAGACAGCTGCTTCCACCTCACTGCTGTGGTCACCATCACTGTCATTGTCACCATCACTGTCATTGTCATCGTCATTGTAGATACAGGCAGTGCCCATAGTCTGGAGTGAGCAGTCCATTCTTTTCTCACCTTTAGATACACCTTCCAAATTAACCTTTATCTGTAATAAAGAAAATATCTGTCCCCATCTTGGACTTATGTCTCATTTGAGGGCTACTCAGAGACATCCCAGAAAAATCAGGGAGGAAGGCCACAGAAGTTTACTTGCTGGGGGCAAGACAAATTTTTTAGGAGAAAACATTATAAGGGAGGTGATAACAGTAATAAAAAATAATAACAGTAGTAAGATTTATTGAGCACTCACTCTGTGCCAAGACCTGAGTATTAACTCATACCACTACAACCCGACAAAGTAGGTCCTGTTATTGTACTCAGGTACTGCACCATGACCCCATTGCAAGGCCTTAAGGAGGGGATTCTCCTTAAAACATGGCATCTGATGATTTTCCTTGGGTATGTAATCATGAATTCACTGTAAGTTTTAGGGAGGAAAATAATGTGAGTAAAAACAGCCATTTTCATTAGACGTAAGGTAAAACTGTTTGGCTACCTCGACCAACATAACCTCAAAAAGCAAAGGGGCATTTGCTCCAGTTACCACAGCACATATGGCCCTTTGTGCAGTGCAAGGCCCTGTAGCCTCACTGACGGGGCAGAGTGGTCACATCCTAGCTCCAGGGCCTGAGTGGGAGAAGCAGGCCACAGGAGTGGGAAACCACAAGTATGGAGGTGCTGTCTGGGGGGTTGTGGGAGCCAGGGAAGAGGTAAGGAGTCTTCCCTGAGGGTGGGGTTGCTGAATCAGAAAGAGCTGAGAGAGCAAAGAACTTTCTGTGAGTCCCTGTGAATCAGCCCTGGGGCATTTGAGAAATGTTTGAAGGGAACTCATTGGTTTTGCTTTGGTCAATGTGGAGAAACACAATAACCTCATTCCCCACCCCCCTTCCTTCTTTCTTTTCTTTGTTTTCCTTTCTTACTCTTTTATTTAAGAAAAATAAAAGAAGTAGTGCTCTTTGAATCACCAAAGCTCAAGAATAGGAACAGGGCTGAACATCTAGTCTCCACACCTAAGACAAGAAGGCATAAGAAAGAAAGACAAGAGGTCAAATTCCCAGGAATGGCAATTTGGAAATTCCAGGTCCCCTCTTCTCATGTTTCACATGACTTTTAGGTCTTGGTGATCTGGCCATAGGGAGTCATAAAGTGGCCTGAACAGTCAGAGATGTTTGCACATTGGAGCTCCCTGCCAACCTCTGAGAAGTCAACATGTTGCCTCAGGAAATGGGAAAATCATTACAAAATTCAAGAACTTCATTACCAGAATTTCTGAGGCCCAAATTTAAATTGGCGGATTTTCCAAATGAGATTAAATTTTAAAATTGGTGCCCAGGGGTGCTTGAGTGGTGCAGTCAGTTAAGCATCTGACTCTTGATTTTGGCTCAGGTCTAGATCTCAGGATTGTGGGATGGAGCCCCATGTCAGGTTCTGCACTCAGTGGGAAGTCTGCTTGAGATTCTCTCTCTTCCTCTGCTCCTCATCCTGCTTGCACTTTCTCTCTCTCAAATAAATAAATAAGTAAACAAACAAATAAGTAAATGAATAAATAAAATCTTTAAAATTGGTGCCTAGTCCTGTGGATGAAGATAATTTCATGGTAAGAATCCACATTGACAGTAGCTAAGATTTACTGAAAACATACCAGAGGTGAAGTGGCAGCCTATTGCTGCTCATGTAGCACCTTCCTTGACCTTGACAGGAACACTGTAAGGTACACACTATTCGTCTTTTCAGATGAGGAAGAAAATCCCTGAGAGATTAAGTACCTTGCCCGTGGTTGCACAACTAGTGAAATTTTGAGACAGATAGTTAGGTCCATATGTGGGTGTGCTCCCTATTCATTAACCTGACAGTCACCTCTTTATCTTAGAGATGAATTAAAGACAGGCTGAGAGACACACAGGGGCTAAATGCTTCTCTGATGGGGCATTAGTATAATCTAAAGAGAAATTAAGTCATAGCAAAGAGGCAAAAGTTGTGACTACTAAGCCAAAAAAGAAGTAGAATTTTAGAGAACCAAATAAGAAGATAAGCATTTGTGCTCTTCAAATGGCACTTACTCTGTTCAATAAAGTCACGTGTGAAAAAGGATTGGAAGTTTTATCTCCATGTCAGCAGTGTGATGTCACTGCCCCCAGAGAGAATCAAATTCAGGTGACGTTAATTAAACCATTGAGTCATGAATGGGAGATGGTGTAGTCCCACTTTAACTTCAAGATGGTCCAAACAGAGCATTGGTAAATCTGGAATGAGGCATTTTTGGTGGTCTATTTTTCTTATTAAATTGCTTCCAGATATTATTTAGTATTTGTTAATTTCCAAACAAGTATTAGGGAGACACCTCCATCTCTCTCCTTGCATAGGGGACAAGCCCTAAGACTGTAAGCACCACTCCTGAACGTCCTTGAAGAGCTGTAGGAGACTATAAAAATGCAGGCAGGTGATGAATAAGTCATCTGCAGTGTAACTAATAAACAGGACAGACAGAACTGGGGAAGAGACAAATAGAAACTGTTCTTTCTCATCACTATCCCTTCATACCCATTTCCTGGATGCAATTTCAGGCAATTCTGAGCATTTTCCAATTGCTACTAGCTGTAAAACAAAATGGTTTCTGTTTTCCAACTACCAAGCTCCGGTTTGGTGTAACATCAACCCTTGTATCTTCATTTCATTCACATGTTGAGCCTAACTCAGCCAGGGAAGCCTCGGTAGGAAGGGGCACCACTGATTGTTTTCTCTTTCTGGCCCCACTCCTTCTCCCCCTCAGAGGTTGTTATTTTGGTAACCATATAAAAATCTAGTTAAAAGTTGGGAAGAAAGGTAAGGAACAGGTACTGTCTTACTTATCAGGTAAAATTGCCATATTCCAAGAGCTGATTCTTACTTTCCTAGGGGAACCCTCTGGACTCTTTCTGAAGACTGACTCCATCACTGGGGTTCCCTTATCTTAGGTGTGTCCTTCCATCTCCAGTTGGTTGCTTATAATTTCTTTTTCTGACTTTTGTTTCTTGCAATTTACCCCTTTTTGAGTTCAATTCACTCTTCAAGCAGCCCTCTTGGGTAGAGTTTCTCTTAAGAGCTTAGCCTGGCTCTCCCTAGTGGGGTTCCCATCAGGCCCACAGAACCTGCACTGCCTTTCCTCTTAACTCTACCACCACCCCTCCTCCCTCTGCTATCTCGAAGCAGCCAGTGAGACACCTACCTTCACAGCTCGACGGTCTGAGCTAGACACAAGTCCTGTGTCCTTCAGATCCCAGGGAGCAGATACCAAGCTGTGGCTCCCTGGAAGCTCCACCTTCACATGGAGCATATCCCTGTGCCTATGGGGGAGGAAAACAGAGACCCCAGTCACACTGATCTTCAAAGGATTCCTAATTGCTGTTCCTTCAGGCTCCATGGTGAGTGATTTACCATCTCACACAGTCTGGAGGCGGGTGGTGGGCTAGTGGTGTAAAGAACTCATTGTGCATTCTCTAAGCAAGAGACTTGCAGGTGGTCTAGTGGCCTCTCATCATGTGATCAGACTTGGCATCTAATGTAATGATCTCAGACTTTGAGGTCTTAGCCACAACTAGAACAGCAGGAAAAATAACTGTAAGTATCCCATTGTTAGGTCTACATCTCTCCCCTGCCTGGCTGAAATAGCATTGTTTTTCTCTCTGCCTCCAACACAACTCCCTCAACCCCTGACTATCCTCCATGCTTTATCACGTGTCTCATCAGAGGACGTGAAGTACAATAAAAGTTGTACTATATTCGCAAACAATCTATTTGAGAATAATGGAATATGACACCAAAGTAAGCCCACCCTTAACATAAAACGTTATTCACCTGTGGTTCTGCCACAGTAGCAAATATCGTACCACACCTCCATCTAACTCTGGTTGGGTAAACTGTGCACAGAGAAGATTTGGTGGAAATTGTTCCAATGACTGAGAATATTAAGAGAGAAGAAACAACTATCCCAGAAATCACAAATACTATTCTATCAGCTTTTAGGCATATTTGACAAAAGAAATAATAAAGTCAGCTTTCTGGGCAAGATAAGATCTTAATGAAGTTTTAAAATATTCAACAAGCCTAGAGATCAAATGTTAGCATTTCCAAATGAACTTCATTTGCTGAGATTTTTAGGAAAAAAAATTTCACTTGATAACATTGATCTCATGATCCAGGTCAATAATTTCCTGAGACATGCTTACTAGCCTGAATATGGGAATGGATTCTTTGTGCATTGTGTGTGTGTGTGTGTGTGTGTGTGTGTGTGTGTGTGTGTGTTTGTGAGGGGAAGAATAAGCTAGGTATAAGCAAGGTCAAGGGAGGAAGATAAAATATAACTAGCAATATATTTAGTTATATTTGAAATACACAGAGGTAGTATTTTGTCCTACATACATCAAACAGCTACTATAATGAAGACAAGCAGAAATTTGTATCCAGCATCCCTTTCTA
Source organism: Ursus maritimus (assembly GCF_017311325.1). Classification (NCBI taxonomy): domain Eukaryota; kingdom Metazoa; phylum Chordata; class Mammalia; order Carnivora; family Ursidae; genus Ursus; species Ursus maritimus. Next base: position 58,178,162 of record NW_024424230.1, on the reverse strand, counting down.
AAAATTGCCCTCCCCAATCTCTGTTCATATGACTATTGTGGGAACTACTGTATTAGTAAGGTGACCCCACCTCGAGGCCATCATTTATTTGACCAGGGGTGGACATGAGATTCAAGGTTAATTAAAAAAAAAACTTCAAAGATTTTGGAAGGGAAAAAAAGATTAATCAGCCTCTTCTGAGTGTCTTCAATTTATAATACAAAGGTCAGGGCTAGATGATAGCCAAATCGACCAAAGAAGCAGAGGGGGGGTGACTGTGAGCAGAATGAATAATCCAGACGCACCAAAATGTAGAGAGATGAGGAGAGACAATCCTGACGTCAGTTGAGTCTGGTCCCAGTTGAGCCTGAAGCTTAACCACAGTCCTTCCCTTAGTCTCTGATCCCAATATCTTAATCATAAGCATGCTGTTTTGCTTTATAGAGTCTGAGGTGAGTTTCTATTATTGGAAAATAGGAGTCTTAACTAATGGGTATACTTTCATAGGTGAAAGAATGTGATCTTGATCTTGCAGCTATTTTTAGACCATGGTGAGTCCAGGGCAGCAGGGGATGGGGGGTTACTCCCTTGGGAAGGTGGGGGAATCAACACGTCAGCTTGTTACTGTCACACTTATATTTATTCCATTCAGCCTGCCATTTGTGCCAAATGATCAGACTGAAAAAAAAGGGGGGAGGAGGGGGACTCCTAAATGTTCTCACATGTAAGAAAATTCATAATTTGAAATTGCCTGGAGCAGATGAGGGCCTCCTGTATAGAGAATGATGAGAATGGGAAGTGAATTCTCTGGTATCTTAACGGAAAAGAGCCCAAGAAATACTGAAAATTTATGATTCTTGGCTAAAGGGTTTCTTGGACCTGATAAGTAAGCATTTTGCAAAATAAGCAGGTTTGCCAAGAAAGTAGAATTAAAAAACCCTCAGTTAAGACTTCATATGAGGAGCTCTGAAACAAAAAGTAAATTCTCAGCAAGGAAGCAGAGTAAGAGTTTCTTCAGAATGAAGAAAAGTATGAACAATGTAAAAAAAGAGGGCCATAAATTTCAGCTCAAAAGTAGTGGCCCCCAGGCTGTGTGAGCAGAATAATGCCAGTTCATTCTGCTCTTTATAAGTCCATCTATGTCTTACATACTTCACAGCAGTTGTTGTGCGGTCTGCGGATGTGTGTCTAAAAGCAAAGACTGCTGATAACCACAGTGTCTCCCAGGAAATGAAACGCACGTGTGTGTATAAGGGTGTGTGGGATCCACATGCAAATAAGTATGTACGTGTCAAATTCACCAAAGCTTGCTGTTTTCACTAGATGGTGGATAAATTGTTCAAAGGATTGGCACCTGAGTGGTGCAGTCGGTTGAACATCTGACTCTTCGTTTTGGCTCAGGTCGTGATCTCAGGGTCATGGGATCAAGCCCTGCCTTGAGCTCCATGCTCAGTGAGGAGTCTGCTTAAGACTCTCTCTCCCTCTCCCTGTGCACCCCCCGAACTCTCTCTAAAAAATATATATATTTTTAAAAAACTGTTCAAAGTATCACATCTGGGAATTTTCTGATTAAAGGCAGCCTATCCCAGATTTATATAATGTCTCTCTCCAAGTAATCGTTTCTGTGCAAAATCCTCTCACTTACTCACTATTCATTTATTATTTAATTCATTAGGCACGACTAAGTGCTAGATTCTTGAGATAAAGACAATGTAGTGAAGACAACAGACACAGAAACATGTAATTTCAATTCAGAAGTTAAGGGCTTGCAGACCTATGCATAAAGATTCTACAAAAGCCCTTGCAAAAGCCCCAGTCAAGCTCTGAGGGGAACAGACCAGGCCTAATGGAGATCCTGGCTCTGACATGAATTCTAGGGGGATGATGAGGAGTCATCCAGGGCCTGAATGAGGAGAGAGCATGGGAAGCAAAGACAGCAGCATGTATGAAGTCTCAGAGGTAAGAAACACATGGCCCATTTCAGCACTTGTACAATGCTCAATGTGTGTGTGTGTGTGTGTGTGTGTGTGTGTGTGTGTGTGTGGCATCATATGTGGGCCTTCAGGCAGCCTCTGCCAGCAGCAACAGTGGAGCGCTGAGTAGGGATCCTCCAGAGAGCCACGGGCTTTATCACCATTGGCCAGGATGACAGGTGCCAACCAGAGTCACCACAATCACCATGCCATGTGGGTAGCCATGATCTCACAAATCGTCACTATGTTCTAAGAACACAAGGAAATGCAGGGTTTGCATTTCACAGATTACTGTTAACATTTTACAGATGAGAACTTGGAAAAACACAGAGAGGTGCTGACATAATTTACCATAATTTCACAGTGGTTATGTGCTGGAGAGGAGTGTGGGGACTTGCCTTTGATCCCTTCAAGTAATCCCACAGCTCAACTGTGCTGCCGCCAAGTGGCTGGAAGAAAGAGATGAGGCCATAAACGGAAGGCGCAATGCTTCTTACTGTACACTAAGTGACCTGTAGTGATCCCATGGTTTCGGTGGGTATTTCCCCTTATTCATGATTCTTAATGAGAAGGTGTGTCTCGGTACCCTAAAAGGGTTTCCTGAGACAAGGTTAGTTGTTACCTGGTATCTTATGATTATGATAGTAAGCAAAATGCTTACATTATTAATTTCCAGCTCTATCAACTAAAACTTTGATGGCATTCCAGAACTCTCCAAATGTGATTCTGCAGTCAATGCTCAATAATTGAGGGGTTGCACTTTATGGATTCCAATCTCTTTTTCTCTCTTGTTTTTCCCTCCAGCTGCTCATCCTTTGTCTGATTCATTGTGTGACATCATTGCCATAGGAGGTCACAGTGTGAGCAGGAAGAACAAACTGGCATGTTGTTTTCTCCTTTAGTAGCTCTGGGAAATAATTTGATAGAGCACATGCCTATTGGCTAACATGCTTCTTAGGGTTTACTTTTATTCATGTTGTTCTTGCGTTACCCTTTCCCTCCTCCCTCACCTACTTTTCCTGGTGCCCACCCACCAAACACACACACACACACACACACACACACACACACACACACACACCCTTCTTTGCAATGTACAGTTGAGGGTAGGTCATAGTATCTAGGATTTCTCCTTAAGGAAGTGGGAAAATGTTAATGTTTTAAAAACACATATTATACAAAATCTCTAGACTCAGAGTATGTTCTAGACCAACCACTTATTAAAAATTTGACCTTGGGTCTAGAACTCACAATCTCTGAGCCTCACCCACTCTTCTCCCATGAAGCCGAAACTGTTAGATTAAATGTTTTTTAATGCCCCTTCCCATTCTGTGGGGTTCACATGAGCAAGATGAACTTTGTGCCCCATGGGCATGAAAAATATTCACTTGATGCTCTTAAGTTGGAGTATTCTTTCTTTGCTCTCCAACAGCTGGAGACAATTAATTGCAAATAAAAAATTTGTCTGCAGCCCAGCTTTAGAGATGAGACGCTTTGTAGATGGAGTTTCCATGAACTTTGTGAGATTTATTAGTTGTGGAATACAGGTGGTTGGGCTTGCCTGAACCAACCTTAAGGATGGGATCAGAGTAGTACTACTTATGGAGGCCAGAATCTACCTGGAAAGAAGTGATGCTGATGATCAAGAGGGACCTGGGATCTCCAGTTATGATTGCCATAGTAAAACTGTAGAGGTATGACTCACTAATTAAGCTAAATATTAAGGTTTTGATTTGAATTTTTACCATAAATAGAAAAAAACAAATTTTCATTTTCAATCAGTTGGGGAAATTTTATTTGTACATGTTCAGATCTTTACACCATTTTTCTAGTGGTAAATTTTCCTTATATTCTACACATAGGAGACAGGCTTATGAAACATGTTTAGGCAAATGACAAGAATGTTGAGTGTCAAACAAATAAGCTTGTTCTTCAGAAGGATGATTAGAAATACTCTTTGACAATTCTTTTCTGCCGTTAATTGCTTAGATTAGTGGCAGGCTTATTATTCTAAACTACTATTTTTCCCCCTCAGTATTTCTAGAATTTTTAGGCTGTTTTTATACAAACATTTAGGGAAAACATTAAGTAGTCCTTAAGTATTAGAGATAATTTCTTGTTTCACCATAGCTGCTAAAATAGTAGCTAAATCAGCTGAAATATTCTGCTAAATATTTCACACTTTTGATATAATTATCACAAACAGGGGAGGGGAAAATACATGTGTGTGGCTTCTATATCTTTTTCTTGAGGGAGGTTTGGAGGAAGAGGGAATAAGATGTGATTGGTTGGTTTATTAAGATTGACTTTCTGCATCCTTAATAAATATTTGGAATCTTTTTGTTAGTGTGTCCTTCCAACCAAACATAAGTACTTCCTAATTGCATAAATGACTTTTAATTCATTATGTATCAAGAAGGAAAGAAAAGTATTTTTAGTATTTTTTACTCAAGTGCATTTAGTAACTGTGATGTAAAGCTGTTTGCAATAATCCTTTACGTCATCTCTTTAACATCGATAAAGAAGGGACTGTCATTAACCAAATGATGACTTGGCATCCCTTTGCCTGCAGAAGAGATAAATTAAAGTAAAAGAATATCACCAGCTTCCCACCATGCTGAGATGTTTATCAAATCTTTGAACTGGCTTCTGAAAGTTCCACTTCTGTGTTAACTACTTTTTGCTCAGAGAGAGTTTTTATTTATTCAAGGCTACAAACAAATGTGTTCAAGGCTATTGCCTTCTGGTTCACTGGCCAACTTCAATGATACTGTTTTTAAACCAGGATATCCCTCTTCTTAGAGCAATTTCTTAGAGTATTTTGTGTCTGAATGGCTGATCTGACATACACATATGCTGTTGACCCACTGACATCAGTTAGAGTTGATTTTCCAAGAGTGGAGATGAAATTCTACTATCACCAACATTGAAAACAGCTCACATCCATGTCTTGTAGCCCACATTGGCTGCATCTCCCTTGCAGGACTGGTTGTTTGGGGAACAAATGCACCACATTGCTCTGAAAAATGGAACTAACCTTATTAAGGGCAACATTGTTATAAACCTGTTCCCTAAACTTTTGTTTATCTTCATTGAAGAATTAGCTAGATGTAGGAATTCAGTTGAATCCAATAAGCAGGTGTAGGGGAGGAAAAACTTTTCCCTCTACCTCTTAGATTCATTACCTAAGACCCTGCCAATTTGACAAAGATTAACAGGAGAAAAGCATACAAATTTCATTTGATGTTAATCTGTACATGAGGAGGTGTTCTTCCTATGAAAGAAGTGAAGACCCAAAGAAGTGGATAAGCCCGAGAGCTTATATGCCATTTCAACAAAGACTGAAAAATTATGGACATGTGACATGTTGATGGGAAAGAGTTTTGGGCTTCCAAGTGTGGCAAACTGTGGGAAGATAAATATATGGAAGAAACAAATGGAAAAGAAGGTCTAGCTTAGCAAGATTTGTTTGTGTAGTGGGAGGGGATTTATGGCAGCCCTTACTGTAACTCAGGAGTTCCTTCCAGTCGATAAAGGAAGTTAACTTCCCATTCTTCCTGGCATGAGAATATTGCTACTTTGCTTCCTAACCTGCTCTGGACTCTTTTGCCTCTGAATGGTACTTTCCTTTCTTTTGAAATTTATTTCTTCTTTCCAGTTCAGCTCCCAATCCTGTTAAAAGGATTTTCTTTCACAATAATAAATAGTGTTTGATTTTTATTAAGATCTAATAGGAGTGACATAATGTTTTCCAATATATTAGAATAAACTCAATGCAAAATGAAGATTTCTTAGTGGGCTGGTTCTTCACCAGAGAGCTTCCATCTCAGGGCTCTGACACATTGCATGGCCAGTTGTCATCAGCCTCTAAGTTTATTCCAAATTTAACAGTGCTGTTTACAGACCCCACTTGAGCAGGTTTAAAAGAAAAAAAAGTTTAAAAGTTTATACATGATTAAGAAAGCTTTTTTCTTTTTAAAGATTTTATTTATTTGAGAGAAAGAGAGAGAGAAAGAGAGAGAGAGAGAGAGAGAACAAGTGGGGGTAGGGGCAGAGGCAGAGGGAGAAGGAGACTCCTGGCTGAGCAGGGAGCTCCATGTGGGGCTTGATCCCAGGACCCTGGGATCATGACCTGAGCCTAAGCAGATGCTTAACTAACTGAGCCACCCAGGCCCCCCAGTTAAGAAAGCTTTAAAAAAACAAATTTAGTGACTGAACTTAAAGGAAATGCTACCATTATTTTGTGTGTTGTTTTGAATATAAGCTTTTATATTCAACTAACATAACCCAGGACACAACCCCTGTGTAAGAATAGGGACTCCAGAGTCAAATGCCACAGCTGGAATCCTGGCAGATGGGGTAGGCATTTAACCTCTCTGCCTGTCAACTTCTTCACCTTTGAAATGAGGACAATAAAAGTTCTTAACCTGTGGAATTGTTAAACCTAAATTAAATAATACATGTAGAAAGTCTAAGAATAATGGCTTGTACACAGTAACAATGCAACAAATATTTGCTCTTGATATTATTATTATTAACCAAAAGTCTCAATTTCTTATATTCTCACACCCTCTACTTAGTGTTAGGTCCACATCTCTAACCGGATATCCAATTATTATTCTCCTTTCACTTCAGATCAGCTAAAAATTAACCCATGTTTTTTTTTTTTGCATAAATTTCTCTCCATTCCCACTTCTGTCAGATTGAACATAATTCCCACTATTGGTAGGAATGTAAATTGATGCAGCCACTGTGAAAAACAGTACGGAGATTCATCAAGACATTAAACATAGAACTGCTATGTCATACAGTAATGCCACTTTCGGGGTATTTATCTAAATAAAATGGAAACACTAATTCAAAAAGACGTATGCACCCCTCTGTTCATTTCAACATTTTTACAATGGCAAAGATACGGAAGCTACCTAAGTGTCCATCAAAAGATGAATGGATGGGGTGCCTGGGTGGTTCAGTCATTAAGCGTCTGCCTTCAGCTCAGGTCCTGATCCCCAGGTCCTGGAATCCAGCCCTGCATCCATCTCCGCAGGGAGCCTTCTTCTCCCTCGCCTGCTTCCCCTGCTTGTGTTCCCTTGTTAGCTGTCTCTCTGTCAAATAAATAAATAAAATCTTAAAAAGATGACTAGATAAAGAAGATGGAAATATATATGTATACACACACACACACGGAAGAATATTAGTTTAAACATGATTAAAATCTTGCCATTTGTGACAACATGGTTGGACCTAGAGGGTATAATGCTAAGTGAAGTAAGTCAGACAGAGAAACAAATACTGTATGATCTCACATATATGTGGAATCTGAAAAACAAAACAAAATAACAAACAGAACAAAACAGGAACAGACTCAAATACAAACAAACTGGTGGTTGCCAGAGGGGAGGGTGGGAGGGGGATGAGCGAAATAGGTGAAGGGGATTAAGAGGTACAAACTTCCAGTTATAGAATAAGTAAGTCACAGAAATGTAAAGTACAGCATAGGGAATAGAGTTAATAATATCATAATAACTTTGTATGGTGACAGATGAGAACTAAACTTACTATCTTTATAATGCATATAAATGTCAAATCACTGTGTTGCATATCTGAAACTAATATAATAATGTATGTCAACTACAATTTTTTTAAAAAAATGGTTCCCTCTGGCACCCAGTTGCTGAAGCTGGTTTTCAAACCTTGAAATCCACCTAGAACCCCACCACTAACTCATACACACCATATCCAATTTCACAGCAGTTCTCTTGCATCCAACTTTGCAATACATCCAAATGTAACTAACTTGTGATCGTGTGATTTATAATAAGAAATATATATTTGGTCTTTGTCCCTGGCACAGAGCATCTAAAACTGTTGGAATTTCTTAAGTGATGAAAGCAACAAAAGTGTCTTTCATATGTTAATAAGGTGACTTTTGAAAAACACCTCAGGATGGGTGTTGGTTGCCAGTGGAGCCAACCATGTAATTGGAGAGTTGGAACTTTCAGTCCCATTCCCGACTTCCTGAGAGAGGAGAGAGGAGAGGAGCTGATGGTTGAAATCAATCACCAGTAGCCAATGATCTAATCAATCATGCCTATGTAATGAAGTCCCATAAAAACTCAAAGGAAGGGGGTTCGGAGAGCTTCTGGGTTGGTGAACATGTGGAGATTTGGGGAGAATGTCTCACTCTTGGAAAAGGCATAGAAGGTCCATGCCCTTCCCCACACCTTGCCCTCTGCATCCCTTCCATCTGGCTGCTCCTGAGTCATATCCTTTTATTATAAACCAGTTATCTAAAAGGTAAACTGGTTTCCTGAGTTCTGTGAACCATTCTAGCAAATGAATTGAACCCAAATGGAGGGGGGGGTGTGTGTGGGAACCTCTCAGGTGTACATAATTCATGCCCGACAACCCAGGCTTGTGATTGCTATCTGAAGTAGGGAGAGTTTTGTAGGACTGATGCCTTAACCTGTAGGATCCAATGCTATCTCCCTGTAGATAGTGTCAGAATTGTGGTAATTGTAGGACACCAGATGGTATCCAAGAATTGTGGGGAAAAACCCCACAAACTGGAAGTGGATGACAGAACCTGAAACCCCTTTCCATTACTTGGACTCCTATCACTGTGGTCTAAGTAGGCTGCTGAAACCACCTCCTGACTGGCCTCCCTTCTCCCACTCTTATTCTGCTGGAGATTAGTGTCCACACATTGCTCAAAATGAGTCTTTTAAAACACAACTCAGATCATGTCACTCTGCTGAAAACCCTCATGGTCAACTGTATCCTAGAGAGAAAAATCCAGTTGTTACTATGGCCTTCAACGTCCTACTGGATGTGATGCCTACCTACCTTTCTGACTTCATTTCTTCTCCCTCTCCTTTTCACTCTCTTCACTCCCACCACCCTGGTGTCCTTGTTGCTCCTAGGACTTCTTGAGCCCTCACTTCCCTCACAACCTTTGCTCTTTGTTCCCTCAGATTAAAAATCTCCTACCAGACATGCCCCTGCCTCTCCTACTGGCTCCATTTAGGTCACTTTTGTGTATCACTTTCTGAGAGGTCTTCCAAGATCACTCCAAATAGCAACCATTACCACCTGTCCATCCTTCTCCCTTTCCCTGACTCTACCACATTCTTCTTCAGAGCAGCATTTATCACCTGTTATACATTAGACTGTAAGCTCCTGAGACCAGAGACTTTATCTTATTCACTTCTCTATTCCTAGCGACTATATTGCCATCTAGCAAATAGTATGTGCTCCATAAGTATTTATTGATTGACTTGATCAATAGGGCCACCACAGCAAGTAAATGAGTCAATTATTTTAGAACCAAATGCACACGTTTATATTTCTTTCATCATGATTTTCCCACTTTTGAGTCATTTGAAAGCAACAGGACTGCATTCAGACTTAGGTCCATGACATAGAACCAGGGAACTGATCATTTATTGTAATTCCTTCTCTCCCAAATTTTCTCTCCACTAACACTGCCTGCTGTCCATTCCTTCTTGTAGTGAGTAGAACAAGACTGTGGGCTATTTTTTTTTTTTAATTCTCCAAGTCCTGTCTCAATTCATACAATGAGTGGTTGTAATGTGTGTCATGACAAAAGCTGTTTTTTCCCTTCATTGCTCTTTTATCTTCCTATTAGTCTATGCATGAAAAACAATGTTTTTCTTTCTAAGCAATATGCCTCTTCTCTATTTAGCTATTCAAGGCAATTGGCTGGGTTCAATAATTTCTGGTATTTTAAAAATCATTATTTTAAAATTTATATAGAATATGCTTTGTTGATGTACAACTCTGAGTTTTAATATATTTGCCTGTTCTTGTGACCAATATCACATTCAGGATACAAAATATTTTTATCACTGTTGAAAACTCTTATGTCATTCCTTTATAGTCAAGCATTCACACCACTGGAACCCCTGGCAATCCAAAATGTTACATAAATGGAATCACAGTATGTAACCTTTTGACACTGTTTTTTTGTTTTTGTTTTTTTTACTTGACACAATACCTTTGAGATTCATCCACGTTCTTTTTGTGTATCAACAGTTCTTGCTTATTGCTGAATTGTATTCCATTGTTTCCACAGTTTACTCACACATTCATCTATTGAAGGACATTTGATTTTTTTCATTTTTCAACAATTATGAGTAAAGATACCATAAACATTTAGGTATAGACGTTTTTAAGAAAGTTAAGTGCTCATTTCTCTGGGGGAAATAACTAAAAGAGGAATTGCTAAATCATCTGGTGAGTACATGTACAGCTTTATAACACACAGTCAAACTATTTTTCCAGAGAGACTATGCCATTTCTGCATTCCCACCAGCAATGTATAAGAGTTCCAGTTGCTTCATATTCTCATCAGCACTTGGTACTGTCATTAAAAACAAACAAACAAACAAACAAACAACCCCAAAAAACACCTCAGCTATTCCAATTGTAGTAATATCTTATAGTGCTATTCATTTTCCATTTTCCTAATGGTTAATGATGTTGAACATCTTTGTATGTGCGTGTTTGCCATCTATATATTGCCTTTGGCACCTGTTCAAATCGGTCCTTCTTTTAATTGTGCTATATTCTTTATTGTTCAGTTTTCAGAATTCTATATTCTGGTTATGACTGTATGTTAGATATGAGATTTACAATTTTTTTTCATGTGTATTGTATCTCTTTTCATTCTTAGTGTCTTTTGAAGAGCAAGCATTTTTCATTTTAATTTTTTTGAGTTTCTTCTAAAAGTCATATAGTTCTATGTTTTACTTCAGATCTATAAGTCATCTTGAGTTAATTTTTGTATAGAGCATGAGGCTTAGATACAGGTTGATGCTTTTGCATATGGTTTTCCAATATGCAAATGCTGTTTGTTGAAACATTTGTTGAAAACACTATTCTTATTCAATTGAGTTGCTTTTGGACCATTGTCAAAAACCAATTGCAGGTATATGGGTAGGTCTGTTTTTGAGTTCCATATTCTATTTATTGACCTCTGGATATATAACTTCTCAAATATCATACTCTTAATTGGTGTGGTTTTGTTTTGCCTTTAGATGGGTAATATGAGTTCTCCATATTTATTGTGGTTTTTTTTCCAAAATCACTTTGCTATTATAATTGTTTTTCTTTAACATATACATTTTAGATATATTTATATTTACAAAAAAATCTGTTGGGATTTTGATCGGAATGGCATCAAATCTATAGACCAATTTGAAAAGAATCAACATCTTAAATATTTTTAGTCTTCCAGCCCATGGTATGTCTCTTACCTTATTTACGTTGTTGATTTTGTTCAACAGCATTGTATAGTTTTAAGATATAGATCCTGACCATGTTTTACTGGATGTATACTGAAGTATTTTTTGAGAATTTTTGTACATAGATATTGTTTTTCAAGTGTGGGTCTCCAATTGTTCTTTACTATCACATAGAAATACAATTAATTTCTGAAAGATGACCTTGTAGCCTGTGGTCTTGATAAACTCACTTATTAATTCAAGATTTTTTTTTGGTGGATTCCTTGATATTTTCAGTGTAGTCTCTGAACAATTCCAGCTTTCTTGTTTACTTACCAATCTGTACACTTTCTTTTTCTTGCTTTGTTGCACTGACAAGGACTTTAAGTACAATATTAAATAATAGGAATGGTGAGAATAAAAATACCTTCCTTCTTCCCAATCTTGAGGGGATGGGGGATTCAGTATTTCACCATTAAGTATTGTTAGATGTGGGGTTTTGTAGGTAAGGAAATTCTTTTCCTACTGCTTTCATCAAGTTAAGAAAATTCTTTTCCTACTGCTTTGCTGAGAATTTTTACTGTGAATGGATGTTGAATTTTCTCAAATGCCACTTCTATCAAATTTTATATGATTTCATGTTTTTTTCTTCCTTAAATCATTAATTTGATGATTTAGTTTTGCTTGATTTTGAGTATTCAACTGGGTTTGCATTCCTGGGGAAAATTCTACTTGACCATGGTATATTATTCTTGTTATATATTGATGAATTTGATTGGCTAATATCTTTTGAGACATTTTGTATGTTCATGAGGGGTATTAATCTGTAGTTTTCTTGGAACATCCTTGCTGGTTTTGGCATCAAGGTAATTTCAGACTCATGAAATATATAATATAAAGAGTTCTGATTCTATAAATATATGAACACCCAATATTAAAAAGGATGCGTGTTAACACCCTTCTCATAGCATCTTTGTTTAGCATTTTAGTTGTTATGTTAAAATTATATGAACTCTAACATAATGACAACTGGAAAATGTCCAAGTAGTTGGAAATTAAACAGTACCCTTCTAAAAACTTCATGGGTCAAAGAGGAAAATCTCAAGGGAAACTAGAAAAGCTTAAACTGAATAAAATGTTCCCTTCCTTTTCTGGAAAAGATTGGTGTAGAATTGGTGTTATTATTTCTTTAAATATTTGGTTGTAATTCTGAAATGATCTCTGCATAGAGTTTTCTTTTTAATAAGATTTTAAACTACACATTTACTAGATGTAGGACTATTCAGATGATCTATTTCATCTTGATGAGTTTTACTTCATCATTGTAATTTTTCCTACTTTCATGAAAATGGCTAATTTTTTCTTTGTTTAATTTATTTGTATATAGTTCTTAATAATATTTCCTTATTTTTCATATAATGTTTATGAGTATGTACTGATATGCCCTTTTTTTTTCATATTGGTAATATATGCCATCTCTATTTTTTAGTCTGTCTAGAGGTATATAAATTTTAATAATCTTTTCAAAAATCAACCTTGTTTCATTTATTTTCTCTATTCTGTTTTCAATTTCATTTATTTCTGATCTTATTTATATTATTCTCTTTTCCTGCTTTTTTTCTGGTTTCTTGATAGAGAAGATTAAAATGTTAATTTAAAATATTTCTTCTTTACTAATACAAGCATTGAATGGCATAACTTTTCCTGTAAACATTATTTTAGCTGAATTACACAAGTTTTGATATATTATATTTTTATTTTATTAAGCTTAAATATTTTCTAATTTCTCTTGAGACTTCCTCTTTGACCCATGGCTTTTTTTAGAAGAGTGTTGTTAATTTCCAAGTATTTGGAAATTTTAAATTACCATTATGTGAGAGTTCATACAATTTTAATGTAACTACTGAAATTGTGAACACAGACACTATGGGAAAAGTGCACTAAGAATTTCATTAGCTATGTTACATCCTTTTTTAAATGCCAGGTGTTCAGTTACTTGAAGAATTAGGGCCCTCGATTCTTTTTGGACATTATTTCTTCACTAAGACACCCTTGTTTCTTCTATTTCTTTCTATATAAAGTTTAACTCCATATTGATCATATAATTCCTTCCGAATTGTGCTACATCTGCCACTTTTAATTTATTTAATACTCTTTCTAACAAAAGACTCTACTCTTTATAAAATATTCTTCTCTATTCTTGGTTCTCCAAACACAATAAGCTTGAAACTGAGAAGACTTGATATGAAAGGAGTTGAGATGGCAGAGGAGTAGGGGACCCCTTTTTCAGATGGTCCCCTGAGTCAAGCTGGATAGGTACAAGACCATCCTGAACATCCACGGAATCAGCCTGAGATGCAGGAAGATACATCTGGATCTGTACAAATGAACATCTCCAGCCATGAGTATAGAGGTATGAAGCGGGGAGCTGTGAAACCGCGCACAGATATCAGAAGATAAATGGAAGGGGGAGGGAGCCACCACGTTCGGGCGCTGGGAAGCGGTAGCCACCTGCACGGGGGAGCAGGTGGACTCATGGACCAGCACCCGCGGAAGAGCAGACTGAGACCGGGAGCCGGGGAATGCACGTGACCAGTCTGAGGGCCTGAGCTTCAGAGCGCGTGGGGGCGGCTGGCGGCTGGCAGCTGGTGGCTGGTGGCTGGCGGTGTTAGAAACACAAAGGACAGAGACGCCCTGGCCCTGGAAGTGAGGGCTGGGACGCCGGGTGTGGGGCGCACATCCAGACGCTGCAGGGTTGAGCAGAACCAACAGAAACAGAGTTAAAGTGGCCAGAACATCATTGGAGAGCGGTCTGAGATCCCTCTGTTCAGAAACAGGCTGAGATTCGACTACTGCTGCTCTGACTCTCAGAAGAGGCACAGCAAACTGCCAGGGAAAACCGCCAGAGAACAAAAGCCTGGAAATACCAGCTCACAGTGTGCCCATTCACATCCCCCCTCGCAGGGGACACGGAGACTCTACCCAAATAGGGTTGCCTGAGTATCGGCTCGGCAGGCCCCTCCCCCAGAAGGCAGGCTGAAAAATCAAGAAGCCCACATCCCTAAGGTCCCTATAAAACAAGTATGCACTGCCTGGGTCCCGGTCAATAATTTGGGCTCTGGACAACCCCACAACCTCTCCTCATCAGAAAGACAAGAAGGAGAAATCCCCCCCAACAAAGAAAAGACAATGAGTCTGTGGCCTCTGCCACAGAACTAACGGATATGGTATAACCAAATTATCAGAAATGGAGTTCAGAATAACAATGGTCAAGATGATGTGTAGACTTGAAAAAAGTATTAATGAAAATGTCAGTGAGGATATAATATCTTTAAGGGGGAAAATGAGAGCGAATCTGGCAGAAATTAAAAATTCTATGAATCAAATGCCGTCAAAACTAGATGCTCTGACGGCCAGGATGAATGAGGCAGAAGAATGTATCGGCGAATAGGAGGATGGGTTAGTAGAAGAGAAAGTTAGAATAAAAAACTTGGATCAAAAAAATCCAATCTCGTGGCGCAGGGGTAGTGCAGTCGTTAAGCGTCTGCCTTCGGTTCAGGGCGTGATCCTGGTGATCTGGGATTGAGCCCCACATCAGGCTCCTCTGCTGGGAGCCTGCTTCTTTCTCTCCCACTCCCCCTGCTTGTGTTCCCTCTCTCACTGGCTGTCTCTCTGTCAAATAAATAAATAAAATCTTAAAAAAAAAACAATCTCAAGAATGTAGGTTACGGGAGATTACTGACTCAATGAAACGTTCCAATGTCAGAATCATAGGCATCCCTGAGGAGGTGGAGAAAAACAGAGGTCTAGAAGAGATATTTGAACAAATTGTAGCTGAAAACTTCCCTAATCTAGCAAAGGAAACAAGCTTTCATGTCCAAGAGGCAGAGAGGACCCCTCCCAAGCTCAACCACCACAATCCTACACCACGTCACGTCATAGTGCAATTCGCAAATATTAGATGCAAGGATACAGTATTGAAAGCTGCCAGGGCAAAGAAATTTCTCACATACCAAGGCAAAGGTATCAGAATTATGTCGGACCCATCTACACAGACCTGGAATGAGAGAAAGGGTTGGGGGGGGGGCATTTTTAAAGCTCTTTCAGAGAAAAACATGCAGCCAAGGATCCTTTATTCAGCAAGGCTGCCATTCAGAATTGATGGAGAGATAAAGACCTTCCAGAATCGCCAGTCATTGACCAATTTCATAACCACAAAACCAGCCCTACAGGAGATATTAAGGGGGGGGGGGTTCTACAAAAGTAAAAAGGCCCCAAGAGTGAGACAGAACAGAAAGTCACAATCTATAGAAACAAAGACTTTACGGGCAACATGGCATCATTAAAATCATATCTCTCAATAATCAGTCTCAATGTAAATGGCCTAAATGCTCCCATAAAGCACTACAGGGTTGCAGATTGGATACAAAGACATGACCCATCCTTTTGCTGTTTACAAGAGACTCATTTTAACCTAAAGATACATTCAGACTGAAAGTAAAGGGATGGAATACCATCTTTCATGCCAATGGACCTCAAAAGAAAGCTGGGGTAACAATTCTCATATCAGACAGATTGGATTTTAAACTAAAGACTATAGTTAGAGACACAGAAGGGCACTATATTATTCTTAAAGGACGTATCCAACAAGTGGATATGACAATTATAAATATATACGCCCCCAACAGGGGAGCAGCAAGATACACAAGCCAACTCTTAACCAGAATAAAGAGACATATAGATAAAAATACATTAATAGCAGGGGACATCAGCACTCCACTATCAGAAATAGACAGAGCACATAAGCAGAAAATTGACAAACATAGAAGAGCTTTGAATGCCATACTTGACGAGCTGGACCTCATAGACATATATAGAACACTACAACCCAGAACCAATGAATACTCACTCTATTCTAATGCCCATGGAACATTCTCAAGAATAGACCATGTTCTGGGTCACAAAACAGGTCTCAACCGATACCAAAAGACTGAAATTATTCCCGGCATATTCTCAACCACAACGCTTTGAAATTGGAACTCAATCACAAGGAAAAATTTGGACGAAACTCAAACACTTGAAGACTAAGAACCATCCTGTTCAAGAATGATTCAATAAACCAGGAAATCAAAAATCAATTTAAACAATTTATGGAGACCAACCAGAATGAAAACACAATGGTCCAAGACCTATGGGATACTGCAAGGCAGTCCTAAGGGTGAAAATACATAGGCATCCAAGCCTCACTCAAAAGAATAGAAAAATCTAAAATGCAGTTTTTATATTCTCACCTCAAGAAGCTGGAACAGCAACAGAGGGACAGGCCTAATCCACACACGAGGAAGCAGTTGACCAAAATTAGAGCTGAAATCAATCAAGCAGAAACCAGAAGTACAGTAGAGCAGATCAACAGGACTAGAAGCTGGTTCTTTGAGAGAATCAATAAAATTGACAGACCACTGGCAAGACTTATCCAAAAGAAAAGAGAAAGGACCCAGATTATTAAAATTATGAATGAAAAAGGAGAGGTCACGACGAACACCATTGAAATTGGAAGGATTATTAGAAATTTTTATCAACAGCTATATGCCAATAAACTAAGCAATCTGGAAGAGATGGAATCCTTCCTGGAAACCTATAAACTACCAAGATTGAAACCGGAAGAAATTGATTCCTTAAACAGGCCAATTAATTATGAAGAAATTGAGTCAGTGATAAACAACCTTCCAAATAACAAAACTCCAGGCCCGGACGGTTTTCCTGGGGAATTCTACCAAACATTCAAAGAAGAAATAATACCTATTCTCCTAAAGCTATTTCAAAAAATAGAAACAGAAGGAAAGCTACCAAACTCATTCTATGAGGCCAATATTACCTTGATCCCCAAACCAGGCAAAGACCCCCTCAAAAAGGAGAATTACAGACCGATTTCCCTAATGAATATGGACGCCAAAATCCTCAACAAGATACTTGCTAATAGAATCCAACAGTTCATTAAAAGGATTATCCATCACGATCAAGTGGGATTCATACCTGGGATGCAAGCGTTGTTCAATATTTGCAAATCAATCAGCGTGATACATCATATCAACAAGAAAAGACTCAGGAACCATATGATCCTCTCAATCGATGCCGAAAAAGCATTTGACAAAATACAGCATCCTTTCCTGATTAAAACCCTTCAGAGTGTAGGAATAGAAGGTACATTTCTCAATCTCATTAAAGCCATCTATGAAAAGCCTACTGCAAATATTATTCTCAATGGGGAAAAGCTGGAAGCCTTTCCCTTAAGATCAGGAACACAACAAGGATGCCCACTCTCGCCATTATTATTTAACATAGTACTAGAAGTGCTTGCAACAGCAATCAGACAACAAAAAGGGATAAAAGGTATCCAAATCGGCAAAGAAGAAGTCAAACTGTCTCTCTTCGCAGATGACATACTAGTCTATATGGAAAACCCAAAAGAATCCACTCCTAAACTACTAGAAGTTATAGAGCAATTCGGTAAGGTGGCGGGATACAAAACCAATGATCAGAAATCAGTTGCATTTCTATACACGAATAATGAGGCTGAAGAAAGAGAAATTAGGGAATCCATCACATTTACAATAGCACCAAAAATCATATGTTACCTTGGAATTAACTTAACCAGAGACGTAAAGGAACTATATTCTAGAAACTACAAATCACTCTTGAAAGATATTGAAGAAGACACAAAAAGATGGAAAAATATTCCATGCTCATGGATTGGAAGAATTAATATAGTTAAAATGTCCATGCTACCCAGAGCAATCTACAAGTTCAATGCTATCCCAATCAAAATACCAATGACATGTTTCAAAGAACTGGAACAAATACCCCTTAAATTTGTATGGAAGCAGGAAAGGCCCTGAATCGCCAAGGAATTGTTGAAAAGGAAAAACAAAGCTGGGGCCATCACAATGCCAGATTTCAAGCTGTACTACAAAGCTGTGATCACAAAGACAGCATGCTACTGACACAAAAACAGACACATAGCCCAATGGAACAGAATAGAGAACCCAGTAGTGACCTTCAGCTCTTTGGGTAACTAATTTTTGACAAAGCAAGAAAAGCATCCAGTGGAAAAAAGACAGTCTCTTCAATAAATGGTGCTCAAAAATTGGACAGCTACATGCAAAAGAATGAAAATTGACCACTCTCTCACTCCATACATGAAGATAAACTCCAAATGGATGAAAGACCTTGATGTGAGACAGGAATCCATCAAAATCCTAGAGGATAACATAGGCAGCAACCTCTACGACATCGGCCAAAGCAACCTTTTTCATGACACATCTCCAAAGGCAAGAGAAACAAAAGATAAAATGAACTTGTGGGACTTCATCAAGAGAAAAAGCTTCTGCACAGCCAAGGAAACAGTCAAAAAAAACTAAGAGGTAGCCCATGGAATGGGAGAAGATATTTGCAAATGACACTACAGTTAAAAGACTGGTATCCTAGATCTACAAAGAACTCAAACTCAATATGCGAGAAACAAATAAACAAATCATAAAATGGGCAGAAGATATGAACAGACACTTCTCCAATGAAGACATACAAATGGCTAACAGACACATGAAAAAATGTTCAAAATCATTAGCCATCAGGAAAATTCAAATCAAAACCACACTAAGATACCACCTTACGCCAGTTAGAATGGCAAAAATAGACAAGGCAAGAAACAACAATTGTTGGAGAGGATGTGGAGAAAGGGGATCCCTCTTACATTGTTGGTGGGAATGCAAGTTGGTACAGCCACTCTGGAAAACAGTGTGGAGGTCCCTTAAAAAGTTAGAAATTGAGCTACCCTATGATCCAGCAATTGCACTACTGGGTATTTACCCCAAAGATACAGACGTAGTGAAGAGAAGGGCCTTATGCCCCCCAATGTTCGTAGCAGCATTATCCACAATAGCTAAATCATGGAAGGAGCCGAGATGCCCTTCAACAGATGACTGGATTAAGAAGTTGTGGTCCATATATACAATGGAATATTATTCAGCTATCAAAAAGAAGGATTTCTCAACATTTGCTGCAACGTTGACGGCACTGGAGGAGATAATGCTAAGTGAAATAAGTCAAGCAGAGAAAGACAAATATCATATGGTTTCTCTCATCTATGGAACATAAGAACTAGGAAGATCGGTAAGAGAAGAAAGGGATAAAGAAGGGGGGGTAATCAGAAGGGGGAATGAAGCATGAGAGACTATGGACTCTGAGAAACAAACTGTGGGCTTCAGAGGGGAGGGGGTGGCAGAATGGGATAGTCTGGTGATGGGTAGTAAGGAGGGCAGGTATTGCATGGTGCACTGGGTGTTGTACACAACTGATGAATCATGGAACTTTACATCAAAAACCAGGGATGTATTTATGGTGACTAACATAATATAATAAAAAGTATTTTAAAAAAAGAAACTGAGAAGACTTGCTAGCCTTTTTCATGACTGTGCCTTAGTTCTTACACATACTGATGCTTTGGTTGCTCTTTATTCTGCCTTGTCTAAGCCCCACCAGTGTTTTCAGAGACTAGTTAATATTTCATCTTCCTTTTCAATTCTCTTTGACTGTTCATGACTGAGGCTCAATAAAACTTTAAGTATATTAAGCCCAAATGAAATTTTCAAAGCAGATCACATAACTCTTAGGTGCCTGAATATAACTATCATATAATGTACCTCTTAGTATGCTAAGAGCCATGCTTACTGCACATAACAGTTTATCAATGAAAAATTTTGTTCTTTTTGCTCTTTTCTACTGTTGATTTGGTGAGTGCTCTCCAGAAAAATCAATGCTAGATAATTCTTTAGCCATAGAGTCTTTGTTCACTAACACAGAATGGCATTTCTCCAAATATGTTTATGGGTATCTTGGACACTTATTTCTATAGAAGAAACAAGAGAGTTCTGTTTTCGTAAAGTATAGGGAAACCATGTATTCTGATCACCTCCTACTCACCCTGTTGGTGAAGAATGGATTTCCTACCTTAAGTTATATGAGATGGTTGAACACAAAACACCTGACACTGAACCGATGAGATTGACAGCAGTTAACTAGGCACATATACTAACACTAGGGGAGGGGAACACTGCACAGCATGCAGGGCCACATGAAAACTTCACTCAGGAGCAGAGTGAACCAGAAGAGGCAAGCTTCGTAGTAACAGGGCATGGGGTACACCCTGGTTTCTATGGGGGGGGATGTGATTAGCTTGTTTAAATAATTTCATGGCTGGCAGAGAACTGAAACCCCTTAGACTGAGAACTGGGTACAATTCAGCTGATCTACCTGATAGGGGAGCTAGCCAGGTGGGGAGCCCTTCCTTCTGGGTGGATGGGTAGAGATATCTGATGGAACAGGGGAACTCTTGCTTAGACCTCTGAGGCCATGTGAGGCTCAAAAATGTCAAGGTAACACTTAGAATTTTAGGTTTTACAATATACTGTGTGATAAACAATACTAAGCAGGTTCATTTATTGTAGGGCTTCTGAGAGCCTTTAATACGTTAACATCAAAGTAATTTCAAGAGGGGATAACATATGTGGTGGTCCTTACACCTACGTATGCATGGTGCACTTTTTGAAGAGGAGTATTTTGTAGATTGTTGTTTAAGGAACATATTTGGGGAAACGCTGCTTTAGAACATTGATATACCAAACATATTGGCTAAAATTGTTGTGACCAAAGTGATTGTCCATTTAATTAATTTTTATTATACATTTTGAGGGAAAATTAAATGCTGTTCCCTGTTTATTAACCAAAGTAAAATATTCCTTTATGCATTTGTTTTATTTGAATATTTCTATTCTTATTTTATGTTCAGTCTGAATATATGTTTTTAGAAACATGTCTTTTCTATTAAAATGACACTTATTATGCAAATGTTTTATATGTAGTTTTCTAGGACCATATTTCATATGTTTCAGTTGGATAATACTTGAATAAAACTGTAAATTTAGAGGAACAATGACCATGAACACAAAACTTCATATAAACCTTATGGTTTTTTTAAAAAATATATTCAGACCAAGTGAGGAGCACTAAACTATCCAACCAACATTCAAGCTACTTGGGCCTAAGGTAAAATAAGAATAGCTTATTCCAATATCTCCTCAAATTTGTTCTATTTGAACACACAGAAAGTGTTTCATCTCCACCCATTCCATTCTGGGCAGCTGCAACTTTATGCTATAAGGAAATATTGTTATAACCCTGAACAAATGGATCCCAGAAAAGGCAGAAACAGTGATTTTCTTCTAATAATTGGGATATGGAGATTGCAAAATATCTAACACTACTCAAAAGCCTTCAGTGGCTCCATCTTACACATCTGTTTTGTTGGCTTGCTTTTTACTACCTCTGTGCCTCAGCTCTTCCATATCCTACTCCCTGGGGTATATTTCTCCCCTTTGAAGATTATATAAATCCTGATCTTCTTTAGACATCAATTCATATTTCATTTTCTACCTTAAATTATTTTTTGACAACTCAAGAGCTGTCCACAGTAATACTTAATAGTGTACTGATTAAAACTGTCTCTTTTTAAAAAAATTTTAAATTTGAGTATAGTTAACACACAATGTTACATTAGTTCCAGGTGTACAACATAGTGATTCAACTTCTCTCTCTGTTATGCTATGCTCACCACAAGTGTAGATACTGTGTGTCACCATTCAATGCTATTACAATATCATTGACTACATTCCTTATGTTGTGCTTTTTATTCCTGTGACTTATTTGTTCCAAAACTGAAAGCCTGTATCTCCCACTTTCCTTCACTCATTCTGCCCTTCCTGCTACCCCCTTCCCTCTGGAAACCATCAATTTGTTCTCTGTATTTATAGGTCTGATTCTACTTTTTGTTTGTTTGTTTATTCATTTTTTTCAGATCCCACATATGAATGAAATCATATGGTATTTGTCTTTCTCTGTCTGATTTATTTCCCTTAGCATAATACCCTCTAGGTCCATCCATGTTGTTGCAAATGGCAAGATCTCATCCTTTTTTTTATGGCTAAGTAATATTCTTGTGTGTGTGTGTGTGTGTGTGTGTGTGTACCTTCCTTCCTTATCCATTAATCAATTGATGGACACTTAGGTTGTTTCCATATCTTGGCTATTTTAAATAATGCTGCAATAAACATAGGGGTGCATGTATCTTTTTAAATTAGTGTTTTCATTTTAAGGGATAAATACCCAGTAGTGGAATTATTGAATCGTACATTATTTCTACTTTTTAATTTTTTGAAGAAACTCCACACTGTTTTCTACAGTGGCTCTACCACTTTACCTTCCCATCAACAGTGCACAGGAATTTCTTTTACTCCATCTCCTCACCAACACATCAAATTGTTTCTTTGTTTATTCTGAGATCAACTTTTTCTTATTGAAACCCAGTTATACATTATAATGGAAGCAAATATTGCAATATCATTTAATACACAAACATTATGTAAATGCATATATTTAACAAATTTTTGTTGTTAATTTATAAAACACTAAAGAGTAAAATAGCAAAAGATCAAATAAGGTCTTTGATGCCAATCTTTGTCCATGTTGGATTTCTTTTTTTATAGCATTGTTGAGATATAATTGTCATATAATATTATGTAATTTTAAGGTGTAACAACATGATGACTTGATACATGCATTTATTGCAAAATGATTAATACCATAACGTTAATTAAGACATCCATCATCTCACATAGTTACCATCTTGTGTGTGTGTGGTGAGAATTTTTAAGACTTACTCTCTAAGTAATTTTCAAGTATTCAGTACAGTATTATTAACTATAATTGCTACACTGTACATTAGATTCCATAATTTATTAATCTTATAACTGGAAGTTTGCACTCTTTGACCACCTTCACCCATTTTCTCCATTCTCACAACCACTAATCTACTCTCTGTTTCTAGGAGGTTTTTTGTTGTTGTTGTTGTTGTTGTTGTTTTGGTTTGGTTTGGTTTGGTTTGGGTTTTTTTTAGATTCCACATATAAGTGAGATCATATAGTATTTTTCTTTTCTGTATGAATAATTACACTTAACATGATGTCCTCAAAGTTCATTTACATTGTGCCAAATGGTAGGATTTCTTCCTTTTTATGGCTGAATAATATACCTCTCTGTGTGTGTGCATATGTGTATGTACCACACTGTACCACAGTTTCTTTATCATTTCATTCATCAGTGGACCCTTAGGTTGTTTGTAATTGGTTATTACTTGGTTATTGTAAATATGGCTATAATGAAAATGGGTTGCAGATATCTCTTTGAAATAGTGATTTCATTTCCTTTGGATATATCCCCAGAAGTAGAACTGCTGAATCATATGGTAGTTCTATATTTTTTGAAGGAAACTCCATAATGTTTTCCATGGTTGCTGTTCTAATTTACATTCCCACCAACAGTGCATTAGGGTTTCTTTTTCTCCACATCCTTAGCAGCATTTGTTATTTCTTGTCTTCTTGTTACTAGTCATTCTAACAGGTGTGAGATAATATCTCCTTATAGTCCTGATTTTCATTCCCTTGATGATTAGTGATGCTGAGCATTTTTTCATATACCTGTTGGCCATTTGTATGTCTTCTTTGGAAAAATATTTATTCTGGTCCTTTCCCTATTTTTAAATCAGGTTATTTATGTTTTTGTTATTTAATTATATGAGTTCCTTATTTAATTTGGATATTAATCCCTTAATTGATATATGGTTTGCAAATATTTTCTCCCATTCCATAGGTTGCCTTTTCATTTCTTTTACTGAATATATTTGACATATAATATTATGTAGATTTTAGGTGTACAATGTGTTATTTTGATATATTTATATATTGTAATATGATTGCTATTGTAGTCATATTTGTAACATTACACGGAGTACAATATTGTTGTTTATATTCATTATACTGTGCATTAGATCTCTATGGCTTATTTACCACTTGTTGCAAGTTTTTACCCTTAAAAACATCAGTCTTATTCCTCTAACCCCCATCCCTTGGTAACCATCATTTTACTTTTTTTTTCTTTAAATGAATTAGACATTTTTAGATTCCACATATAAGTGATGTCATTCAGAATTTGTCTTTCTCTATCTAATATTTCACTTAGCATAACATACTCAAAGTCCATCCATGTTGTCATGAATGGCAGAATATCCTCCTTTCTCATGGTTGAATAATATTCCATTGTATATATATACCACTTTTTAAAATCCATGCATCTGTTGATAAGCATTTAGGTTGTTTCCATACCTTGGCTATTGTTAATAATGCTTCAAAAAAAAAAAAAAAACCCAAAAAAAACAAAAAACATGGGAGTGCATATATATCTTCAAAATCCTCTTCTAATTTCATTTAGGTATATATCCAGAATTGGTGCATTTATCACTTCTCAGCCTTTTGGCTAGATCAAATGAGGAATTGATAGATCTATTTTTTAATTTTTTGAACAACCTCCATATTGTTTTCCATAGTGGTTGGATCAACATATATGCTCACCAACAGGGTGTAAGTGTTCCCTTTTCACCACATCTTCACCAGCACCTATTGTCTCTTCTTTCCTTGAGGATAACCATTCTAACAGGTGTGAGGTAGTATTTTGTTGTGGTTTTGATTTGCATTTCCATGATGATTAGTGATACTGAGTGTCTTTTCTTATGTCTATTAGTCATTTTGACATCTTCTTTGGAAAAACATCTATCTAGTTTTTCTAGTTCTTCATTGGATTGTTTGGGTTTTTTTGTTATTAAGTTGTATAATTCTTTGTATATTTGGGATATTAACTTCTTATCCAATAAACGGTTTGTCAATTTTGTTTATGTTTTAAAACAGCCAGCCCTTAGTTTTGTTGATCTTTTCTATTATTTTTCTGGTCTCTATTTCATTTATTTTTACTCCAATCTTTATTTCCTTCCTTCTGCTAACTTTGGGCTTACCATGTTTTTCTTTCCCNNGTTCTTTGAGGTATAAAATTAGGTTGTTTATTTGAGATCTTCCTAATTTCTTAAAGGATGAGTTTATTGCTCTAAACTTTCCTCTCAAAACTTCTTTTGCTGTATCCCAAGATTTGATTCATTGTATTTCTATTTTCATTTGTTTAGAGTTAGTCTTTTATTTCCCTTTTGATTTCTTCTTTAACCCATTGGATTTTTAGAGTTGTGTTGTTAGTTTCCACATATTTGTAGATTTTCTAACTTTTTTTGATTTCTAGTTTCATACTATTGGTGGTCAGAGAAGATCACGGGTATAATTTCAGTCACTTAAAATTTGCTATGATTTGTTTTGTGTCCTATTATATGATCGGTCCTGAAGAAGTTTCCATGTGCATACCTATGTATTCTGTGTGTATTCTGCTATTGTTGGATGGAATGTTTTGTGTGTGTCTAAGTTTATTTGTGCTAAACTATGATTCAATTCCATTTCCTTGTTGATTTTCTGTCAGCAAAATTTATCCATTGCTGGTAGTGGAGTATTAAATTTCCCTACTATTATTATATTGTTGTCTATTTCTTCCTTAAGATCTGTTAGTATTTGCTAATATATTTTGGTGCTTGGGTGTTGGAAGCATGTATATTTGCCATTGTTATGTCTTCTTGATGTAGTCATCCTTTGATCATTATATCCTAACCTTCTTTGTCTCTTATTACCATTTTTGGCTTGAAGTTTATTTTGTCTGATAGCTTTACTGCTTTCTTTGGTTTTCATTTGCTTGGAATATCATCTTCCATCCTTTCACTTTGAGCATATGGCTTTTTCATTTTGTTGGTTTTTCTTTTACTGTAAAGGGCTTTTTAGTTTGAAGAGCCCCACTTTTTTATTTTTGCTTTTGTTGCCTGTGCTTTTGGGGTCATATCCAAAGAAATCATTGCCAAGACCAATGTTAAAGAGCTGTTTCTTTATGTTTTCTTCTAGGAGTTTTTTGATTTCAGGTCTTACATTTACCTCTTTAATCCATTATTTTTTTCCTTTTCTTTCTTTCTCTTTCTTTCTTTCTTTCTTTCTTTCTTTCTTTCTTTCTTTCTTTCGAGAGAGACAAGGCTCCATGCCCAGGTGAACCCAACGTGGGGCTTGATGACATGACCCTGAGATCATGACCTGACTGGAAATGAGGAGCCTTTTGCTGAACTAACTGAGCCACCAAGGCACCCTTATCTCTTTAACCCATTTCAAATTAATTTTTCTGAGTGGTGTAACATAGGGGTCCAGTTTCACTCTTTTGCATACGGATATCCAGTTTTCTCAACACCATTTAATAGTAGACAATTACATAAACATATTTTTTATAAAATTATTCATGTGTTAAATAATGAGAACACAAGTAATTGAAATTTATGGTCACCGATATGCTGTTTTGTGCCCTTTTTTTTGGGGGGGGGTAGGCTCCATGCTCAGTGAGGAACCCAGTTCAAGTGGGGCTTGAACTGATGATCCTGACATCAAGACCTGAACTGAGATCAAGAGTCTCACACTTAACCAAAAGAGATACCCAGGTGCCCCATAGTCACTGATATGCTTTAAAATTCACACAAACATTTTAATTTATTATGTTTTCTCCATTATAAGATTGTGAAATTAGCTAGCACTGAAGTATTTCACTTTATAGTAATAAAGATCCAAGATTATTTTTCCTTTTAAAAAATTTTTCTTTGGTTTCAGAAGCCACAGTAGTAAATTATCTTATAACTTGTGAAATTAATCTGAACCAAACCTACATTAAAAGAAGAGTACATATCATGGTAAAACATGTAAACACCAGTGGGAGTATAAGAGTTACAACAATTTTATAAAGATAAAGTCAAGGTGGAAGTAACTACTTGTGGTGCTGAGGGAGCATGGGGGATGGGGGTGGGAAGCAAAAGGCAGAGGGGTCTGTGTGAGTTTCTCTCTATATATAGTCCATTTGGTGTACAATGTTGTTCAAGTTTAATGTTCCTTTATTGTGTTTAAAGGGGAATTGTTGAAAGGGGAATATTAAAGTCCCCTAGTATTACAGTATCACTGTCTGTTTCTTCCTTTGGGTCTATTAATATTTGCTTTATAAATTTGTACTTTGATATTAGGTGCATAAATATTTGCAAATGTTATATCCTTTAGATGGTAATTTAGATGGATTTACCCCTTTACATTATATAAACCTTTGTCTTTTGTGACAGTTTTTGACTTAATGCCTGTTTTATCACTATATAAGTATAATGAGTCTCTTATAGGCAACATGTAGTTTTCAATCTTTTTGTAAAATCAATCCAGACACTATATGTTTTTGATTTATGAATTTAATCCATTTACATTTAAATTCATTATTGATGGGTAAGAACTTACTAATGTCTTTCTGTTAACTGTCTTCTGACTGGTTTGTAGATCCTTTGTCTCTTCCTTCCTCTCTTGTCTTCCTTTGTGATTTGATGAATTTTTTGTAGTGGCATGGTTGGATTCTTTTCTCTTTATCTTTTGTGTACATACCACTGGTTTTTTTCTTTGTGGTTATCATGAGGATTACATAAAACATCTTATAGTACAACAATATTTTAAAGCTGATAGCAACTTGATGTTGACCTATAACCCTAAAAAATTACACTTTAACTTCTCCTTCTCCCACATTTTGTATTATTGATGTCACAATTTACATCTTTTATATATTGTGTATCTGTTAACAAACTATTGTAGCTATATTTTTAATACTTTTATCTTTTAACTTTAATACTATGTTAAAAGTGATTTGCATACCATTCCATTATTAGAGTATTCTGGATTAGACAATATTCTTACTTTTATAGTGAGATTTATGCTTTCATGTATTTTCATGATGTTAGTATGCTTTTATTTCAAGTGTTCTCTTTAGCATTGTAAGGAAGTTCTGGTGGTGATGAACTCTCACAGCTCTTATTTGTCTGATAAAAGTCTAAGAATAAAGTCTCCTTTATTTCTGAAAGACAGCCTTCTCATTAACTACATTATGACACAGGGGTGGAGAGTTGATATACCTCTGAATTAGGGTAGTGAAGATGTATTGCTGGCCTTGCCAGCTGAAAGAAAACTGCTTCTGAAAGTCCTTAATGGCAGGGGTGGAGAAAAAGACCTTTGTCTGATCAATAGCTGCATACTAGGTACCAGGAGATGTACTGATTTTTCAAACAATGAGACCACATATGGTACAGCAGTTGCAATTGGAGTCACCACATGGTTAAGCTTATAGTAATCCACTGTCATTCTCTAAGATTCATCTGTCTTCTGCATAGACCAAATAGAAGAGTTGGATGTGGATGTGGTGGGAATCACTACCCCTGCATCTTTCAAGTCATTGATGATGACACTAATCACCACAATGCCTCCAGAAATGTGGTATTACTTTTGGTGTACTATCTAGAGGCAGTTCTATTAGACTTCCCCTGGGCTTTTCCCACCATCATAGCCCTTTCTCCACAAGTCAAGGGACTAATGTGAGGATTCTGTCAGCTGATAAGTATATTCCAATTATATTTTCTATAACTGGGAAAATAACAAGGTAGGTTTGGGGATCTACTGGGCCTACTGTGAGAGACCTGAGCTAAAACCCCATTGCTAATCTGACCTCCATAAGCCCCACTCTGAATGGTGAACCATAGTGATGTTTGGGGTCTCCTAGAATTAGTGTCATTTAGACTTAGTGTGGAGTAGTCCCCCAAATGTCAATTATTTCCTTTTCCCCAATGCAGATACCCTGGTAAAAAGCTGTAGGTTTGGCATGCCTGGGTGGCTCAGTTGGTTAAGCAATTGACTCTTAATTTCAGCTCAGGTCTTGATCTGAGAGTCGTAAGTTCAAGCCCTGCATTGGTGTCTGTAGGTTTATTTTGGGAAGGCTGGGAAAAAAGATTAACAATATAAATTTTTGACAGTGTTCTGAGGTTGTTCCTGAAGGGTACCCAGCCTCTCTTCCTTCAAGGGGTTCTGGGCCTGTAAACTAGTCAAAGTCTGGGAATTGATGAAAGGGATATGACTCTTGTTATAATCCAGGTTAGATTTTTTGTTCCCTTGATCTAGTTCTTTTCTGCTTATACAGATCAAGTAAAAATTTAATAGGCTTTCTCTCTGTTTCACTTATAGGAATGCCAGAGAACCAGCCAACACCATAGGTCTATATGAGTCAAACTATTCTGATTGCTGCTTTAACTCTGCTCTCCATGACAGTAACCACACTTTCTTTGTTCATGCTGGTTGAGTGATCCCATTTGACCCTGCCATCTCAGGGTCCAATTATTCCCATTGCATTTAGTTTTTTCAATTCAGTGACCACAGTCCACACTGTAAGGTGGGATCAACATAAAAGAGTGATCACAGAGCACTTCAAGGATTCTGGGGCTCCCCTCACAAATTTATTTCTCACAGTAGTAGTGAAATATGTGTCTTAGGGACCCTCCCAGAGTGAGTGAGCAGGTCTTATATGATAAATCCACTGTAACATTCCAATCTCTCTAAGACTTTGGATCCCTTCCTCTATATTAAACCAAGGAAGATCTGGCATTTCAAACTCACTGTGGATCACTTTTTGGTCCATGTTTCAGCCAATCAACTAAACAAACTGTTAGATCCCTTCCTAACTCCTCAATGCAACATTAAATGCAGAATTTAAATGCAGAATTTCTGCTTAGTGAGCCCTATCAATAAATCCAGTATGATCCATCTTTATGTTCCTTCCACCATTACCCCATACCCTTAATATCCATTCCTACACATGGACTCTGAATTTCTGTCTGCATAAATTAGGAAACTCAAGTAGTTATTTTGAAGTATAGCCACCCCATAGGCCATATTTTCTACCTCAACTTTAGATGCCTGTTGGATTTGAATCTAGTGAAAGCCTAGAAGCAAAGGGAGGTGTTAGAGTGAGTCTTTTTTTTTTTTCTTTTCAAGACCATATTAGCATCTTTTTTTTTTTGAGGCCAGCATTACCTTTAATTTCAAAACCATATAGACATTACAAGAAAAGAGGCCTGAAAATTAAGATTTCTCATGAACATAGACGTGAACATTCTTAACAAAATGTGGGGTGAGTCTTAAGGAGAATCAACATGGTCTTGCATGGCAATGCCTCAGGGGAGGCCACTAGAGTTTCCACAGGCAATGTATGGTTAATCCCCTCAAATGGAGGTGGAAAGGCTCCTAGTGCTGGGGCTGGAAAGACTGTTTGCATTGGGATAAAAAGCAAAGAAGACTCACCAGAATTTAAGGCTCAATGTCTCCAGGTTCATCAAGGTCTTCCAACAGGTCTCCGTTCTAACTTAAAGGATCCCATTCCTTCCCAGTCTGTGCCTTTGTTTTAAGAGCACACACCCTGTGAGGCTGGAAGTTCAATTTGCATTGTAATTCCCTCAGTCACAGGATGAGAGTCTGTGTTTGATTTTTCAGAAATCTCAGCACTGCAGCTACAAGAGATTAGGGACCCCTTCAGAGTATACAAGGAAGTTTTGGGTCATTTATTCAGTGCTTGAGGTAGGAACTCAAATCCTCAGCTCATTATTTTCTCTCACCATGTTGTCCAGCAACAATAAGAACAACCAGCCAATCTCATTATATTTGTTAGTTTTCCAAAAATGTTAAAAAGCAAACATCATATACACATATGCCTGCTTCAAGAAGAAAACAACAACAACAAACCCCAGTTCAGGAAAAAGATGGCAGAGGAATAGGGAACATTTTTTCAGCTGGTCCCTTGAATTGAGCTGGATATCTACCAGATCATCCTCAACACACACGAAATCAGCTAGAGATGTAGGAAGATACATCTGGATCTCTACAAGCAAACATCTCCAGCACTGGGTATTGAGGTACGAAGGGGAAGCCATGAATCTGCACACAGATACTGGAAGATAAACAGAAGGGGGAGGGAGCCACTGCACTCGGGCACCGGGAAGCAGTAGCCACCTGTACTGGGGAGCGGCTGGACTCACGGACTGGCACCTGTGAGAAAGCAGACTGAGACTGTGAGCCCAGGAACGTGTGCACGACCAGACTGAAAACCAACACTCTGGAATGAACGAACCACACTGAAACAGGGAGCCCAGGAGCACGTGTGGGAACCGGGGGCAGCTGCGGTGTTAGAAGCACAGAGACGGGCCGGCCCTGGAAGTGAGGGCTGGGAGAGTGGCTGTGGGGTGTACAACATGGGTGCTACGGGGTTTTTGGCAGCACCGACAGAAACAGAGTTAAAGTGGCCAGGAGAGCTCAGTGGAGAGCTAAGTGCAATTTCTCTGTTCTGAGACAGAGGCTAGGATACAGCCACTGCTGCTCTGACTCCCAGGAAAGTCACAGAAAACCACCAGGGAAAGCTGCCAGAGAACAAAAGCCTGGAAATACCTGTTCACATTGTGCCCATCCCCCCCCCAAGGGGAATGGGCAACTCTACCCAAACAGGGTTGCCTGGGTACCAGTGTGGAAGGCCCCTACCTCAGAAGGCAGGCTGAGAAATCAAGAAGCCCACATCTCTAAGGTCCCTATAAAACAAGTGCACACTGCCTGGGTCCTGGTCAATAATTTGGGCGCTGGGCAACCCCGCAACCTCTCCTCATTAGAATGATGGGGAGGAGAAACACTCAGCAAAGAAAGGAGACAGAGACCGTGGCCTCTGCCACAGAAATGATGGATATGGATACAACCAAATTATCAGAAATGGAGTTCAGAGTAACAATGGTCAAGATGACGTGTAGACTTGAAAAAAATATTAACGAAAATATTAACGAGAATAGAGAATCTCTAAGGGTGGAAATAAGAGTGAATCTGGCAAAAATTAAAAATGCTATGAATCAAATGCAGTCAAAACTAGACGTTCTGACGGCCAGGGTAAATAAGGCAGAAGAAAGAAATAGTGAATTGGAAGATGGGATGGTAGAAGAAAAAGCTAAAACAGAAACTTCTCTCAAAAAAATCCAATCTCAAGAATGTAGATTATGGGATATTACTTACTCAGTGAAACATTCCAATGTCAGAATCATTGACATCCCTGAGGGGGTAGAGAAAGAGAGAGGTCTAGAAGAGATACTTGAACAAATTGTAACTGAGAACTTCCCTAATCTGGCAAAGGAAACAAGCATTCATGTCCAAGAGGCAGAAAGGACCCCTCCCAAGATCAATGAGAACAGATCTACATCATGTCACATCATAGTGCATTTGCAAATATTAGATCCAAAGATACAATCTTGAAAGCGGCCAGGGGGAAGAGAATCCTAACCTACAGAGGGAGGAACATCAGAATAACGTCAGACCTGTCTACAGAAACATGGCAAGCCAGGAAAAGTTGGCAAGGCATATTCAGAGCACTAAGTGAGAACATGCAGCCAAGGATCCTTTATCCAGCAAGGCTGTCATTCAGAATGGATGGAGACAAGGACCTTCCAAGACTGGCAGAAACTGAAAGAATACGTGACCACCACGCCAGCCCTACAGGAAATATTAAGGGGGGTTCTATAAAGTAAAAAGACCCCGAGAGTGATACAGAACAGAAGTTTACAATCTATGGAAACAAAGACTTCGCAGGCAACATGACATCATTAAAATCATATCTCTCAATAATCACTATCAATGTGAATGGCCTAAATGCTCCCATAAAGTGACACAGGATTGCAGATTGGATAAAAAGACATGACCCAACCATATGCTGTCTACAAGAGACTCGTTTTGAACCTAAAGATACATCCAGACTGAAAGTGAAGGGATGGAGAACCATTTTTCATGCCAATGGACCTCAAAAGAAAGCTGGGGTAGCAATTCTCAAATCAGACAGATTAGATTTTAAACTAAAGACTGTAATTAGAGATACAGAAATACACTGTATTATTCTTAAAGGACGTATCCAACAAGTGGATATGACAATTATAAATATATATGCCCCCAACAGGGGAGCAGCTGGATACACAAGCCAACTCTTAACCAGAACAAAGAGACATATAGATAATAATACATTAATAGTAGGGGACCTCAACACTCCACTCTCAGCAATAGACAGATCACCTAAGCAGAAAATCAACAAAGAAACAAGAGCTTTGAATGACATACTGGACCAGATGGACCTCATAGATATATACAGAACACAACACCCCAGAACAACAGAATATTCATTCTTTTTGAATGCACATGGAACTTTCTCCAGAACAGACCATTTTCTGGGCCACAAAACAGGTCTCAACCGATACCAAAAGACTGAGATTATTACCTGCATATTCTCAGACCACAGTGCTTTGAAATTGGAACTCAACCACAAGGAAAAATTTGGAAGAAACTCAGACACTTGGAGACTAAGAACCATCCTGCTCAAGAATGATTGGGAAAACCAGGGAATTAAAAATGAGATTAAGCAATTTATGGAGACCAATGAGAATAAAAACACATTGGTTCAAAACCTATGGGACACTGCAAAGGGGGTCCTAAGGGGGAAAATACATAGCATCCCAAGCCTCACTCAAGAGAATAGAAAAAACTAAAATGCAATTTTTCTATTCTCACCTCAAGAAGAACAGGCCTAATCCATGCACGAGAAGGCAGTTGATCAAGATTAGAGCAAAGGGATAAAGAAAGGGGGGGGTAATCAGAAAGGGGAATGAAACATGAGAGACTATGGACTATGAGAAACAAACTGAGGACTTCAGAGGGGAGGGGGGTGGGGGAATGGGATAGGCTGGTGATGGGTAGTAAGGAGGGCACGTATTGCATGGTGCACTGGGTGTTATACACAACTAATGAATCATCGAGCCTTACATCAGAAACGGGGATGTACTGTATGGTGACTAACATAATAAAAAATCATTAAAATAAAATAAAATAAAAGATTAGAGCAGAGATCAATGAATTAGAAACCAGGAGCACAGTAGAGCAGACCAACAGAACTAGAAGCTAGTTCTTTCAAAGAATAAATAAGATCGATATGCCACTGGCCAGACTTATTCAAGAGAATAGAGAAAGGACCCAAATTAATAAAATTATGAATGAAAGGGGAGAGATCACAACCAACACCAATGAAATAGGAAGGATCATTAGAAACTTTAAACAACAACCTTATGCCAATAAATTAAACAACCTGGAAGAAATGGATGCCTTCCTGGAAACCTATAAACTACCAAGACTAAAATGGGAAGAAATTGATTATTTAAACAGTATGATTAATTATGAAGAGATTGAAGCAGTGATCAAAAACCTCCCCGAAAACAAGATTCCAGGGCCTGAAGCATTCTCTGGGAAATTCTACCAAACATTCAAAGAAGAAATAATACCTGTTCTCCTGAAGCTGTTTCAAAAAATAGAGACAGAAGGAAAACTACCAAACTCATTCTATGAGGCCAGTATTACCTTGATCCCAAAACCAGGCAAAGACCCCATCAAAAAAGGAGAATTACAGACCAACATCCCTGATAAATGTGTACACCAAAATTCTCAACAAGATCCTAGCTAATAGGATCCAACAGTACATTACAAGGATTATCCATGAGGACCAAGTGGGATTCCTCCCTGGGATGCAAGGGTGGTTCAACATTCACAAATCAATCGGTGTGATAGATCATATCAACAAGAGAAGAGTCAAGAACCGTATGATCCTCTCAATAGATACAGAAAAAGCATTTGACAAAATACAGCATCCTTTCCTGATTAAAACCCTTCAGAGTGTAGGGATAGAGGGTACATTCCTCAATTTCATAAAAACCATCTATGAAAAGCCTAGGTGAATATCGTTCTCAATGGGGAAAAGCTGAAAGCCTTTCCCTTAAGATCAGGAACATGACAAGGATGCCCACTCTCACCATTATTATTCAACATAGTACTAGAAGTCCTTGCAACAGCAATCAGACAACAAAAAGGGATAAAAGGTATCCAAATCAGCAAAGTAGATGTCCAACTGTCACTCTTTGCAGATGACATGCAAAAGAATCCACCCCCAAATTACTGGAACTTATAGAGCAATTCAGTAATGTGGCAGGTTACAAAAGCAATGCTCAGAAATAAGTTACATTTCTATACATGAACAATGAGACTGAAGAAAGAGAAATTAGGGAATCGATTCTATTTACAATAGCACCAAAAATCATATGATACCTAGGAATTAACCAGAGACGTAAAGGATCTATATTTTAGAAACTACAGATCACTCTTGAAAGACATTGAAGAAGACACAAAAAGATGGAAAAATATTCCATGCTCATGGATCAGAACAATAAACATAGTTAAAATGTCTATGCTACCCAGAGCAATCTACACTTTCAATGCCATCCCGATCAAAATACCAATGACATTTTTTAAGGAGCTGGACCAAACCGCCCTTAAATTTGTGTTGAACCAGAAAAGGCACCGAATCGCCAAGGAATTGTTGAAAAGGAAAAACAAAGCTGGGGGCATCACAATGCCAGATTTCAAGCTGTACTACAAAGCTGTGATCATAAAGACAGCATGCTACTGGCACAAAAACAGACACATAGACTAATGGAACAGAATAGAGAACCCAGAAATGGACCCTCGGCTCTTTGGGCAACTAATCTTTGATAAATCAGGAAAAAACATCCAGTGGAAAAAAGACAGTCTCTTCAATAAATGGTGCTCAAAAATTGGACAGCTACATGCAAAAGAATGAAACTTGACCACTTTCTCACACCATACACAAAGATAAACTCCAAATGGATGAAAGACCTCAATGTGAGACAGGAATCCATCAAAATCCTAGAGGAGAACATAGGCAGAAACCTCTACGACATTGGCCACAGAAACCTTTTTCATGACACATCTCCAAAGGCATGAAAAAAAAAGATAAAATGAACTTGTGGGACTTCATCAAGATAAAAAGCATCTGCACAACCAAGGAAACAGTCAAAAAAACTAAGAGGCAGCCCACAGAATGGGAGAATATATTTGCAAATGACACTACAGTTAAAAGACCGGTATCCAAGATCTACAAAGAACTTCTCAAACTCCATATGCAAGAAACAAATAAACAAATCATAAAATGGGCAGATGATATGAATAGACACTTTTCCAATGAAGACATAGAAATGGCTAACAGACATATGAAAAAATGTTCAAAATCATTAGCCATCAGGGAAATTCAAATCAAAACACACTGAGATACCACCTTAGGCCAGTTAGAATGGCAAAAGTTGACAAGGCAAGAAACAACAATTGTTGGAGAGGATGTGGAGAAAGGGGATCCCTCCTACATTGTTGGTGGGAATGCAAGTTGGTACAGCCACTCTGGAAAACAATGTGGAGGTCCCTTAAAAAGTTAGAAATTGAGCTACCCTATGATCCAGCAATTGCACTACTGGGTATTTACCCCAAAGATACAGACATAGTGAAGTGAACGGCCATATGCGCCCCAATGTTCATAGCAGCATTGTCCACAATAGCTAAATCGTGGAAGGAGCTGAGATGCCCTTCAACAGATGACTGGATTAAGAAGTTGTGGTCCATATATACAATGGAATATTATTCAGCTATCAAAAGAAGGATTTCTCAACATTTGCTGCAACATGGACGGCACTGGAGGAGATAATGCTAAGTGAAATAAGTCAAGCAGAGAAAGACAATTATCATATGGTTTCTCTCATCTATGGAACATAAAAAGTAGGAAGATCGGTAGGAGAAGAAAGGGATAAAGAAAGGGGGGTAATCAGAAGGGGGAATGAAGCATGAGAGACTATGGACTCTGAGAAACAAACTGAGGGCTTCAGAGGGGAGGGGGTTGGGGGAATGGGATAGGCCGGTGATGGGTAGTAAGGAGGGCACGTTTTGCATGGTTCACTGGGTGTTATACACAACTAATGAATCATGGAATTTTACATCAAAAACCAGGGATGTACTGTATGGTGACTAACATAATATAATAAAATATTATTATAATAAAAAAAGAAACTAACTAAATGAATAAATAGATTAATGAAGCCAGAAACTGATTCTTTGATAAGATTAATAAAATTGATAAACCTGTACCAGGCTTAACAAAAAGAAAAGAGAAAGAACCCAAATAAATAAAATTACAAATGAGAGAGGAGAAATGATACCCAACACCATAGGAATACAATTATAAGTGAATATTATGAAAAAGCATATGCCAACAAATAGTGAAACTGGAAGAAATAGATAAATTCCCCGACACACACAAACTACCAAAACTGAGGGGCGCCTGGGTGGCTCAGTTGATTAAGCAGCCAACTCTTGATATTGGCTCATGTCTTGATCTCATGGTTTGGGATTAAACCCCACATCAGGCTCCATGCTCAGCAGATAGTTTGCTTGAGATTCTCTCCCCCTCCCTTGGCCCCTTCCCCCACTGTCTCTCTCTAAAATAAATAAATAAATAAATAAATAAATAAATAAATAAATAAATAAATAATAGATGATAGATAGATCTCTAAAAAAAAAAAATAACCTACCCAAACTGAAACAGGAAGAAATAGAAAACTTGAACCGACTGATAACAAGCAAGCAAACTGAATCAGTAATAAAAATTCTCCCAACAAACAAAAGCCCAGGACCAGATGGCTTCATAGGTGAACTTTACCAAACATTTAAAGAAGAGTTAATGCCTATTCTTCTCAAACTACTCCAAAAAATAGAAAAGGGAGGAAAACTTCAGAACTCTTTCTATGGGACCAGCATTACCCTGTTGCCAAAACCAAATGAAAGCTCTACTAAAAAAGGGAGCCATAGGTCAATGTCCCCGATGAATATGGATGCAAAAATTTTCAATCAAATCCTAGCAAATCAAATCTAACAGTACATTAAAAGAATCATTTACTATGATCAAGTGGAATTTATTCCTGTGTTGCAAGCATGGTTCAATATTTGCAAATCAACCAACATGATATACTACATTAATAAAAGAAAGGATAAGAACCATATGATCATTTCAATAGATGCAGAAAAAGCATTTGACAAAGTACAACATCCATTCATGATAAAAAATTCTCAACAAAGTAGGTTAAGAGGGAACATACCTCAACATAATAAAGACCATATACAAAAAACCCACAGCTAATATCCTCAATGGGGAAAAACTGAGAGCTCAAATAGGTGACGGGGATTAAAAAGTGCACTTGTGATGAGCAATAGGTGTTGTATGGAAGTGTTGAATCACTCTATTGTACACCTGGAACTAATATGACACTGCATGTTAACTAACTGGAATCTAAATCTAAATCCAAAAACCGCCCAAAATAGAGCAAAACAAAACCCCAACCAAAACCACTTATATACACAGTCACTCAACTCCTTGTCTTTATTAGTGGTTTGTTAAGAGTATTCAATGCCGGTAATTTGCATGTCTCTATGATCAGATCACACCATGGACCATTATTAGTTCTCTCTTTACTTCCAGAAACAGAGTCATTAATGTGTTTAAATCTAATCATATGAGACAGTAAATTTCAGAAATTCCAGAACCAATTCAGCAAATTCATTATTGGGGTGCCTGGGTGACTCAGTTGGTTAAGTATCTGCCTCTTGGTTTCATTTCAGGTCATGATCTCAGGGTCTTGGGATCGAGCCACGCATTGAGCTCCACACTCAGCCCACTTGAAGTCCACTTGAGGCTCTCTCTCTCTCCTTCTCCCTGTGCCCCCACTCCCTCTCTCTCCCTCTCACAAATAAAAGAAGAAATCTCTTAAAACCTGAGAAAGAAAACTCATTCTTAAAATTCTGATTCTCTAGAGGCACTATTCATACCAAAATCTGTATTAATCAGAGTTCTACAGAGAAATAGAACTAAGAGAGAGAGAAAAGGAGAGAGAGAGAGAGAATTATAAGGAATTGGCTTCAGCAATTATAGAGCAGGCTGAGAAGCCCCAAGATCTACAAGCTGAGAAGCCCCAAGATCTATAGTCTGAAGGCCTGAGAACCAGGGGAGCTGATGGTGTAAGCTTGAAAGAATTGAGAAGGCTGGTGTCCAGTTACTCAAAGACAATCAGGCAAAGACAAATTCTCCCTTATTCTGCCTTTTGCTCAAGTTTTCAAGGGATTGAACCAACACTGAGAAAGGCAATCTGCTTTACTCAGTCTACCAACTAAAATGTTAATCTTATCCAAAAACACCCTCCTAGACATACCCAGAATAATGTTTAATCAAAAATCTACTCACCCCATGCCCCAGTTAAGTTACCACATAAAATTAATTATCACGCTAATCCATATGTGCAATGAAATCTCAAACAGGGACGCTTTGGTCAATTGTGCTTGAACATGAACAGGTGAATTCCAGTGTGCTGGTCATCTTCTCTTCTTTTGTTTTCCTGAACTACACATCATTCAAGATTGCCCTTGCCTATTTAGATTTCTTCCCTATATTTTAATGATCTTTTTCTCTTTTATTAGTTTTCTTCTAATTTCTAGCAATTATAATGTATATCAGTCCTGAACATAATCTACTAAATGCTATGATAAAATTTTATTTAGACCACCTAATTTTGTCCTGATATACCAGTGGAGATAGTGGTCACAGTCATACAATATCTAGAGCACAAAGATAAGAGTTCCAGCAAAGAAATTCAAATAACTTCCATATTTTACCTGATCATAGAACCATGAAAACCATGCATACACACACTCACACACATCAGTACACTCACCACCTATTTCTGGAGGAGATACTCTCTACACGCCCACCTAATGCCTTTCCCTCTAACCTTGTTCTTTCATTCCAGAGGGTTCTACTGTGACCCCATCTGGGGGAGACAGAGCAGTTAGAGTCCTCAGAGTGGTATGCAAGTTCCCATAGGTAGTTGGGATGTTAGAAAAGTTCCTCTTTAGTCCCACCTTCCAAACTTGATTCACAAAGAACAGATTCCATTATAACCTGAACCTGTGTGCAACTGAGATCAAACATGCCAACATTCCAAAATGGATGAGTTCTTAGTTCCATTTTTAGTGTCAAAACTATGCGATTGTCAGTGGATATTTTATCTTATTTGGGGTCACAGGATAAGAAATGATGTAAATTAGTCTATTTTGCAAACAGTTGTGTAAATTACTTGTTAAAAATATTTATTAGAGAAGATTTAGGTTTACAGAGCAGTACAGAGAGTTCCCATATACTTTCTCTCTCCACCTCCCAGTTTCCCCTACTTAACATATTATATTAGTGTGGTACATTTGTTACAATTGACAAATCAATATTAATACAGCATTGTTAAATAAAGAACATAGTTTACATTAGTATACACTCAATGATACAGTTAAATGGGTTTTGACAAATGTATATGACCATATATCCACTATTATGGTATCATACAGGATAGCTTCACTGCCCTAAAAATCCACCAATTCATCCATTTTCTCCTCTCCAAAACTACTGTCTCTATAGTTTAGCCTTTTCCAGAATGCCATATAGTTGCATTCATATAGTTTAATCTTCTTTGCTTTCTTCCATCAGAATTTTTGCAGTTTTTTTCATATAGATTTTATACATACTATGTTAAGTATTTATTTAAGAATTTTTTTGGTGCTAATGTAAATGGTAATGTGTTTTTACTTTTTTATGTTTAATATTTATTTATTTATTCAAGAGAGAGAGCAGGGAGGGGTAGGTGGCAGGAAAAGGGAGAGAGAATCTCAAGCAGACTCCACAGTGAGCACAGAACCTGACATGGGGCTCAGTCTCAGGATCCTGAGATCATGACCTGAGTTGAAACTTAGAGTCAGGTGCTTAACTGACTGTGCCACCCAGGTGCCCCAATGTGCTTTTAATTTCAAATTCTAGCTGTTCATTTCTGATAGACAGGAAGGCAGCTGATTTTTATATACCGGTTTGTCATGGTATATAATCATTTTAATATGATGCTTAACTCAGTTTGCTAGGATTTTGTTGAGGATTTTTGCATCAATGTTCACAAAGGATATTGATCTGTAAATGTTATTTTCTTGTAGTGTCTTTGGCTTTGGTATCAGGGCAATCCTGGACTCATAGAATAAGTTAGGAAGCATTCCCTACCTTAAATTTTTTGGGAAAATTTGAGAAGGATTGCTGTTAATTCTTCTCTAAATATTTGGTAGTGTTCACCAATGAAACCATTAGATCCTGGCTTTTCTTTGTTAGGGGATTTTTTATTATTGATTCAATCTCCTTAACTAATTATAGTTCTATTCAGATGGGTTGTTTAGCCTAGCATTCTCTGACTTTCTACAATCACTTATTAGTTTCAAGAGTATTTTTGTTGATTCCTTGGGATTCTACATAGACAATAATGTCATCTTTTTCAATCTTTTGTTAGATTTGTGGAAAACTGAGAAGGCAGCTCCATTCACCTGACTGTTCCAGCTACCATACTAGCTACCATCAATCTGGTGGGAGTGATGCATTAACTCTTTCAGCCATTAACAGATTTGGTTAGTAGCAATGAACTAGGGAAAAGATGTTTAAGAAAAAGAGGGATAATTTGAGCATGGTACAGAGTGTGGGGAGGAATATTTGTGTGTGTGTGTGTGTGTGTGTGTGTGCGTGTGTGTGTGTGTGTTGCTGTGTGTATGATCAATTGTGGTTTCCTGGAAACTGTGTTTAGTGTGGATGGGAGTGGGGAAAGGGAAATTACAGCAAGATAGGAAAATAAGAAGTGTACAAGGAAGGAAAGATGAGAGATGGTGGAGAAAAACTTTAATATTCACAGTAGCTGTATTTGTGAATAGTAAACATTTGCATATGGCTTTACAAAATTCTGGGTTCTTACTCTTGCTTTATAAAGTTAAACTGAATAACCACTATACCACAGTTCTTTAATTTCTCTGATACAAATCAGAAAAATTATCCAAAATTTGAAAATGACATTTTAGAAAGCGGGAGGCATATCTTCTAAGTCTCATGGCATGAGGGCCAGGCAAGGATTGTCTCCTGTATTGCACATAGTACAACTCATTGTTCCCCACTGATTTAATGTCCTGGGATTAGTCAAATTTCATTTTAACTTGTACCTTTTAAAAATAAATATACAATAATTTCTATCCAGTAGAACGTGTAACTCCAAGGTTTTACTGTCCTGTGGAAATTAGCTTTGTATCTAACCAACCAAGCATTCTTATCCTTCTTTAAACATCCTAGCTTCTCAAATGTTCTTTTAAATGGGTCATAACATCTTACAGGTTCCCTTATGTCTTAGTCATTTCAGACTGCTACAAAAATACCATAGACTGTGATTTCAACAGCAAACTTTTATTTCTCATAGGCTCTGGAGACTAGGAGTCTGACATGTGGTTGCTAGCATGGTCAGGTTCTGGGAAAGGTCTGCTTCCTGGTTTCCCCACATAGGAAGGAGAGAGACAGAGACAGAGAAAGAAAGGTGTAAGAGAGAAGGCCCTAGTTTGTCTCTTTGTATAAGGACACTAATCCCATCATAAGGGCTCCACTCTCATGATATAATCACCTCCCAAATGTCCCACTTCCAAATACCATCACATCAGGGGTTTGTATTTCAGCATATTAATTTTGGGTGATAGCCATTCACTCCACAATATTTCATTATTTAGTGAGTTAAATAAAATCTTTGATACATATACTCCTCTTACATTTGCATGAAAGTCATGATTTTACTCTTTTGAAACTTGAACTGTTTTGGAGGTCCACCAAGAAGCCCAGGTAGAATCACCTGACTGAGCCAAGTAAACTGTGCCCAAACTTAGACCAGGTCTGTGAAGGGAATGTCATGGCTTAAGCCCAGATACCTTTTCTTGGCTTCCTGAATGAATCCCAAATAGCAACAGAACTTCTACTTTACTGACTCACTTTCTTTTTATTTGTTTTTTCCCTTTCTAATAATTTTGTTTTGCTTTTGTTTCTGGTTCATATATGGCTGATAAGTTATTCCCATTGGTAGCAGCAGTGTTGGAGAATTTGGTTTTATGGTTTGACCATACGATGCTATCTGTTGGATGGACGATATAGATATACTCCCTATTGGATGAAAGATGATAAAGAATGCAGC
The DNA here is from genome assembly GCF_017311325.1 of Ursus maritimus. Taxonomy (NCBI): domain Eukaryota; kingdom Metazoa; phylum Chordata; class Mammalia; order Carnivora; family Ursidae; genus Ursus; species Ursus maritimus. The sequence continues at coordinate 58,135,035 of NW_024424230.1, read as the reverse complement.
TTGCTAGTCTTTCTTCATCTATTTGTGTGCTCAAATCAATTAAGAATCTTGTGTTTGCTCAAAAAAGCTCTTCTTTGAGATTCGAACAGGTGAGATTTTTGTGTTTCTATATTTACTTTTAACCTGTGGCTGAAGGTGTAGAAATAAAGCTGTAACCTTTCTATTGTCTGTGTGTCTGTAATACAGGAAAACCTCTGACTATCACTACATGAGTGTGAAATATTTTCTTACCACCAGATGGTATTAATATATTAGATTAATTAAAGGATCTTAAAAGATCTCTGTTCTGATTGGTTAATAGAGGAGCACTTACATAAATATGATATCCCCAAATATCACATAAATTAAATAGCATTTATAATACGTCAACCGTGATACACTTTTGTTGCTTCAGAAATGTCTTAACACATCCAAGTTTATATAATTAAGATGAGTCTTTAGAAAAACAGTCTGGTTTAATAATTTTGGTTTAAGAGAGAAAAAAACAGCTATAAGTCTTTTCTCTGATTGATGTTAAATATAATACAGGTGTACATTCTTCATAATATTTGTTCTATGTTGAATCTTCCAAACCTTTTATATTGGCTTACTTATCAAAAAGCAGTCACTGCAGCTACGTCATGTTTAAGACTATGGAAAAGACTGTGTTCAAGTAAATTAAATCGTTATTCTGGCAAACACTGTCAATCAAAAATAATTATGTTTTATAGTATGGCAGTTCAAATAGTCCGAGATCCTTAGATTACTTAACAACTCAGTTTAATATTAAATCAATATAATTACTAAATAATCTTTGTATGCCTAGATAATTTCTAAGCAAAATCAAATGCTGAGGGGCACCTGGGTGGCTCACTCATTAAGCATTTGCCTTTGGCTCAGGTCATGATCCCAGGGTCCTGGGATTGAGCCCCACATCAGGCTCCCTGATCAGTGGGAAGCCTGCTTCTCCCTCTCCCACTCTCCCTGCTTGTGTTCCCTCTGTCGCTGTCTCTCTCTCTGTCAAATAAAAATAAAAAAAAATCAAATGCTGAGACATTAAAAATTACATACTTTCACTTCCTAGTTTCATATGCTATAATGTCATATTAATAAAGCTATTCATTTGGTCACTTTGAAAAGGAAGAAAAAGGGTGTGTGTTCCTTTACATGTATTTGTTGTTGAAATAATTGCAAATGACAGATAGTTCTTAATTTTCTACCTCCCAGATATCTCTTATAATAAAATTTATTTACTTTGATTAAAAGTTATGACAAATACAGGTAGGAGAGACTCTACTATAAGCAATGGTAACAGAAATAAGGCTGAAGGTCAGAGACACACTCTTGTTTGGTATGTTCTGATTTGTCAAGCTAAAAAAAGAGTAGAGGTATAGAGTCTGTAAATGTCTGGTTATTTCAGAAATATACCTGAGGTGGTATAGAAAGTTGTGGAGGATTTGTTGAAAGGAATTTTTTATTGCTTTGATTTATAATAGTGAGTCTGAAAGATGCAATAAAATGTATTAAAATTTTGACAAAGTTGGCTTATTTTTGATGGATTTACTCATAGGGGGGGAAAAACCTTGTGAAACTTTTACTGTGAAATATGTGATATTAAAACTTGAACTTGGCTTCTCTCTATTGAGATGACTGATTTATCTTAGAACTCTTAACAAGAGGTGAAAAGATTATTTTTTTACCTTTCCTTAAGCCTGCTTGATTGGAAGGATTCCATATTTCTCTAGAATAATTTTTTGTTTACTTATGGTCCTTGGTGGGCATTAGCCAGTTTTGTGTCTAAGCCAACAATCTTATCCTTCTATAAAAGCTTTAGCTTCTAAGATGTTTTTTTGAACAGTCATGGCATCTTACTGGTCCCCTCACTAATGAACCAGTTAAATAAAATCTATGACCTGTACTCATTTCACATTTGCCTGAGAGTTATGCTTTTATATGTTTGAACACTATACTTTCACATTTATTACTAATAAGGAATTAATATATCAGTGAAGAAATAATTCGATCCCCAGTTTTCTATATAAGGAATGGGTCACAACTGCGCCTGGTTTGAGGCATGTTGGGGTCTCAGCAGAGGGCTGTGTGCCAGGCTGGCCCAGCAGCTCCCACAGAGGCTGACTAGGCCTGTACTTGGGTTGTGGAAATGAGAACAAGCAGGGAGACACCTATAGGCTATAGGTTGACAGCTTTGCCAGAGACACAGGTGACCCATGTACTGCCATCCCCACAGTGGATGAAGTCAGTGAGGAAAAAGATTACTTGTCAAATGGCAGCAAAGAGGAGCTGTGACAAAGGGCATATCATACATTCCCAAGACTCCCAGGCCAGCTCAAATGAATTTTATGGGTGTTGGAATCTTTCAGTTGGTGAAGTTAGGCCAGAGAAATGTTTTATTTGTGTCATTGTGACCCTAACTTACACCTACATCAATGTAGCCTAAAGAGGTCTAAAGTTATCAACAAGATTTCCCAGTCAATTCCTTGACATGAATTAAAACAAAATGTACCACATATGTCCTGTGAAGAGCAGTGGTCTAAGAATTGGGACCTAGTTTTAGCTTCAACTCTCAGGAGCTACAAGGTTTATTCAAGGTTTCCTGAGACCCAGTTAACAAAATGGAGTTAACTTCCCTTATGGCGTCATAAGATTGTTCTAAGGATTATCCAGGTGCACATGTATTCGTCACATATAGCACATGTGACATAAAAGCCAGGACTTACATTGCACTTACTATGAGCTAGGACTATGCTAAATGTTTTGTATACATAACTTATTTAATCTGCACAGTTGTCCTATGAGAATGTGACAGTACTGTCCCATATTATGGAGGAAGGGACTCACTCAAGGTCATGCAGTTTTGTCTTGATGGAGTCAGGATTTGAACTCAGGCAGTTTGTCTATAGCTCCCCATTTCATTGTGCTGTGTTTCACAATGGAAGCTCCTTACCATTTTGCAAAGGCCTATGCAAATGTAGAAAGTATTATTTTTTCTGTCCTCAAGGAACTCATAATCAAATGGAGGTGGTATGGTCGGAAATACATAAAACCGGAGGATAACTTCACAAAGAAAGTCAAATTGACTGACCCCACCAACATAGTCTTGTCAAAAAGATTTTGTTAATTTTTATTTTCTGCCATTGGTTTTATAATGTGCTTTACCTTTTTTTCCAAATATAAAACTACCTAAAATTGAATGTGCTTTTTCAAAAGATCCATGCCCCATAGAGATTCTAATGAGTGTCTCTGGGAGAGGAGCAACTCACTCCTCTGCTCATTCAGAGAAGCAGACTTTCTAAGATATGTTGCTACGTAGTTTCAGGGGTGGGCAGAGAAGAAGGGTAAGCAACAATAAAATATTTCAGAGTAAATAACAGCTTTGCATTTGTAAAGACACAGGCCCAGTTCTACCTATGTCTCTAGGCACTAAAATTAGACATTTTTTAGAGAGTTAAAAAAAAAAAGATATGCATGCACTTTTGCAAATGGCCTCCAGATGGGAACATTGGCACTCAAAGACAGACTGCACACTTTGCAATAGAACTGTTCCTTTGTGGCTAAGCATTGATGTTGGCCAGCCTTTCCTCGGGCATATGTGTCAGCCTGGTGCCACTGGGAGACATCCAGAAATGCCGGAGTGCTCCGGTTAGCCTGCCACGTGCATGGCCCATCGCTGGCCGCAGCTCTGGAAGAGGACCGACAGGACTTCCAAGATCTTGCCACCAAGGGTTTTGCTTTAAGGACCATTTCACGTGAGGGCTTATATTTTTATGTTTACAATTTTAGTCTTTTGTAGTCAGTTCTCTGTATCCCTACTTTTGTGATATGTAAATCATAAAAAACTACTTTTCTCTTGTAGATGAGCTTAAAAGACACTCAAAATGTTCCCTTCTTCCCTCACAGAGTTGGGAGTCCTTGCCCTTCTGCGTTCTCTGTTCCTGCATTGATATTGAAGACCAGACAAAATCTTAGGTGGGAAGTGCTGAAGCAGCTTGATACAATTACATCACTTGGGATATGAGTTCTTCCATGGTCTTGGGACACAGGGCTTCAAATTAGGCCTTTGCCTTTGCAGTGACTGCAAGTGTATTTTGTTCATCTATACTCTTGTTGACCGGTCTTCTGAACATCACTACCCCCATCCTACGTCCATCTATGGCCTGATTATCTTCCATCAAACTCTTCCAACAGCAGCTGCCTAGGTTCATGGGCTTTGCCTATCTCTAGGTTCCCTGTTCTATCCTTGTCTCATACATGGGGAGGACTGTCCTGACGGGGTCCCTTACACCCTCTTATGCTGGGATTGGGTCTATGGCTTCCATGGCCTTGAGGTTTAAGCTTCACTTACTTTCAGCTTTGGCAGCAGGAGGAACTCCTGTGTTGAGCTCTAGTCAAGGACTTAGAATCCCCACATTCCATTTTACTCAACTGCACCATGCCTACTACGTCCTGTGATATGGTTCAACTTGACATAAAATATTACTTGATGTTTTACGTTCCTACAACCTAATCATAATTTTATCATGAAATTGATTATAAATTATTACTGAAAGAGTCAATTCCTATCAGATGAATATCTAATCCTGCCTCATATGATTTGTATAAACCAAGTTACTGTTATTGAACTTGAAACATTTTTACTGTTTGATCTATTGTTTGTGCTATAGATGAGGATTTCAGACCATTTCTTACTCTCTTCCTAGAGCTCTTGTTTCCCTAGGAACACTTCATGAATAATGGTATGGCAAACACTAGGGTAGCTGGGGTTCACATTCCAGATCCTATTATTTTCTTCCAACGTGATTGAAGATGTTACTCTTTTCATGCTTCATGGACATAGGGAATATTTTATTCTAAATATGTGACTTCCCAACACTGCTGCAGCCCAGCTGAAAATTTGCCATCTGCACCCCCATGCTACTATCCACTCTAAATCTTACTGAGGAGGGGTACATGCTGAACAGAGAACCTTAATGGCAAGCACTGTCAATGACAACCTGTGTTAAGATCAGAAACCTCATAATTCTCTGTCTGCAGACGACATCTGGGAAATGAATATTTTCTCTAGTTGTGCAAGGCCATATCTTCCTACTTCTTTATTTTTGACCTCATTTAAATAAGATTGGATTTTTGGAAATATGTTTGTTATTTCCTTTTAGAAATGAATATTGATCTACTTTTTTAAAATGAAAATAACTTAGAAATACATAAAGAAAAAAGTGAAAATCAACCATAACCCCAGATTCACATATGATTACCACTCGTAGTTTGATACGTGTTTTTTTCTAAATTTTCTATATAATAGTTTGTAAACCACCCTTTGATTTAACAGTATAAGCTAGATATTTTTATAAGAGAACTACATTATTCCACTGTGTAAATATACAGCATTAAAAAAAATTCTGTTTCATGGACTTCTATCTTGTATAGAGGTTTCATTCTTACAAGCAGTGCTATGATAAAAATTGTTTTATAGATATATTTGTAAATTTTGTTTGTTCAGTTATTTCCTTAAACTGCAAGAAGCAAAATTTCTGGTAATTTAAAAATTGGACACCTGTTGCTACGTAGTCCTCCTTATGGATCATTCCATTGTATTCAGCACCATTTCCTCATCTTTTCCATTATTGGATATTACAAATTTTTTAAGTCTTTGTCAAGGTGATAGGGAAATATACCTATGTATTATTTTTTGTTATATTTCTCTGATTATAGAAAAATAGGATTGATTTCTTTCACATCTATTTTTTATTTATTTCACATCTTTATTTCCCAGTTGATTTTATTTTTTGTCAAAACCTTTTCATTGTGCATTTTCAATGGTTTCTTTCTTTGATTACTGCATCTATAGAAATCTTTATTTGTTAAGGATAGTAAACCTTTATTGGTCATGTATATTTTAAATATTATCCATCTTTTTCTTTTAGCTTTGTGGTGTATTTTGTTTGCCTAAAAAAGTTTAAAAATATTTATAAAGTCAAATCTGCTCATAATTTTTCTGGCTCTGGCTTTCCTGGCATATAAGGAAAATTCTTCTCTACCCAAAATGTTATGAAAATATTTATGTTGCATTTTTAACAGTTTTATTGAGATATAATTCACATAACATACAACTTACCCAATTAAGTATACAATTCAATAGTTTTTAGCATATAGAGAGAGTTGTGCAACCATCACCACAAGCTAGAGTTAGACTATATTCATCACTCCAAAATAAAACCCTAAACTCATTAGTGAATTCCCCATTTCTTCCCCAGCCTAACACAAGGCAACCACTAATCTACTTTCTGCCTCTGTTGATGTGCTCATTCTGGACCATTTAACATAAATGGAAACATACAAATATACCTATGATGTTTTGTGACTGGCTTCTTTCACTTAGCATCATGTTTTCCATGTTTATCCATGGTTTCCATGGTTTATCCATGTTGCGGCATCTATCAATACTTCGTTCCTTATTATTGCCTAATAATACTGCATCATGTAGATAGTCAAGATTTTATTTATGCATTCATTGGTTGATAGACATTTGGCTGATGATTTTTTTTATTATGAATAATTCTGCCAATGGCATTTGTGTCCATGTATCATGTGAAAGTATGTTTTCATTTCTGTTGGGTGCATACGCAGAAGTGGAATTGCTGGATCATAGGAAAACTACATTTCCTGCTTTGAGGAATGACCAAATTGTTTTCCAAAGTGACTGTACCATTTTATATTTCCAACAGCCAGGTATGAGGGTTCAGATTTCTTTTCTCCAATACTGTGACTGACTGTCTTTTTTATTACAGTCATCCCAGTGGCCGTGAAGTGGTATTTTGTGGTTTTTCTTTGCTTTTCCCTAATGACTAATGGTGTTGAATATCTTTTCATGGAATCATTGGCCAGTTTTATATCTTCTTTGGAGAAAAGTCTTTTCAGATTCTTTGCCCCTTTTTGCTTTTTCCAGAAAGTCATAAACTGGAATCAAATGATGTGCAGTCTTTTTAGATCATCTTCTCTCACTTTATGACATGCATTCAGGGTTCCTCCATGTTTTGTGTGTGTGTGTGTGTGTGGCTTGATAGCTCATTTCTTTTTATGGGCATTGTACAGATGTATCAGTTTGTTTTACCATTCACCTATTAAAAGACATCTTGGTTACTTCCAGTTTTTCAGTTATAAATAAGGCTGTTAGCATTTTGTTGAAGATATTTTGCACGTATGTTCATGAGAGACATTGTCTAGCTTTCCTTTTTTGTAATGTCTTCATCTGATTTCAATTTTGAAGTATTACTGGTCTCCTAGAATGAGTTAAGAAGTATCCTTCTCAAACTGACTATAGAGAATTGGTACTTTAGGAAGAAACTAAAATATTTGGTAGAATTCACCAGTGAAACCATCTGAGCCTGGTGCTTTGTTTTATGGGAGATATTAATTATTTATTCAATGTCTTTAATAGATAGAGGTTCCAGATTATCTATATCTCTTGTGTTTTGTTGGTTGTCTTACGGAATTGTTCCAATTCATCTAAATTATGAAATTTGTGAGCTTGGAGTCATTCATTATAAATCTTAATTATCCTTTTAATGTCTATGGTATCAGCAATAATATCTCTTTTATGATATCAATAATTTATGTTTTCTCTATATTTTTTCTTTTTAGCCTGGCTGGAGGTTTACCAATTTTATTGATAATTTCAAATAACTAACCTTTGGTTTTGTTGGTTTTCTGTATTATTTTCCTGTTTTCAATTTCCATGATTTCTGCTCTCCTTCCTATTATTTCTTTCTTTTAATTGGTTTAGGTTTAAATCGCTCTCATTTCTCTAGGTCTCTAAGGTGAAAGCTTAGATTATTAATTTTAGATATTTCTTCTTTGTTAATATATACATCTAATACTATAAATTTCCCCCAAAGCATCACTGTACTGCATCCCACAAGACTTTATGAGTGGTATTTTTATTTTATTTATTCAAAATATTATCATATGATTTCTCTCATCTGTGGAACATAAGAACTAGGAAGATCGGTAGGGGAACAAAGGGATAAAGAAAGGGGGAGTAATCAGAAGGGGGAATGAAGCATGAGAGATTATGGACTATGAGAAACAAACTGAGGGCCTGAGAGGGGAGGGAGGTGGGGGAATGGGATAGGCTGGTGATGGGTAGTAAGGAGGGCACATATTGCATGGTGCACTGGGTGTTATACACAACTAATGAATCATGGAACTTTACATCGGAAACCGGGGATGTACTGTATGGTGACTAACATAATATTAAAAAAAAAAAAAGACTATCTGTAAAACCAAAAAAAATAAAAAATAAAACTAAATAAAAGTGTGTTTAGCAATACAAAATTCAAGGTATCACTATCTTCTAAAAAAAAGAATAAAAAAATAACAATGAAAAAAAATTAAATATTTTCTCCTTAGTGTTCTTCTTTGACCCTTGTGTTCTTTAAAGATGTGTTGATTAGTTACCACATCTTTTGGGATGTTCCAACTATCTCTCTGTTTCTGATTGCCGGTTTAATTCCATTGTGGCTTAAGAATGTACTTTGTATGATTTCTATTCTTTTAAATGTGTTAAGGTGTGTCATATGGCCCAGAATGTGGTCTTTCTTGTTGACACTTCCATGTGAGCTTGAGCACGATATGTATTCTTTTTTTTGGATAAATATTCTACAAATATCAATTAAATCCAGTTGGATGATCGCTGTGCAGTTCAACTATCTTTAGGTTCCATGGCCCTTCGACTTAAGTACCTCTCCTGCTGATACCCTCTACTTTTTCACCTGTTTTTTCTTAATTCCCACTAGCTAAAACCCCAGCCCTGGATATGTTTCTACCTGAATGTTAGTAGTGAATTCTTGCTAAAAGATTACAACAGAAAATGTTGCTACTACCATGAATTCACCCCACATTCTAAGCTCTTTTTTCTGTTCCTCAAACAAGTGTTGAAATGGTCCATTCTCTAGATCTCAGCCAAAGAGTCTTTAAAATGCAAATATGATTGTCAACACTCTCCTATCACAAGCCCTCATATGCCCCCCTCAGCCCCCCACTTCTACACACATATCAGAGATTTTCCATTTCTCTTGGAGTAAACTTGAAATCTCTATTCTGACCTCCTGGGCCCACATGGTTGCATCCTCCTCACTCTTCAGCCTTAACTCTCCCCATGCTCCTCACTCCTTCACATTACATTCACACTGCCCTTATCAGTTCCTCAGACATGCCTGCTCCCCTTGCCACAGGCCTTCCATGGACCGTGTGCTTGGCAAACTAACCACTTCCTCCTTTTATTTCATTGGCCCCACTCATCCTTCTCCCACCATCCCCCAGGGAAACCCACAATGGCTTAGTTTCAACCCAACCATGTATGTACTTAGAGCCCTGCCCGACTTCCTTTTAGCCCTTCCCACTGTGGTGATTTTTACATTTGTTGGTGTGGCCACCACACCATTTCATTCTTTCTCTTCTCTAAACTGTCAGTGCCATGAAGGCAGGGACCATGATTGTTTTTGTCCTTTGAATCTCCTGTGCTTGTCACGTCAGAAGTGACCAACAATCACTGGTAAAATGACTCAGTGAATCAATTCTAGGGTTTTTGGTCACTACTATGGTTTTGTGATAGCACTGTGGCTTATCTTCAGGTTTTCTGCCATCCTGACATGCTAAGTCAGTTTTAAATATGCCCCTCACTCCTCATCAGAAGATGATCATCGTTCTTATTGAACGTTCACTGTGTGCCGAGTACTGTGCTAAGTACCTATAGACACCATTTATTTAATGCCTAGAAAAATACTATGGATTCAGCTGTATTTTCATCCCTACTTTTTTCTTTTTAACAAACCGAGGTTCAGAAAGGTTGAATTTTTCCCAAATATCACACCCTAGCACCCTAGCAGAGCTGTGATTTGAAGTCTGTTTTGAGAGCTTGTACACTATTGTACATATTTTCCTTAGAAAATGACAGGCAATAAAATTATAAGAACAGTAGACTTTTGTGGGAAAATTAAAGAAAACTCAGTGTGAATAATTTTAAAAAGCTATCTTTATAGATGTGTATCTGATGATACCAGGGGTTCTATGAAAGGATTTTTGCAACAATAAGAACTAATCTGTGTACCAATACTTCATTTGATTCTGGCAACAACTTACGAAGTTGTTTTCTCTCTGAAACAATAGATGAACAAACAGAGAAATTGCTTCCCAAGGTCACTTGGGTAGCAAGGGAATAATGGTCCTGAACACACTTTGTTGTGTCCAACGGAAACAGTTGCTTTCCACACTCCCCATGCTGCTTTCCTACCTTAACAATAGTGACTTATGTTTAAAAAATTTCCAAGGATGTTCCTGGTTTTCTTTTATGTACTGTTTGTATCAACTTTTATTAGAGATTCTCATGATACATTTTTTGAGGATATAATCACTTGTGTTATTAGCCATGATTTTCATGGTTCACTGTCTTTCTGAGTCTTTCAGGCTCTGCCAACATTGGATTTAGTTGAGAGAAGAGGTCACCCAACTGACCCTCCAGAGGCCCAATCTTTCCAAGACGTCTGTCCTCTGTTCTTCAGAGAGGCTATAAAACAGCACTTGGATGCCAAAGGGATTTTGGCATCCTTCTCAGTACTTAATAACACACAGGCTGCCCACTATTCCTTGACTCTTATCTCTTTTTCCTGGGAAAAACTCTGCTATTTTGCTCAGTGCTGCGAAGCTATGATTCAAAAGAGGGTGGGAGATACAGTTAATATATTCTAAAGAAATGTAAAGCAGTGAAGGTTTTTGGTGAGATTCCTCCCCTTGACATCTATTTGTATAATATCATGAACATGATGGGACACTTGAGAAGTCCAATGCTTGTTCCATGAATTTGGAAAAACAATTCTTATGAATTTATATGCTAATGTGGAATAGTTTTCCCTTGGACTGAAGGCTACAGTTTAGTGATCTCAGGATGAGGTATAAGAGCCCGTTGTAGGACTGCCAAGAGGTCTGGTAAGTGACCCTTGTTCCAGTTCCACACACAGAGAGCAGGAATGCATTTGGGTGTGGCTGTGTTAGCCTGGCAAGCTGAGTGATAGATGAAAGGTTAACTCATGCTTGCTTGTATGCTAATGAGCATACTGCATACATATTATACAACTCTGGGATTAATGAAGTTCATCTGGCCCAGGTGTGTTTGTCTTTGGCATGTATCCAGGTAGGACCAATTCAGAAGAAAAGATGGAAAGAGGATTATGTTACATTTGTCAATCACAGAGAAACAAATGTGATATAGTGGACCTGATCTCAGAAGACCTCAATTCTTATTTAGACTCTGTCAATTATGAGTTATGGGTTATTAGTAAAGTTACATAATTACCCGGAGCTTCATTCCTTACCCTACTTCACAGATAGGGAGTGATAAGTGAGATGATACATTTGAAAGTAACTAATTATTTAAAAAGTATAAGAAAAAAGGAAAAAAAAGACAGAAGAGAAAGACTCTACAAAGTAGCATTCAATAAATTAAAATTATTCCATCTTTTCAGCTATGTGCACAGGCACCAGATAACCAATCTTGTCTTTTTAAGTTATTAATAATTTATTTGCCAAGTAATATATGAATCCAATTATTTCAATACAAGATTGCAGCATTGTAGCTCAGACTAAAATTCCTTTTGACCATCACCTTCCATGCCAGCCCTCTCCCCATGACCATGCAGTCCTGTCAGACCTTTTCATTCAAAGCTACAAACAGTGGTGCATTCCTGCCTTAACAAGCAGATATGCCCCCTAAAATACTCCGTATTAATTTATTATTTTAACATTTTATCAAATTGTAAATTCTATCCTACTTTCCTTTTCAGTACAATAAAGTATCTATCTCCAAGGTCATAAAGCTGCACCTCATTATATTTATCTGCTATGTGGTTTTCCATAATGAGAATATATCACAATTCATCTTGTATTTCATTGCTGTTTTGATTTGGTTGTTTCGATTATTTTTTTACTTCTCACCCTTATAAACAATGTTGTAATAATATTCTTCATGTATGTCCCCTTGCATGTGTGTATTTCTCCAGATTAGATATAGACAAGGGGAATTTCAGATCCAGGAGATAGATATGTACATATATGTTGGAATATTACTCAGCCATAAAAAAGAATGAAATCTTGTCATTTGCAACAACATGGATAGGCTTGAAGGGTATTATGCAAAGTGAAATAAGTCAGACAGAGAAAGGCAAATAGTACATGATTTCACTTAGGTGTGGAATCTAAAAAAACAAAAAACAAAAACAAAACAAAAAACCAAAAAGAACACACACACACAAAAACCAGAAGCAGTATCATAAAGACAGAACAAACTGGTGGTTGCCAGAGGAGAGGGAAGTGGGGGAATGGGCAAAACAGGTAAAGAAGATTAAAAGATACAAAATTCCAGTTATAAAATAAATGAGTCCTGGGGCTTAAAAGTACAGCATAGGGAATATAGTCAATAATACAGTACTTACTTTGTATGGTGACAGAGAGCGACTGCATGTGTCATGGTGAGCACTGCATCACATATAGAATTGCTGCATCACTATGTTGTACACCTGAAATTGGGATGCCATTTATGTTAGCTGCAATAAAAAAAAAAAAAAAACTAAAACTAAAGATATAGACAGAAACTGCTAAATTCCTTCAAAGGGTGCCAAATTACATGTCCATCAACAATGTGTCAAAACCAATTGTTTGGTTTTGTGACAATGTGTCAAAACCAATTTCTCCATATCCTTAATTGCATCAAAGTGTCAAAGTCTTTAGTTATTCCGGTATGAAAACTGAAAAAAAAAAAAAAAAAACCAGAATCTTCTTGTTGCCTTAGTATCGTTGACTTATAAGTTGAACATATTGTATTTTATTTATTATTTATTTTGTTTCTTAAGTAAACTTCTTTTTAAAAAATATTTTATTTAAACTTAATTTAGTTAACATAAAGTGTACTATTAGTTTCAGTGGTAGAATTTGGTGATTCATCAGTCTTATATAACACCCAGTGCTCATCACATCACATCTCCTCCATAATGCCTATCACCCAGTTACCCCATCCCTACCCACCTTCCCTCCAGCAACCCTGTTTGTTTCCTAGAGTTAAGAGTCTCTTACGGTTTGCCTCCTTCTCTTTTTTCAGCTTATTTTATTTTATTTTCCTTCCCTTCCCCATGTTCATCTGTTTTGTTTCTTAATTCCACCTATGAGTGAGATCACGTTGTCTTTCTCTGACTTATTTCACTTAGCATAGTATCCTCTAGTTCCATCCACATCATTGCAAATGGCAATATTTTATTCTTTTGATGGCTGAGTAATATTCCAGTGTGTGTGTGTGTGTGTGTGTGTGTGTGTGTGTGTGTGTGTGTGTATTACTACTACTTTATCCATTCATCTGTCAATGGACATCTGGGCTCTTTCCCTATTTTGGCTATTGTGGACATTGCTTCTGTAAATTGGGGAGCATGTGCCTCTTCAATTCACTATATTTGTATCCTTTGGATAAATACCTAGTAGTGCAATTGCGGGGTCATAGGGTAGCTCTATTTTTAACTTTTTAAGGAAACTCCATACTGTTTTCCAGAGTGGCTGCACAAGTTTGCTTTCTTACCAACAGTGTAAGAGGGTTCCCCAAGTAGACTTCTTTATATTCATAAGGTATAAATGTTCCAAGATTACTTATCTTCATTTTAAAATTAAATGTAGATATCCCTTATATAATCTGATACATTTTGTCTGTTGTCCATATTATTCTCGCTAGTACTTTGTTTTTGTGCACTACTTTCTGTCTGTGTTGGACTGAAGTAGGGTTAACGCTTGGCAAAATTGTGAAGTAGGTACAATCATTAGGAATGTTTTTCTTCTTAAAATCTCTTTTCTGGTTTAATAGAAACAGTGCATGAAAAAGCAGTACCTTGTTACCCATGTACAAACTATGGAAAACTCCAGAAAAGGCACTTTGTGACACAGTGCCTCACCTCAAAACACACCTCAAATTTGTGGTTTGCTGGTACCATTTCCACAGGGGTGTGAAGAATGTGGGTCATTTAAATTTCTATTCTTCTCTAAAATCTAGAAATGGAAATTGTAATATATACTGCATTCAAACTGATTTAAAGAATGTAGTTGAGCTTGATGTGTTTAGGACAACATTGACAGCACGCAAATAAATTGCAATAATGTGGTTTTTAAAAGTGCTGAAGTCTTAGAAAAGTGATAGGCCTGTAATTGCTCTCATATGTTTGAGAAGGGATTCCATGGGATATGCTGCTAAATGGACTTTTGACATAAACAAATTGAAAAAACTTAGTCTAAACACAACCTATAAGTGGAGTTGGTCAATGGATGCTCTCCTGCAGAGCACTCTGTCTCTTTAGCACTTAGTTGGTGATAATCAGCACTGTCTACACCAGAATCAGCCATGAAGCTTTTTAAAACACGCATTCTATAGTCCACTCTTGAAGATTCTAATTCAGTGGCTCATGATTGGAACACAGGCACATAACTGCCTTTGTCCAAAGTGAGAGCCTCTGACTCTAGTGAAGGTTTCTGTCCCAACATTCTAACCAGCTATCTTCTGACTATTACCATATGATTATTCTATCGGTGAATGAAACCAAATTCCTTCCTTTCTTCCCAGACCTATCTCTTTCCTGTTAAAAGCCCTGTTTTCTTCCAGCCATCCAGACATGAAATCCTGGATCACTCTTGACACGTAAGTGTACCTTGCCCTGTAATCTGATCAGGTACCGGGTCCCTCTGATAAGACTGTCAATAACAACTATTACACCTACCCCCTGTCCACTGTTGCTCTCCTCATCTGCATCCTTAAAGTCATGCCTTAGATGATCTTAACACCAGTCATATTCACTGCAAGATCACTTCTTAAAAGCTCAGTTTCAATCATTTTACTTTCCTGCTCTAAAATTTCCATCAGTTTCACATAGCTTGCATTCGAACAACAAAGTACAAGTTCTTCAGCCTGATGCCTGAGATTTGCTGCAATGTCATTCAGAAGATCTCTCTGGCCTTCTATTTCATTACTCCTTTATATATATCCTAGAGTTAAGTTGTACCGCGTGCTGTTCTCAGAGCCTATGGTTGCCATCACCATGACTGCGCTCACGCTTCTCTTTCTCCCAAACTTCATGACCACACCCAACGACCCCTGGAAAGAACATGTCTCCCACGATCTCCCATGTGAATGCATTCATCACTCCCTGAGCCAGACTATAATCTCCACAAGAGCAGGGACTGTATCTGTTTTCCTCACCACTCATGCAAGTAGACTTCCAGAATGTGGAGACATTTTTTTTTTTTTGTGGCTTTATCTTAGTCATATGTTTCTTTTACTGTCTTTACAACCTTAACGAAAATATTCATCATATTAACTTTATTGTCATCAACCGAGGGTTTCTTCAGGAGTCCCTCAGAAGAGGAGAAATGGAGGCAAAAGTGAGCACTAATTTCCAGGGTTCTAGTGAGCATTGCAGCTACTGTCCGATGTCTATTCCACTCTCTTCCCCACAGAGTATCGGTAACGTGGTTTGAAAAAGTCACTTTGGCTCTAAGGGTGAGTCTGATTGGTGGTCCTATTTTCTTCACCAATGATTGTTTGGAAATAAGCATATTACCCAATTCTGGTCAGTGGGATATCAGGAGTGGTTTGGTGGAGGCTTTGGGGAAAGTTCTTTCTCGACACAAGCCAGGATCCTGGTTCCACCTCCATCTGGGGCCATCCATGAACAAGGAAGCATGAAGAACCAATTTGCTATGTTATTATGACCATGAAAGAGGACAGATTAATGATAGGAGGCCAGAGTTGACATAGCTGACCCCAGCAGAAAGCACCTGGGTTCCAGATAGAATCACTGACCCAGTGCATCAACCAACTCTGAAGCTCAACTTGCCTCTAGGCTTCCTCAATAAATTTAAAGGCATTTACACTGGGTTTCCGTCACCTACTGAAAATGTTCTGTCTGAAAACAGAGTGGATATATTCCTTTAAAATAGAGGTTGGGGCAGCCACGGGGCTCTGTATGTTATGGATTCCATTGCAGAGAGACACCTACAGCCCACTCTTAAGGATCTATTCAAACTGACTGCCCCATTTTGCTTGTGTTAATTATCTCTTTTGATGAGTTGTTCCCAGACAAGCACAGGAAACTTAACAAGCTGTGAACAGATGGTAACTTCCCATTGCTAAGATGGGTGCCAAGGGGACCAAACAATTCAAATACATACTTTTATAACAAATACAATTTGAGTATTTGAAGTAATACTATTATCACCAGTTTATACTTTAAATTGAAGTAGCATTGTAGACTTGGCATCAAGAGTTTTTATAACCTTTGTTTCATTTTTCCTCAAATTTGTTACTTGAAAATTATATAAATTTCATACATGCGCATGTTTCCTGTCAATCTTGGCCTATTGACAGTGATGGTATCAGGTAGGAATGCCTGAGGCACGCACCTGGGCCAGTACTTCTTGTGATGAGCCCCAACAGACAAGTCCTCAACCAGAGCCAATGCTGTGGCTGGACCGGCCCTTGTGGTTCTTGTTATGATTGCAAGACACACCCCAGCAACGACCATGAGAGAACTTTGAAATGTCAAGGTTTATTACTCAAGTTCTAGAGGACACACAAGGTGCCTGGGGCCACATATTGGGGTCACAGGTAGAGAGAGAGAGAGAGCCTAGCTGGGATCTGTTTTTATTAGGGTCAAGAGTGGGGCGCCTGGGTATCACAAGTTCATTTTATTTTTGATCAGCAAATTTAAAATGCAACAGTGGGAGTTAGGCCATGGGAAGGAAGAAGCGAGGTCACTCACTCAAGTGGTCAGCTATCGAGGTTCCCTAAGACTTTCCAAACAGGGAATGTCATGGGCGGGTGGGGTTGGCTTGGTTCCTTATCTAGTTGTTTGGTTAGTAGCTGTGTCATATAGCTGGCAATGTATTTCTTTGGGATGGAGGTCCTGGCAATCAAAAGCACCTACAGTACTGTACAGTACAGAGAAGACTGACCTTCAGTCCATGTTTCCAAATGTTGGCTCTCAACACTAACTGGATTTGCAGCTTTAGCTCCATGTCTCACAGAAATTCTTAAAAATACAGATGTTCAAAACTTATCCCAGACCCTCAAATGAGCATCTCTGGAGGTTGACGTAGTTGTTTGGATTCTTCAATGTTCCAGAAATGATTCTGATGTATGGGTGGGTAGATGGATAAATATATGGTACTTCACCAAATTCATTGAATTTCAATAGATTCTCATATCTTTCTTAGAGCACTTGGCTGTTTGGCCCTTCATTGCCAGTTTTGTTGTTATTGTTGCTATTTTCTTTATTAAACATTAAACCTCTTGAGGTTAGAATTTTGAGATACGGTGATGCTGATCTTTGCAACTTGTATATTGTCTTCTACATAGTAGGTGAAAAAGGGATATGCACATATACACAAGGAACTATAACACTTCTGTTTGGTGTAATTCGAAAGTTTCTTGTCAGCTTAAAGTAAAAAGTATGGGTAGTACTGATTGTTCTTATCTATCACTGACCCCTCCAGTCTTAACATAACATATCCTTTCTTCCTAACCACACACGTACACATGTAGCAGAGGCAGGCCAATGGTAGTCCTAGTCTGGAGTTTGAGTCAAGAGGTTGAAAGGTCTAAGCTGGGACAATGGTGAGCTTCCTGAGATGTTTCTAACTGGAGCTGGTGGAGAGGGAGATTTCTCTCTTTCTGGGCCGGGATAAGTTAGAAGAATGTGAGTTTAGAGTTGCTCGTGGTGCACTGCCCACTGTGTGGAGAGGGTTTATCATCTGTAGGGATGGGAGGGAAGCTATCCCAGAGGCAGGAGAGACTCTGAGGTGGTTAGGGTCTTAGTGAATGGTTTGGAAGGTCGTTCCACACTGTTAACCTATAGTTCTGCTAAATTCCCTCCTTTTTCCTTTAGCTAGTTTTAATTAGGCTTTACCACTTAAAGACATTGTCCTTTGACTTATACCACATGAAAGGAAAGTGGGCCAGATTGTCTTCACCCTAGATGACTTTATTTTCTGCAACTAGAACACCGAGAAAATTCTGATCTTAGGCTAATATTAAGGAACATGACTAATCTCCATGCCGCAAAGTAGGTTTGATGTTTGACTGAGAATCCTTTATTGTACTAGTTTTTAAGCAGAAAATCCACATCGATATTTGTCCTTTTTCCTGGGGTGTCTACCTGAATTCAGAAGTATAGTTTTCAATATAAAATACATTAGAAATTCATGATTATATTTAGGAGTTTCTCATAGTGGTGTGAACTATTCCAAAGCATTATCAGATTACAGCCTATAAAATAAATTAATGTTTCTATCTTGGTATTAGACTGGTGAATTAAATGTATATATACTTATGAACACAGCCCCTGCATCCTTTCTTCTTTAAGGACCATGAAAATCTCTTCTATTCCATGTGGGATGTGGTATTGTTTTTAATCATTTTTAATTTGTGGTATCTTTTTAATTTACTAATATAGCTAATTAATAATAGCTATAGGTCGAGGTTGTTTCAGGGACTTCAACTGCAAACAAAGGTACACACACACAAAAAAAAAAAAAGAAGAAGAAAACAGAGGAGGAGGGGAAGGAAGGAAGGAAGGAAGGAAGGAAGGAAGGAAGGAAGGATGGATGGAAGGAAGACGGCCAAAGACAATGGACCACTGCACACTTAATAAAGCAGTAAAGTAGTAGCCACAATCTCAATCCCAGTTGCTGTGCTACAATGATATGAGAGCAGATCAATGCTGTATGAGGCTAATGATCTGACGAATGAGTGCTTTTCAGCCCTCATCCAGGAGGAGGACCATCGGAGAGAGTTATAGCAATACATGTTTCCAGTCTTGCCTCAGGGCTATGTTAGTTTCCCTGCTCTTTATTGCAATGTGTCATCTGGATGTTTCATAGACCATTTCATTGTTTCCTATAATGGTGCATCATGTTTATTGCCTTGTACTGGAATACACTGGTAAGATACACATAGACTAATGAGTTGCACATAAATCCTCTAAAGTTTAAGGCAACTGTCAACTTAATGAAGTCCAATGACCTAGGAAATGTCAGGACGTGTCTTCTAAGGGAAAGAACAAGCTATTGCACGATGCACCTCCTCCCACTAAGAGAGAAGTATAGTGGTTGGAAGGCCTCTTTGGGTTTCGAAGCCAGCATATACCACAGTTTGGAGTTTTGCTTCAATTCACATACCAAATAACATGAAAGGCTGTCACTTTGAAGGGGACTCCGTAAGAGAGAAGGTTTTCCATCGGGTTCATGCTGAGGTACAAATAGCTCACTCCCTTGGACCATATGACCTAGCAGATCCCACAGAGTTATCTGTGGTACACATAGATCCCTAGGGAGTCTCTGATTAAGAGTGACAGTGCAGTCCCCTGGGGTTCTGCAGGAAGACCATGCTTCTGCCGAGGAGAATTAAACACCAATGGGAAAGGAGTTCTCAGTAAGCTACTTGGCTTTGGTAGAAATGGAATAGATGACCATGGGTCATCACCAAGAGACCCTGATCAAAACCACACACCTTGAGTTGGGTGGACATACGCATCACCTGCAAAATTTTCCCCATGCTCCTTTGCAATCCTCCCACCTGCCTCTCTGCTCTTCAAGGGGCAAACACTGCTCTGCTTTCTGACATTCTAGGTTAATTTTCATTTCCTAAAATTTTATATAGAAAAGTATAATAGGGTTGTGTCTTGTCTGAGTTTATTCACTCAGCATGCTTTTTGAGATTTATCCATGTTGTATGTACGAATGATTCGTTTTTTTATTGCTGTTTTCCATCGTGTGGAGATACCACAATGTTTATTCATTCACCCATTAATGGACATTGAGGTTGCTTCCATATTTTGACTATTGAAAATAGAACTATTGTCAGTATTCATGTATAAGTCATTGTATGAACTATGCTCTTATTTCTCTAGTATAAATATCTAGAATTAAAATGGCTGGATTGTATGAAAGGTATAAGACTTACCTATTTAAGAAACTGAGAGGGTTTTTTGTTTTTTTCCCCAAAGTCTTTGTACCATTTTAAAGTCCTACCAGCAGTTTATGAGAATTCCAGTTCTTCCACATCCTTATCAATGCTTGATATTGTTGAGTATTCACAAGTAGAACTATTGTAATAGGTGTAAGGTGCTATCTTAACTGTGGTTTTAATTTGAATTTCCAGAATGACTAATAATATGGACCATTTTATATGCTTTTTTGCCATCTTCTTTGGTAAAGTTTGCTCAATTTTTTTGTTCATTTGTATTGGGTTGTTTGTTATTGACTTTTTAAATTATTTATAATTCTAAATACAAATCTTTTATCATATATAGGGCTTTAAATATTTTCTCCAGATTTTGGCTTAGATTTTTCATTTTTTATTTTGATAAAGTTAAATTCACCAACTTTTTAAATAGATTGTATTTTTGTGTCATATCTAAGAGATATTAGCCTAATCCAAGGTCACAAAATTTTTTCTCCTTTTTTTTTTTTTTTACAAGTTTCATAGATTTAAGTTTTGCATTGGAGTCTTGGACCCATTTTGAATTAATTTTGGTAAATGGTGTCAGGTACAAACTACACTTCACATTTCTGCCCATTTGTTCTACCACCATTTATTAAAAAGACCATCCTTTCTCCACTGATTGCCTTTGCACCTTTGCCAAAAATCTGTTGTCTATAAACAAGTGGGTCTACTTTTGGAGTTTCTATTTACTTCAGTTGATCATATTGTGTGTCAAGGCAACAATGCCTTACTGTCTTGAATACTGTAACTTTACAATATGTCTTGAAATCAGGTAGTGTTGGCACTCCAGTTTTGTTCTTCTTTAACACTGTTTTAGCTATTGTAGACACGTTGCAATTCTATGTGAATTTTGGAATCAGCTTTTCAATTTTGTTCAAAAATGCTTGCCAGAATTCTGACTGGGATTAAATTCGATTTATAGATCAATTTTGGGAGAACTGATGTCTTAGAAATATTGATTCATTCTTCTGACCCATGAACATAGTATGTATCTTTCCTTTATCCACTTCTTTAAGCCTTCTTCAATTTCTATCAGCAATATTTAACAATGTAGAGTGCACAGGTCTTGCACATCTTTTTTCAGATTTATTAGTTTCATCAAATTAAATTTCTAATTGCTCATTTATAATATATAGAAACACTGATAAATTTTATATATTGATCTTGTATCTTGCCACATTGCTAACACATATATTAATTCTAGTATAAGTTTTATAAATTTCATCAGATTTTTCTCCATAGACCTTATGTTGTTTGAAAATAAAGTGAATTTTTCTTCCTACATCCCAATCTGGATGCCTTTTATTTCTTTGCCTTGCCTTTGCACTGGCTAGAATCTCCAGTACAATGTTAAGTAAAAGTGGTGAGAGTAGACATCTTTTGGGGGAAAGAATTCAGTCTTTTAACATTAAGTATGATAATAGTATAATAGTTCTACATTTTTCATAAATCCCTTTGAACAGATTAAGGCAGTTCCTTTGTATTTCTAGTTTGCTGAGAGTTTTTGTCAATAATGGATGTTAGATTTTGTCCAATACTTTTCCTTTATATATTAAATGGATAATACTGCTTTTCTTTTTAGTCTGTCAATATGAGCAATTACATCGCTTAATTTTCAAATGGTAGACCAGCTTTGCATTCCTGTGATAAATTCCACTCAGTTATAATATATTATCATTTTATATACATTGGATTTGATTTAATGGAATTTTGCTTAGAATTTTTACATTTATGTTCCTGAGGGACACTGGTCTATGTTTTACTTTTATGGAATGTATCTGTTTGGTTTCGGTATCAGAGTAATTCTGGTTTCCTATAATTAGCTGGGCAGTACTCCTTCCTCTTCAGTTTTCTGGAGTGTTTCTGAAGAATTGGATAACTAACTTCTTAAATAGTTGGTGGAACTTACTAGCAAATCTGTCTACTCCTATAGATTTCTTTGTGAGAATTTTTTCAGTCCAATCTTTTCATGTGTAGACGGCTATTCAAGTTATCTATTTCTTCTTAAGTAGGCATTGAGAAGATTGTGTCTTGTAAGGAATTTTTTCATTTCATAAAATCTTCAAATTTATGGGCATAAATTTGTTTGTAATATTCCATTATGATTCCTCTCGTATCTATAGAATCTACAGTGGTGTCACCCCTCTACTTCCAGATATTGGAAATTTGTATCTCCTCCTTTTATTTCTGTTTAGTGGATCAATTTTTAAAACCATCCTACACAATATCTGCTTTGATTTTATTAATTTTTTCCATCATTTTTCTGTTTTCTATTTTATTTCTGTCTGGTTTTTATCTGTATTAGTTTTCTCTTGCTGCATAACAAATTACCACAAATTTAAGATCTTAAACCTACACAAATTTATCATTGAAGATACTCTGTGGATCAGGAGTCAGGGCATGGGTTCGCTGGATCCTCTGTTCAAGATTTCATGGGGTTGTAATTGAGGTGTAAGCTGGGGCTGTGATCTCATCCGATGTTCAAGTCCTGGCCCAAGTTCATCATGTTTTGATAAAATTCAGTTCTCTGTGGTTGTAGTCTTTTTCTTTCTACTTGTTGGCCTGGGGTCACTCAGCAGCCAGACACCATTTAGTTCCATAAGCACTTTGCAACATGGCTCTTTGCTTTCTTCTTCAAGAACAGCAGGAGCATCCCTCTAATGCTGCACCTTCTTTTAAAGGCTCACCTGATCAGGTCAGGCCCACCTAAGATGATCTTTTTGTTTTTTGATTAAGTCACTGTCAGCTGGTTAGTAACATAACAAAACATGCAGAATTCCTTCGCCATCCTGAAAGCAATATACTAATTTATTCCCAGTTCCTGTCCACACTCAAAAGGGGAATATTATACAGGGTTCATATACCAATAGGAAGGAATTTTGGAGGTCATCTTAAATTCTGCTGGCCACATTATCATTACTTTTTAAATTCTTACTGAAGTAAGAATTTAATTAGATTTTTTCCTAATTTTCTAAGGTAAAATCTGAGATCATTCGAGGCCTTTGTTCTTTGCAAAACAGCACCATAAATCTCCCCCCACAGACTGCTTTAACAGCATCCCACAAATCTTAATACCTTTTTTTGATGTATAGTTGAAATACATTATTATATTAGTTCTGGGTGTATGACATAGTGCCTCGACATCTGTATACATTATGAAATGATCATTACAAGTCTAGTTACTATCTGTTATCATACATAGTTATTATAGCATTGTCTGAATTCCTTACGCTGGACTTTATATCCCTGTAACTTATTTATTTTACAGCTGGGAAGCTTGTACCTCTTAACCCCTTTCACCTATTTTGCCCATCCCTGCAAACCCTCCCCTCTGGCAACCGTCACTTTATTATTTGTCAGGTCTTGATATCTTGTATTTTTGTTCTCATTCATTTCAAAATACTTTTTACTTACTCTTTTGATTTCTTCTTTGACCCGTGCCTTACTTAGAAGTGTGTTACTTAGTTTCCAAATATTTGAAGACTTTCCAGAAATCTTTCTGCTATGGATTTTTAATCCAATTCCATTATGATCACAGAATATACTTTGTATGACTTGGATCTGTTGATTTTAACTTATTGAGACTTGTTTTATGACTCAAAGTATTGTTTATCTTGGTGAGTGTTACGATGTTCTTGTGCACTTGGAAAGAATGTGTATTTGGCTGTTGCTGGATAGAATGTCCTATAAAAATTGATTAGGTCAGATTGTTTGATAGTTGATAAAATCATCCACATCCTTACAGATTTCCTATTTGTTCCATCCATTATTTAAAGGGAGATATAAAAACCATCACTTATAATTGCAGATTTGTCTATTCTTCAGATCTCAGTTACGGCTTCTTGTATTTTGAAGTTTTGTTATTAAGTACATAAACATTTAGGATTGTGATGTCCTCTTGATGAATTGGTCTTTTGAGTTTAATTCAATATTTGATATAAAACAGACTCTGCCTCATTCCTCATAGGTTTCAATGTCCCACCACATGAGTACTATACAGTTGTAACTGTCCATATGTCGGTGATGGAGTCAGCTGCATGAGAGTAGGGGAAGGATCTGTGAAGAGCAGACACCTAAGGCTCCAGGGCCATCAAAGCATAATATCCCTTGAAAGAGCTGAGATATGAAAGCTTACTGCTTTAATCCAACATATTTAGGAATGAAGAAAATAAGCATTTATTAAGCACCTACTCTGTTCTAAAGACAATACTTTTACTACCACTCCTGTTCCCCCTCCTCTTCCTACTGTCTATAATGTATTGATCATCTTACTATTTGCCAAGCCACTGTGCCAAGCACTTCACCTAGGCAGTCTCTTTTAATCATTATAGCAATTCTGTGAAATATATCATAATTAATTCCATTTTTTAAAAAGAAAAAAGAAAAATCAAGGTTCATTGAATTTAATGGATTAGTCAAGGATTACTCAGCTTGTTAAATGGGAGTCGTACCCACTTGGGGTCTGCAGAATTCTAGAAATGTTCCTTCAAGATTCTGTTTTCTGGTTTATTCCATCAAACACTAACGTAGTACTAATGTGAAGAGACTCTGCAGATGCAATTAACGTGACTAAATAGTTGACTTTACGACAGGGCAAGCATGCTGGACTATCCAGGTGAGCCCAGTGGCATCTCATGATCCTTAAAAGCAGAAAAGGGAGACAGATGAGCCTGCCAGAGAAGGTGGCACAGGGAGGTCTGAGTGATTTGAAGCCTGAGGAGAACCCAGCCTGCTGCTGCTGGCTTGGAAGATGAAGGAAGGGGACCATTAGCCAAGGGATAGGTGGCCTCTGGAAGCTGAGAATGGCTGTCGATTGATGGCAAGGAAATGGAAAGCTCAGTGCCACAGCACAAAACCGAGCTGCCAACAACCTCAGAAGCAGTTCATCCCCAGAGCTTCCAGGAGGGATCACAGCCCTGCTGACACCTGTGAGCCCTAGAGCAGAGAAGCAGCTCAGCCACACGGTGACATGTCTTCCAACGTCCACACTGTGAGATGATAAGTAGGTGTTGTTTTTAGCCTCGAAGTTTGTGGTATGCATTTGGGAAGAAATGGAAAGGATAGCACACCTGTCTTCCTCCAAAGTCTACATCATCCCAAGGATTAAAAAAATGAGAGTGCTGGAAATTAATTTATAGTTATTCAAGAATAATACGTATTTTATGTCTGTCCTAGAGATGTTAGAAAACTCAATTCCAGACAAGAATTAAGAACTATTAAGCCCTAGTCTATAGTATTTAAATAAATATCTGTATAAATTATAAAGGTGTGCTTTCAACCAACAACTCTAATTTCAAGAGAACTTTAGTGCTTTTTGTTCATTAATAGAAAGACCATGAGAAGTTTATTATCCTTACTCTATGTGGGAAAAATGGAGCCAATGAAAGACTCTAAGGGTAATAAAGGGACAGAGGAAAACCTGTTAACCCTGCTCTGTATGTTTCTGTTTTCAGTTCACTTCTCTTTATCCTAATCAGTGCTGAGAAGCACAGTAGTAAGTAAAAATCACAGATGGGCAGAAACTACTATTTTCTTTCTTATCTCCTAATGCAAATTGTCTGATGATTCTGTCCCACATAACTGTCCACACACTCACACAGTGCATGTTAGGGGCTGAAGACAGTTGCCACAGCTGTGGATATGGGAGGGAACATGCCAGTCTGGTCTACTGAGGAAGTCAAAACCTCCATGTAGAAATTAAAAAAAAAAGAAAGAATAGAAAGGTCTGTCCCTAAACTCCAGACATTTATGTAGCACTGTAGCATCGAAAGGACATGGATGGACTTTGGAAATGGAAAATGATTTTGGTTTTGAATTTTAGCTCAATCTATGCTGGCTGCATAATTCTGAGAATTATTTCTTTTTTAGGGTCTATTTCCTAGTCTATACAATGTATATAGTAATAGCCACAGCAGTTGCATAAAGTCACCAAGGACAGCTAACTCCTATGCAGCCTTCTGCGGGCAGGCCACCTCCATACTGCGTGGTTATACACTCCGTGTGATCCACAGCCTCTAACCTCGTAACCGCCACGTCTTCCCGCCTCTGAAGCCTGGCCTCTGACTGCTGGCTTCTCCAGGGACAGGACTCGCAGCTTCATGAAGAACCTGTAACAGAGTCTATCTAGGGCTCCGTGAGAAGCGCCTGGCACTACGACACCTTCAACCAGACCTACAGTTAATCATTAAAGGACGGTCAGTGTGGAGGAAGTGGACAGACAACCTCTATCAGTTACTATATGTTCTATATGTAAGCTCCGGAACCCACCCATCGGTGAAAACTGAAAACGAATTTGTTGAAGGGCGTTAGCGCGTGGCACCCTCGCCCGGGGGACCAGACAGAGGAGGGCTTCACAGCGGCGCACAGGCCCACAGGGCTCCGTGCACCTGCGCCCACCGAGATGCCCCGCTACGGCTGCGCTCACAGCCCCGCGCAGGCTCAGAGTGCGGGGGGGTGGGGGCACGAGGCCGGGGGCCACGAGGCCGGAAGCCGCCGCTCTGCGCCCCGGCTCCGAGGCCTGTGCCTCCGCCGGCGTCAGATACCGATGCGCGCTCCTGCGCTGAAGTTTCTCATCGGCATGTTTGCCCCGGAGCCTGCGCCACGGGGAGGCCCCCATCCGCAGGGGCGGCGGGAGGTGAGCTGCTGGCTTTGCCTGGGGGGTGAAATTCTTCAAATATTAGATCGTTGCTCAAAAAATACTGAGCAGCCTCCAAACATGATTAATGTTTTCTCTAATGACATCAACATCCCCATGTGCGTTTGGTGCGCTGAGAAGCAGAGGTAGTTTCATTCTGAACATTTTTTTTTAATTTTTGTATTTTAATTTTTTTTTTATTATGTTATGTTAGTCACCATACAGTACATCCCCGGTTTCCGATGTAAAGTTCGATGATTCATTAGTTGCATATAAAACCCAGTGCACCATGCAGTACGTGTCCCCCTTACTACCCATCACCGGTCTATCCCATAATTTAAACAAAAATAAAAGTGAACTTGTTTTTCGTGTATCTGCAACTGTATCTTCTGCTTCATCTATTCTGTTTGTTTTTTTCCTTGCTAGTCCCCTTCACTGTGAAAGTCTGTGTCCAGACAATCATAGTTCTAAGAGGATCTAGGGAAAATAATTTTATATTATGCTGTTCGTAAGAGTCCAAGTCATTGGCTCTCTCTTCCTTTTCATTGGCTCCTTGTCGCAATGTCCCTCAAGTCAGAGAGAACAAAGAAAGACTGTTAAGTCAGGCATTTTAAACATTAGGACATTTTCCTTCTACTTAGGAGATTTTCTTGCAGTAGGCTTGTGTCTTCAACCAATTTCCAGCAAATGGCTTTTGATATTTCAACTACTCTTTGTAGTTGTTATCTTGTTTTCTACAAGCTTCCAGCTCTTAACAAATTTGCCTACAATTTTTAAGGAAAGCAGAACTTTTTTCCTAACAAAAATTATTTCATATCCCTGCAAAATAGGCTTAGAGATTTGTTTCTTTTTTTAAATAGAGATATATGATATGTAGTGTCCGCAGTTGTCTCCATGTTGACTCAAACCAGGGGTTAAGAAAACTTATGGTTGTTTGTGACTCACAGAAAGTATTACTGTTGACAGTGCACTAGAAGATATCTGAATAACTCGAAGAACAAGATGCCACGGTTTTCTCATACTGTGCCCTCTACTCCTTCATAATCTTTAAACATTATTTGTCTTATCTCCCACATTTCGTAATCTTCCTTGGTGACTAGCTGAAAATTTGGGGATATCTCATCTTGGACGTGAAGAGTAATACTTTAGTAACACATTACCTCTCCCAAGTAACACAAAGCATGTTTAATGGATCATCAGTATCTTAAACTAAAGTAATAATCATTAAAGAAAATTTCAGGAACAGAGCACTCAAATACTTTCAATAGGAAGGTGGCAACGTATTGAGCCTGTTCTCTTAGTTGACCCCAGATTCTTGTTTTCAGTCAAATGCAGGCCATTTGGAAAGGGATAGAACTGCAAGGCTCAGTTGATAGCACAATGAGTTCTCGGTTGGGATGGCCAGGATTTTCCTGCAGGTCATAAACAAAGGGTGCTGGTACAAACAAACAAAACAAAACAAAACCCACAATGAAAACATTAGCCTTCAGATGACTTATCTTTTAGGTCTCATTTGAAATAGTGAAATAAAGTAGAGTCATGTAAATATGTTTTAATTAAATGTATGAGTCAATAACTATAACTTGAAATAATTTCAAAGAAAATACATATTTTCCCAATTAAAAGATATCCCTTCCTTTCCACCCAACCTGATTTATGAGTGACATAATACAAAAGAACTTGAGGCCTGGCAGGAGTCAGTGGCTGGAAGTCAGATTTCTGGCAAGACAGTATGTCTGCACATTAAAATTCAGTAGCAGCATCAAACCTCCTGGTCTGGATGTCTTTTGTTTAGACTTTTTTTGTTTCTTTTGCCTCAAGAAGAAAAGAAAGAAAACTCTGCCTGAGCAGAGCTTAGCTAGATTTTGGCAATATAGTCTCTAACTCTGAAAAAAAAAATAGAGCTTTTAGCTCTTATAACTCTGACCTAACGAAATGCAGAATGACATGAAAGCTAATAAGAAGAAGGTGGTAGAAATAAGATTTGACTGCAAAGAAAAATTGAATTTATCTCTTTCACCTCACCACACTTCATAACTCTACCAGATAGCAGATATAAGACTGAGAAGACATTCGGGATAGGGTAGGGGAAAGAGCTGGGAGTCAGCTCTACTCAAGAGAATTTGTTCAATTAATTGTTATAACGTATGATCATATTTACTTTTCCTGAGCCAGTGACTCTCAAAGTGGGGTTTCAAAATTTGGACTCTTGGGAATTTCTGTGGATTTTTTTCAAGGAATTCATGAGGTTAAAACTATTTCATGATAAAACTAAGATGTTATTTGTTTTTTTAACCATGTCGACATCTGTATTTATTATTTTAAGACTTATTTATTTAGTAGAGAGAGAGAGAGACTGTGCTTGTGAGTGAGGGGAGGGGGCGAGGGAGAGAATTTTAAGCAGATTCCCTGCTGAGCCGCTGAGCCCAAAACAAGCCTCAGTCCCATGACCCATGAGATCATGACCTGAGCTGAAACCAACAGTGGAGGCTTAACCGACTGAGCCACCCAGTGCCCCAACTTTTCTATTTGAAGATGAAAAGAAATATTAGCACCTTAGCACAAGTTATGAAAAACTCTGTTGTCATTACTGTTCACTGCCACACACGGTTAAAAGGGAATGTAATTTCACTTCAGAATGTCATTGGTAAAACTGTAAGTATTATTAATTGTATGGAATTTAAGCCCTGAATAATTTTTTTAAAGTTTTAATTTGAGTATAGTTGACACACAATGTGATATTAGTTTCAGGTGTACAAGTTAGCGATTCAACTTCTCTCTGCATGATACTGTGCTTATCCCAAGTGTAGCTACCATCTGTCACGATACGGCACTATAAATCTTTTTAATGTTTTGTGTAGAGAAATGGGAAATGCATGCACTACATGCTCCAGGAGGGTGAATGCCTGTGCAAAACCACTCATGAGATTACTTCGGTTGCAAACAATGCAATTGTGACTAAAAGAACAACTGACAAACTTTAGTTTCTCAGATTTGGGTTTTGGCCAAAACTTTCTCAAAAGCAAAGTGAGTCTGTTACTTTAAAGAAAACAACAAATGGTATTTGTTGCCATGGTAGAAATTTCGAGTGAAAATCAGAATTCTTGAAAACTTGTAGCCACTGTGAGCCTGACATCTCCCCAATTTTAAAGAACTTATGTGAGATTTGTAATGAAAATAACAATTGTGAATGTTTCATATTGTGTAATAAAATGTATTAACATTTCTAAAGTCAACATAACTCTGAGTCAATATTTTCTAGATGATGAATGTGTGATGTAACAAAATCGTGTATAGATAAATGATCCATTACAAGTGAAAGATAGACCAAAGACTCTCGTTGTAACAAAAATATTTCATCAATATGATTACAGATTACTCACTGCAATTAAACCTTCAGAAACTATCATTTGTCAAATTTTGGTGTGCCATCAATAAAAAATACCTATAATAATCTGGAAAAACTACTAAAATAATGTTGTATTTTCCAAATACTTCATACCTCTCTGTGAGGCTGGATTTTATTCATCCTAAACAACACATTACAACAGTTTGAATCTGGAAACAAGTATGAGAATCCAGCTGCTCTCTATGAAGCACAAGGAAGGGGGAACCAGGGAGAGTAGGGTGATCTTACTGAGTGAAGAAGGGAAGCTATGAGTCTGGGGAGGACAAAACCACAGGACTTCACAGAGAGGGGATACCAGGAAGAAAGAGCTTCATAAACAGCTCTGGGGATCTTTGCTCTTGAACCTTCAGCTGAGTACGTATGAATCACTACATGAAAATAAGGAAAATACCCAGTGCTGGGGAAAGACCCACCCAAAAGGAAAAGAGGAAATGAAGCTGGAGTGCACATCAGGAGGGAATATTTCCTGTTCCCAGCAGCCAGAGTGGAACACCTCATAATTCATGGGGCATCGGGTAGAGTGCTCAGAAGTCCATGTGGAACACTTACAAAAACAGAGTATATTCTGGGCCATGAAACAAATCCCCAAAATCCAAAAAGATCCAAGTTATACAGACTATGTTCTTTGACCACAGTGAAAATAATTTAAAGGTCAATGACAGAAAAATATCTGGAAAATCCCCAGATATTTGGAAAAGAAGTCACATACCGAGTAGTCCATGGAAAAGGAGGGAATAAGGAGCAGGGAGATAGAGGGTATTTTGAATTTAATGCAAATGCAATTTAACAAAGTGAAGTCATCTATTCAGACTGATAACAAAAAGAGAGAGTGGAAAAAAAAGTCCAACATCAGAAATCAGATCGGTGACATCACAATAGACTGTACAGATATTGAAATATTATGAGACACTTATGAACAACTTTAGACAAAATAAACTCAATAATGTAGATGAAATGGACAATTCCTTGAAAGAAAGAACCTGACAAGGCTTGCTTAAGAAGAAATTGAGAAACTGAATTCCACTGTATTTATTAATGTAGTTGAAAAGAAAACTCCATGTCTGGATGTCTTTATTGCCAAATTCTACCAACGATTTAAGGAATAAATAGCAATTATAGACAAATTCTTCCAAAAAATGAAAGTTACAGGGTATTTCCCAACTCATTCTATGAAGTCAGAATCACTTTGATACTAAAAAGATATGGAAACAGATGAAAACTACATATAAATATTCTTCATAAGCATAAATGCAAAAACATCTAACAAACATCACAGTACATAGAATTCAATATGACAGTGGATAGCATAAAAATGAGATACATAGGGATACATCTGACAAAAGATGTGCCAGACTAATACACTAAATACCGTAAGCCACTACTGAGAAAAAGTGAAGACATAAATATGTTTATGTTTAACTTTTAAGCAATGACTAGAGAAGAGTATAAATACATTTTACATTGTTAGAATTGGTTTATATTATTCTGTTCATTAATGCATTGATAACAATTTCGAGTGTGCTCTTTAAAGACGTGCTGGAGTTCTGGAGATCTGCAGAGGGTTCACTTCAAGTCTGCAGCTCAGCACACTTACCTGCAGCAGCAGAAGGGGGTCCAGACAGGTGTTCTCCTCCCAGCTGCACTGGCAGAAACCAAGCAGGCAGCTCTCTAGAACCAAGTCACGTGGAAGACCATACTCTCTACCTAGAGGCACTGCACATTCCAGGGAGGCTTCTGACCCTGAGGGTGGCACCATCAGAGACCTCATGTGTCCTACCTAATAACAACAGGCCAAGAAAAATGTACTTTGTCCCTGAAGATGGCACCATCTGGAATTAAACAGGTACCCCAGTGGGGTCAGGTAAATGAAGCCGAATAGAATCACACTACAAGGACTCTGAAATCTAAATTGTCATTGAAATCACTGCCCACCAAAAAAAGCCAGAATTTACACACTAACCTAAACAGAAAGAATGCATGCTAAAATAGAAGAATTAAATAGAATCTGGGCTCTCTTAAAATAATATGTGAAAATGCCCAGGATTCAATAATAATCATTTGTCTTAACAAGAATGAAGAAAATATTGACTTTCTAAAAAAAAGTATTAATTTAAAAAATCACAATACTATAATGAGATGTTAAAATTATCTAATAATTTGAAAGCAGCGATCATAAAAATGTCTCCAAAAGCAAGTACAAAGTACAAAATATCAACAAAGAAATAATAGTTAAAAAAGAGAACCAAATGGAAGTTATAGAAGTGAAAAGTACAATAACCAAAATTAAAAACTCACATTCACTGGATGGGCTCAAAAGTAGACTGAAGATGAGAGAGGAAAGAGTTAGTGAACTTGAGGGCAGATCAATATAATTATTGAACCCAACAGAAAGTAGACTGTAAGAAAGTAAAGATTTTCAGGTAGTTGTGGACAATAACAAAAGATCAATTGCAGATTATATAGTTTGAAGCCCAGAAGGAGAAGAGAAAGAGTGTGAGACTAAAAAAAATATTCAAGTAAGTACTGGCTGGAAACTTCCAAAATTCAAATTTACCAAAAGATATAAACCTACAGATTCAGAAAGTTGAATGAAACAAAATACGATTACCCCCCCCAAAAAAAAACGCAAGCCAACATATGTCATAATTAAACTTCTGAGAACTAGAGACCAAGAGAACATCTTAAAAGAAACCAGATAGAAATGATGCCTTATTACCTATAGGGGAGCAATTTGAGTTAGAGTTGGTAACTCATCTGAAACCATGGAGGCCCAAAAGAGGTGGCAAAACATTTTCAAGTACTGGATGTACTGTCAATTGCAAATTTTAATTCCAGCAAAACAGTGAAGGGATAAAGGGAAACCAAACACATCCTCAGACAAAGGAAAGTAAGAGAATTTTTCATTAGCAGACCAACCCTTAAGGGATGGCTAGACGAAGTTCCCCATATAGAAAGAATACATAAGACTTGGGACCTCAGGTAGGAAAGAACAACAGCTGGGCAAAAACGGGATAATTATAATAGAATATATAAATATAATAGAATATCATTACCCTTATGATTTTCCTAAGTCGTATTTGGTGGTTGAAGCAGAAATGATAACATTATCTGATGTTAGGATCAATGTATGTAGTAGAAATACTTGAGACAATTATATTTTGATAGTGGTGAGTACAAAGGGATGTAAATGGAAGGAAGATTTCAATAATTAACTCAAAGTTGTAAAACGTCTACACCTGTAGGCTGTGATAAATTCTATATGTATATTGTAACATCTAGAGAAACCACTAAGAAATTATACAAACCAAAGCAATACTCAAACTCAGTATAAATAAAACAAGTTAGAATTCTTCAAAAATTTCAAGGGACTAGCAGAAGGCAAGAAAAGAGAAACAGAGAAAACAAACAGAAAATGTAAAGTAAAATGTCAGACTTAAGCCTTAACATGGCCATAATTACTAAATGTAAGTTTTCTAAATATACCAATTGAAAGACAGACATTGGCAGAGTGTGTTAAAAACACCCATGAACCAATTATATGCTGTCTGCAATAAACTCCCTTCAAACACACGTAGATAGGTTGAAGGGAAAAGTAAAGGAAAAGCTATAGCGTGCTACCTATAATCTGTCCTACTCAAAAAAGAAAGAAAGAAAGAAAGGAAAGGAAAGGAAAGGAAAGAAAAGAAAAGAAAAGAAAAGAAAAGAAAAGAAAAGAAAAGAAAAGAAGAAAAGAAAAGAAAAGAAAAGAAAAGAAAAGAAAAAAAACAAAAACAGAAATAACTTTATTAATATCAGATAAAGTAGACCTCAGGGTGAGATAAAAGGGGAACATTATAAAATTATAACAGGATGATTCCTCTAGAAAACAACAATACTAAATGTATATTCACCAAACAACAAAGCCTAAAAAATAAACAAAGCAAAAATTTATACAGTTGAAAAGAGAAAAAGACAAATCCACAATTATAGTTGGGGACCTCAAAATTTCAAAACTTCAGTAATCGCTAGAAGCACTGGATAGAAGATTAGCAAGCATACAGCAGAACCAAATAATCAACCAACTGAATTTAATTGACATGTATAAAATAACACTCCACTCAACAACAACAGAAGAAATAACTTTTAAGTGCCCACGAAACACTCACCAAAATAGCCTGTATCCTGGGATATTAAAAAAATTCATTAAACTTAAGAATTGGAATTCTACAAGGTACGTTCTCTGACCAAAATGGAATCAATTGAAAAATCAAAAACAGAAAAAAGAAATTTTTTTAACACTTGGAAATCAAACATCTCAAAATAATCCATAGGTCAAAGATCAAGTCTCATAGGAAATTTTAAAATGCATTGATTAATGAAAATACAGTATATCAAAATGTGTAGGACACAGCTAAATCAATGCCAAGAGGAAAATTTATGGCACTAAATGTTTACGTAAAAAAAAGGAAAGGGGTCGCCTGGGTGGCTCAGTCAGTTAAGTGTCAGCCTTCAAGCTCAAGTCATGATCCCAGAGTCCTGGGATCCAGCCCAGCATGGGGTTCCCTGCTCAGTGGGGAGTCTACTCTTCCCCACTGCTCCTGATCTCTCTTTCACTCTTTCTCTCTCTCAAATAAATAAAATCTAAAAAAAAAAGAAGAAAGGTTTCAAACCAATTCCTACCTTAATGAACTAGAAGCAAAATAAACTCAAAGCAAGTAGAAGGAATGAAACTATAATGATCAACAGAGAAATCAATGAAGCTGAAAACAAGAAAAAAATAGAAAAAAAATGAAAACAGAAAGCTGATTCCCAAAAAGGAATCAACAAAAATGATAAACCTCTAGCAATACTGACAAGAAATCACCAACAAATAACTTAAAGAAATGGACAAATTCCTCAAAAATCATAAACTATTAAAACATGAAATAGGTTATCTGAATCACACTACAAATACTAATTTGTAATTTAAATTAAATTATAATGTTTCTGAAGAGAAAACAGCCAAGGCCAGATAGGTTCACTGAAGAGTTCTACCAACCATATAAAAAAGAATGAGTACTAATTTTATATAATCTCTTTCAGAAAACATAGGCAGAGGGAATATTTTCCCAAATAATCTTATGAGATTTGTATTACTCTGACACTAAAATTTAACAGAACAACAACAAAAAAGAAAACTATACTGAATATTTTTCATGAACTTAGACACAGAAATTTTACAGGTTTGGAATATACATTTGCAAATCGCATATCTGATAAAAGGACCTCTGTCTAGAATACATAAAGAACTATCACAACTCAATTATAAGAACACAATCCAATAAAAAATGGGCAAAAGATTTGAATAGATGTTTCACCAAAGAAGACATACAGATGTTAAATACACTCATGATAAAATACTCAATTTTATTAGTTATCAGGTAGATGCAAACCAAAACCACAATGAAATATTCTATGTATCTATTAGAATGTCTAATACTGAAAGACAGACCTTACTATGTGTTGGCAAGGACATGCAACAATCAGTACTTTTGTAACACTGCAGATGGGAATGAAAAATGGTATATGCCATTTTGGAAAAAAGTTTGAAGTTTCTTAAATAATTGCACATACACCTACTATAGAGCCAGCTATTTCACTTTTAGGTCTTTTCTCAAGGTTAATGAAATCAAATGTCCATGCAGGGACTTGTGCATGAATACTCCCAGCAGATTTATTTGTAATAGCCAAAAACTGGAAACAGTCCAACAGATGAATCGCTAAAGAAATTACGGTGTACGCTTACAATGGAATCCCTTCCCACATGATAAAATGGAACGAACTATTGATACACATACATGTTTGAATTTTAAAATAATCATACTGACTGAAGAGAGCTAGACAAAAAAGAACACATTCTATGTTTCCATTTATGTAAAATTCTTGGAAGTGCAAACTAATGTATAGTGACAGAAAGTAGATCAGTGTTTGCATTGGACAAGGTGCAGGGAATGGAATGATCGGAAGGGTGGGATTATAAAAAAGATAGGAGAAAACTTTGGGGGATGATAAAATTCTTCATTCTTTTGATTGTGGTAGCGGTTTTATTCAAGCATACTTATGTCAAAACTTTCCAAATTGTAAACTCTAAATACTTAATATGTGTCAGTTACCCCTCAATAAAAATGGTTAAAAAGCAGCAAAAAGAAGGATGTACACTGCAATTGAAGATTTCAGATGTTGAGGAATCTCCAGTGAAAACAAGATCAAGGCAGTGAACCAGGAAGCTGATCTACGAAGTCGAGTGTAGGCAAATATGTAGTCACTGTGAAGTTAATTATTAGATGGGCTGTTATAGTGGGTAGTAAGTCTCCTAAGATGTAGCCAGGAGTTAGCGTAGAGCTTGAGATTGTGGTTAGAGGGAGATTAGCAAGTGACAATGCCAAGAAAGTTTGGTTATAACTGCTTTCCTTTCAGAGGCTCAAGGAGAGCTAGTGAGAAAGTACCAGAACGCACAGGGCAGTGAGGACGCGGGAAAATGTGAATGGACAGTCTATACTGTACTGTATTGTGGGTGCAAGTGGATAGAACTATATGTTGGCTATTTGAACATAATAATAAAAAAAAAAAAGAAAAAGAAAGGGTGTTTCCTCAAAAACACAGTAGTGTAAGGGAACTGGTTGAGAGTCAGCAGCTCCAGAAGGAACACTGGAAAAGTGTGGGAGGAGGCTGGGTTCATGACCCTACGGAGGCTGGGAAAGTACGGTGGGGAGGTTTGGTACAGATGAAGCTCTGTATAGGAGAGGGGCGGGGTGGGAAGACAAGGTGGGGATGAGAAACCCAGGAAGAAGTGGCTGACCCCAGATATCCCAAATGTCAGCACGGGTTTCTTTGGAGACAGAAATGACTCAAGGTCCCAGGCGGCTTCTAGCCTGATGTCA
This sequence comes from Ursus maritimus, assembly GCF_017311325.1. Taxonomy (NCBI): domain Eukaryota; kingdom Metazoa; phylum Chordata; class Mammalia; order Carnivora; family Ursidae; genus Ursus; species Ursus maritimus. The sequence continues at coordinate 58,098,016 of NW_024424230.1, read as the reverse complement.
ACGGAAGGATGACGGCTGCTGTAAAATATACAGAGGGTTCCTGTGGCCAGTTGTGGGCATGACTGCTTCGTGGCATTTGGGCCACCCAAAGAGCAAAGACACTGATAAGTAAGGGTCCGAGGTCTATCAGTGTAGCTGCCTCTTAAACTCTCCCCCCACACATAGGAAATTCCTGTAAATGACAACTGCCATGATTTTGTATTAATACCGAGATGGACTCTTTCTAAAATGAGATTATTTTTAATACAATCCTTATTAGAACTGTTTGTGTTCAGGGAGTTATTATTAACCTAAATTGGGGTATAAAAGGAACCTAGGCAAATTACATTTAAAAAATCCAAAAATCCTTTTACTCACCCAAAATCTTCATTATACATACACATTAATTACAGAAGTATGTTTAAAAGCAATCTACATAGAGAGATGTTTACCAAATACATTCAACGTGTGAGTTTGAGATCAATCATATTTACCTTAAAATTAAACCAGCAATCACACTTATGTATGGCATTCCAGACTTAATGGGTACAGACCTTTTAAATAACACTTAGGTCAGCAGTCTACTAAAATTTATAGACAAACATTTCAGATAAGCCAGGTACTGCCAAGGCTGGAGATGTCTACAGTTGGCTATGAAATCTGCATTAAACAACTGAGAACACCTGCAATGCATTTTCTTTAGCCCTATGCAGAGTCTTTGTGACTGCTGACAAGGCTCCTATTTGGCTTTTTTATCCTTCTGCCCTTCTAGAATTACTGCAGTTGAACTTTAGAGTTCCAGCACTAAAAGTCTATTTCTTTATTTTCTTTAATTATCTTATAATGTAATATTCTTTCTTCCCAAAACAGATGAGGTAAGCAACGAATTCCTTCTATAATTATCTTTTCAAAGCAAACATTTTAGTAGTAGATGCTGCATAGAAAACAAATCTTCTGACCATCTTCCTAAATATCATAGGAATTTTTATAAAGCCCACATTTGAATCATCAGGGTGATGGCCCCTCCGTGGTCTTCTCTTCTCTCCAACCATACAGTCATCTTGAGCTGGGTGCTTTGGCTGCCTGAAGTCTTGCAACAGTGGTTCCAGAGACCCTCTGACCTAACGGTTAGTCTCTGCACCACCTGGCAACGCACTAAGGGGATTTGCACATTGAGATGTTCTACCCAAGTTAATTCCTTCCTTCCTCTTTCTTTCTTTCTTTCTTTCTTTTTCTTTCTTTCTTTCTTTCTTGATTTTATTTATTTATTTATTTATTTATTTATTTATTTATTTATTTATTTGAAAGTGAGAGAGAGAGGGTGGGAGAGAGCTAGTATGAGCCAGGGGACGGGCAGAGAGAGAGAAGGAGAAGCAAGCAGACTCCTCCTGAGCAGGGAGCCCAGGTGTGGGGTTCGATCCCGGGGTTTGATCCCAGGGCTCCGGGACCATGACCTGAGCCCAAGGCAGACGCTCAACCAACTGAGCCACCCAGGCGCCCCTCCCTTTTCCCTCCTAATTCTGCCAGAAGTTTAGGTCTTTCTCTATAATGGATTGCATTTTTTTTTGTCCAAAGGCAGATTGGCCACCTTTTTTCCCCTTTGTACTTGACTTTTTGGATATCTAGAGCAATTGTGAGGGCCTGCGTGCACGTGTGCACGTGTGTGTGTGCGTGTGTAACACATTTACACCTATAGCCTACTTTATAGGTTAATTTTCAGGAGAGAGATGGAACTACCAAAAACAAAGCAAAAACCAAAACCAAAACCAAAACCAAAAACTGTTTTCTTTTCATAGGAGGAATAATCCTTTGAAAGATGATACTCTGCTGCCTTAGCAGAGAGAATACATATTCCTGGAAACATGTGGTATGGACTCAGAGAATAATCTCTAATATTTCCTTTGAGGGAAGCTCAAAATATGTTGGTAGAGAAAAAAATCTGTATAACCACGATGTTTTTTCTCATTTTAAATACCTAAGTTCATATTCTCACTGAACTTTGATTAGGATTTCATCATTTAGGGTAAAAAGAACCATATCCATGACATTCCCTCATCCCTAGCTTTCTCTATGTATACCCACTTCACTGTAGTAATTTATTAAGTAAGAATGCACTCTTCCTTTTGTCATAGTCAAACCTCACCATTTTAACATTATTTTATCAAAATATGGTTTTCATAAAGTTTAAAAGCTTAGTAGAAACCAAGTTCCGTGACGGTATTCTGGTATGATTTATGGCTGTACAGAATGAGAAAGAATTCTGGATACATTCTTAAAAGATGATCTCATGAAGATTTGTGGTGCTTTAGGAACAAAGATTAAGCCCTTTTGGAGAATCTGCTAAAATTATGCAGTTAGTGGATTTACTCACTAAATCCTTAAAATTCTGACATTCAGCTACCACAATTTATTTTTGGAATAAAAGTTGATAGGAATAAATATTGCTCTATTGTGACATTTTAAGCTTGAAATCCTTCCACAAGCAAACTATGATGAAAGGCAGGAATTCAACAAGCCAAAACTCTCTGTCGTCATTGCTGAAACTGTGTAAGAGCAAAGGTAGTGATTTTTGCAAATTTAACATTTGGTATGATATACATGGCTTTTTTTCCACTAAACAATGTCCTTTCCAATTAGAAACTGGACATAGTCTAACTACAGAATCTCTACTATAAGTTGAAAACATAATACTAAGTAAATTCGAGGTACCTAATATGTACAAAAGCTCTTTTTTCTGACACTGTTTTCCTTCTCATTTCTAGGTAGCAGTAAGGTTCAGGTCTTCAAGGCTTTGACGAATTTCCGCAGTTGTCAGATTTACTGTTTGTTGTTTAGTGAAAACAGAGCCCCTCCATATGGCAAGCAGTAAAAACTTCAGTCTGTATGGAACAGGCCATGATGCATCACACAATGATTTTTGATGAGCTGATTCTTAGACGAGCACACTGGCCTATGTGTGTGATGCATATACTAGATGCTGTAGGCTCTGACATTCAGTGAACCCTCTTGCATGATACCTGGTATATGATGAGCACTTAAAAAATATTTGTTGAATGTATCAATTGCTACTGATTGCAAACTCTTTGGGAGCTTGGCATTATCTTTCTTTTTTTTTATTGTTGCTATAACCTCGTTACATGAAATAATGTCTGTCACATAGTGAGTACTCAATAAGTATTTGTTGGTTGATGAAATATTTGGTGAATATATGAGCAGTTGGCCAACCAGAATCATGGGGTGGTTGAGAAGGTAGGCTTAATATGTAAGTGTCAGCGTTCAAATCACAGCTCAGCCACTTACACAGGTGTATGACCTGGGACAAAAGAGTATCAACAAGGCTCAGTTTTCATACAGATAAAATGGGTGTAATTTTTATATCTACCTCATAAGGTTGTTGGGGAATTGATTAAGTATACAGGAAGGACACTGCACGGTATGTGATGCATAGTGAGCCCTCAGTAAAGACTAATATTATGGCTGAGTAACATTCCATTGGAGATAGATACCATACCTTCTTTATCCATTCATCTGTTGATGGGCACTTAGGTTGCTTCCAGATCTTGGTATCTTGGCTCTTGTAAATAATGCTGCAGTGAATTTGGGGTGCATATATCTTTTTGAATCAGTGTTTTCATTTCCTTTTGGTAGTGAGTAGTAGAATTACTGGATGATATTATTTTTAATTTTTTGAGGAAACTCCATACTGTTTTCCACAGAGTCTGTACCAATTTACATTCCTGCCAACAGCGCACAAGGGTCCTCTTTTCTCCACATCCTCGCCAACATTTGTTATTTCTTATCTTTTTATTTCTAGACATTCTGACAGGTGTGAAGTGATATCTCATTGTGGTTTTGAATTGCATTTGCCTGATGATGAGTGATGATGAGCACCTTTCTTGTACCTGTCGGCCACCTGTATGCCTGCCTTCTTTGGAAAAATGTCTGTTCAGGTCCTCTGCCCCTTTTTTAATTGAATAATCTCCTTATTTCAAGGTCAGCTAATTAGCAATGCTAATCTCCCCTTAGTCATGTAACCTAACATAGTCATAGACTCTGGGTATTAGTATGCGGACATCACTGGGGAGTCTTCTTAAGCCTCTACTCAGGATTTAGGGGTGAAGTCTTCTGATTTGAATCTAACGATTTTCAACTATTATATTCTTTTCAAACTGAGGATTTGCTTATCAGGAATCAATTGATTTTGAAACAATTATATACAAGTGGAGCCTGCAGGTAACAATAGAACATCCTGGACTAATAATGAAACCAAAGTTCCAAATCAAACCAGTGCTAGAGAGGGAATAAAGGAAGATGTTTCTTGCCAGTCTTGGTTATTGGCAAAACAATTCTAGAGAAATTTGAAAGTAAAGCAGGCCTAATTCCGGCCTTCTTGTGCATCTGTCCCTGCAATGTGGCTGCATTCTTGTAGGTTGTTTGGAAAAGAAAATCATCTTAGAAGATGCCATCGTCTGTACATGCCCCAAAGTTCAGGTCACTCCCTGTGTCCACGCCTTGCCAGCTAGCAGACCAGCAATCACCAGAGTGCTGCTTACGTATAGCCCAACACGTCTGGTCCAAAGGCAAGCAGTCATGATTGTAGGCGCTTCACAGAATGACGGATAAGCATGGAAAGGAAGTGAGTTGGAAGAAAAAACAATTTGGCATACTTGGATGTGCTCATTTATGCATTTATAACTGTAAATGTTCCTCCTTTGATAAAGCTCACAATTCTTATGCTATTGAACTCAGGATTTCTTATAAATCTCTCAAGTTAACTATTATAAGGTTATATGATGGGCATTAAGGAGGGCACATGATGTGATGAGCACTGGGTGTCCTACGCAACTGATGAATTATTGAACTCTACATCTGAAACTAATGATGTACTCTATGTTGGCTAATTGAATTTAAATTAAAAAAAGATTATATTAATACTATCTATTAGGATATACTTTTTCTGGCATAAAGAATGACTAAACATTTTAATGGTGTATTCACAATATGGTATAAATGAGATGGTTTTCATTAGAAAAGAAAACAAATAAGCAGAACACAAAGGACCATTACCTAAAGGATTTCTTATAATTCATCTCCCTTGTTGTGCTTTCTGCTTAATCAACAAAAAAGTCTGAGATTACCGAAACATTTAGACCATCACATTATTGTTATAATTTCCTTCACCCTTACCCCAAAAGTGAATTAAAGGCTCCGTAGATTTGAATTCCTTGTTGATTTGCTGACTTTGCAGAGGTCTGTGTAAAAACATTGGCATGGGCGGTGAAAACATCCTTATCGAACAAAGGCAATATATTTTTATGTATTGACTTTTGTGTGATTCAATTTGCAGTAAGTATGGGAGTAACCTTTATAAACTGCTCTGTGAACTTAAAAGCAAGTTTGCATTTTGTGGTTAACTTTTCTTTGACTGTATGACTTCCAGACTGATGACCCAGCTTCTCTGGCTCTTGAAACCTTTTAGCAGAGTGATGGAAATGAATGATTTTCCAAATGCTGAGAGTCATGCTCTAGAAATTGGGTAGAGACTTTTGGGAAGGCAGACCCTATTAATTTATAATTGTGATAATTAAGTTAGATAAAAGACAAACTGTACTTTGTTTCCATAGCCAGGCAATGAATGTTTAGCTTTAACTCTGTCATTCTAAATAGTCATAATTTCCAAAATAAGTAGGTGTTTTTCACTTGAAAAGCATGTATGAGTCATTCAGTATCTTGGTGTTTTATTTTTCTTCTTGCCTCTTTGGTGATGCGTAAAATTTTACACATTCAACAGATTATTAAGTATTATTTACATTGTGTGCAGAGTCAGTATCTCCTCTCTGCTTAATCATGAATTATGTCGAAAATAACAAGTACTGATTTTCTGTTCCTAGTTCTGTTGTTTACATTTCATCAGTTTGCTCTGGCCTATCACAGATCTACTTGCAAATTGTGGGACTTGCCCAAATTTATTAATTTTAGAGTTGATGAAGCTGGTCTTTTTTTTTTTTTTTTGCAACCACCAGTTTCAGCCAAAATTAATAAAATATATTGTATCTTGTCATTAACCAATTAACTGCCTGATTATATGATACTTCTAGAAATATTTCCTTAGAAAAACAGTGGTACATTTTTGCCTATATGCTTTCAAAAGAACTTCCAGTTTGGTAACTTTCAAATAGAAACATGTTCTCTCTATGCTCCATTCAGAATATTTCTAGGAGGTTTCAGTATTGTGATTGAATAATTTGCACTGCTGAAATGTTTCAGCTTTGGGTAGTTTTTAGCAAAAACCACATTGATGGTATCCTGTCTTATTATTGTCCATAGTGTTTTTTGTCATTTTAAAACAAAAATCTCTGCAGTGAAATTTCCAAGTGTTATTAAATAATTCTTAATGAATTAATTAATATTAATTCTTTCAAATACGTGCTATGCGCTTAGTTCTGCTGTTGGTGTTAAATACTAGGTACAGGACTCCTCCTTATTTAGAATCACAAGCTCTCTTTAGCTGTCTATGTTGTTGCTTAACTCTAAAAGGGGAAAGTATCAAGAAAGCTATTATTAGTATTATTGCTCTTAATTAGAAAGGTTAAAGTGAATTTAGTAAGTTAATTAGTAGAAACTTGCATTTGGTTCATCAACATTTTTTAGTTGAGACTGGAATATGGCAAGAAGCTAAATTAAATATTTGAGTCAAAGATTAGGACACTAGTCCCAAGTGTTTTCCTAAGTCTAGTTTATTTTGGGCTTACATGATCTGAGCCTAAAAAGGTCTACCATGCATTGCATAATGTATTTTTTAAAAGGTTTTATTTATTTGAGAGAAGAGAGAGAGAGAGCACAAGTGGGGAGAGAGGCAGAGAGAAAGGGAGAAGCAGACTCCGCACTGAGCAGGGGGCCTGAGCCTGAAGTACATGGGGCTCCATCCCAGGACCCCAGGATCATGACCGAAGCCGAAGGCAGATGCTTAACTGACTGAGTCACCCAGGTGCCCCTGTCTAATGTATTTTTAAACACCCTTCCTCTTGCAAGGATTTTATAGCCATTCCTCAGGAGTTTGAAACATACAGTTAAAACTAAGTAACCAAAAGAAGGGCAACATGAGTGCGCTGCTCTCTGTTAGTGCACCTGTTTAAAGAAAAATGAACATGAGTGCATAAGATAGACAATTTCTAGAACTCCCTCTCAGCTTTAAGGTTCAGTGATTTCTACAGAGTACAATGAGGAATATTTTCATCATTTAATATATTTTATCACTCTTACACAGTCCTATTTTATTTGTCCTTTTAAAGATTCTAAGACTCAGAAATTTTAGAAATATGAGTAATTAAATTACTTGTAACTGATATTCTTCCAAATAACCTGACTCAATTCTATTTTATACATTTGATCCCTAGCATGGTATGTGCTAGGAACTGAAACTCACAAATCACTCCCATTTCTATAAAGCTGTATCAAAAAATAATGGAAAGTTAAATACTTGCCCACGTGCAAGAAGTCACATACCACAATGTTGCCTTAAATGGTGCTTGAACCAAAAATTGACTGAATAATTTCCAATAATGCTCAGTGGGATTAAGTGACATAGGGGATAGAACAATAGTGAGGATTTTATGATGCATAATGATAAAATGAAGATAGAAAAGTCTGCTCATTAAAATAAACTTTCCGTAGTGACCTTAGAAACAGCCCCTAGAAACAGGTTTCAGTATCTTCTAAAAATGTTTGCTGAGCTAAAAGTCTCAACCCTTTAATGGGCCACCCCCCCCAATTTAATGAAACAGAAAAGAATAGCAAATAGTCCACATGGTGCATTGTTCAGCAAAATTTTGTTTCTGATTTCATGTGTATGCATGTGTGGTCTAAGAAAACGCGTTTCTTAACCACGCAGGTTGTGGTTGAAAGAGCTTGAAGATGACGACTCCAGAATAGAGCTTCCTAACCATTTCAAAATTTGCCCAAGCTCTTTTTCAAAGTACACATGTCTGAACCTCACTTAGGTTTGTAGAGAATTTTGTTTAAACAAGCTCCCGAGGTGATATCATCTCTTGAATATAAGTTGAAGAGACCTCGGGGCATCTGCCTTCAGCTCAGGTCATGATCCCGGAGTCTGGGGATCCAGCCCTGTACCTAGGTCTGGGCTCAGCGGGAGTCTGCTTCTCCCTCTCCCTCGGCTCCTCCCCCGGCTAATGCTCACTCACTCACTCACTCACTCTATCACATAAATAAATAAAATATTTTAAAAATATTGAAGAGACCTCACTTGAAGAATTGTTCAGGAATGGGATGATTATTGAGAAATGGGTGGAAAGAAGTAAAAGTGCTCCTTGCACACCAGGGGCTCTTCTTTGCAGGGTCCTAACTCTCCAGAGCCGGGATGAGCCCATCTGCTGCTCCCTTTGATTGTATTCAAGTGGCCTCCAAAAGGAGACTCTACTTTTGGAAACACCTTTGTCTCAATATAAGAATTCATGAGTTACTGTAAAAAGTTGGATCAAAGTCCAAAATTTGCTAACGAGCAATTGGCTACATCAACAGAAAGTTGAGATTTGGTAAACAGTAAACGCAAGGTCCTCTGCTAGGTTCTGACTTCCAAGAACTGCAATGTTCCTTACAGGATCACTTTCAAGGTTATTGTTGAGGTGGGTGGAAGGAGGGAGTACCTGCAAATCACTGCAGTCTGATATAGAGGGGATATTCCTGGGATTGAAAGATTTCCTGATACTTGGGATCTTAGGTATGTTTGAATCTCTAGCCCTCCTGGTATCACCCAGTGTTATGCAGAGAGCTGCTTTGGGGGTCCCTTGAGATATATATGGGGATCTTACTTATGGAGCACACCAAGCTTTTGTAAATTCTCTTTTCTTGACATACAATATGACACAGGCCCTGTAGGTGATTTTTCTAATGCCAGAAGAAAATATATAACAATCAACAAATCCGTCCTGAACTTCCATTGTCATCAGTTATACCCATTGATTCACTCATTTTTTTTAATTTGTTTTATTAATACAAATGTACTCTGGTATGGGCAAGGGTCTGTGCTGATGGCCAGCAAAGGATGAGACAAATAAGGTCCTGACATCCTGGAGCTGAAAGTCGAGTGGGAAAGGGAGGCATTAGATAAATAATTACAAATAATTAATTATTTTTGTGCAGTGAGGGGAAAGCACATCCACTTCTCATTTATGAATCAATCTTTCAACTAAATATTTATCAGGCTCCTGCCAGGAGGAAGATGAAGTGAAACAGGAGGAAGGATGTCTCTGCTTCTTAGCACCTCTCCAGCCCCTAGCTCTGCAATAAGCCCCTAACCCCATGAAGCTGCCAAGCTAGCATTTGGTCTTCCTGGCTGGAGCCTGCACAGGGTGGCAGGAGTCATCAGTAGAGGGAGCTCAGCACCTCCCCCGGATTTCACACCCAGGCTCTCAGTTCCTAGAGGATGAACTGAGGAGGTGTGGGGGTTATTTTTTCCCCCAGTATCCTACATTGGAACCTGAAGCTATCTGCTACAGAAATACGGTGTTTGTTTCTTTGTTTGTTTGCTTCAGAAATATGGTTTTAAATGGTGGCTAGATATTGAAGTACTGTGATTTAGTTGTATAATGAGTTCAGTTATCTTGAATGAATTGGCTTATTTGTTGTTACAATTATAACCCTCTTCTTCCTACTCTATATTTAAAGCAAAATTAACTGAAATATAATTAAAGTTTTGGAACACACATCATTTTGCTAATTTGCATTCTTAGATGCTTGAGATAGATTATTCTCAAGAAGTATGTTACTACTGTTGGAATTTGTTATATGTTAATAAAATGAATGGCTATATTGTTCTGATGAAACTTTCAGATTTATAAAAGTGCCATCCTGTGCTCTTTTAAAGCAAAGCATATATTATGAATGTGTATAAGTGTAGCAAAATCCTTGTTAAATCACTTCTGTGCTTTGATATGGATTCATCAATGAAATTGACAAAGACTGTGTTCCTTGAAAACAAGTTTGTTTTTCTAAAACTGAATAAGTCTGGATGAAAAATGAGCCAAAAATGATCTTTAAAACATTTGATCTCTTTTCTTTTCTGAGTCAAATTTAAAATACTCTAGAAGAAATGAGAGCTTAAGGGTCTACTGCCATTAACTCTGCTCAACAAAGGTCTGTGTACCTATCTACACTTTGCCTACAAGACACTCACTTTAGATATAAGGACACACACACGGATTGAGAACGAAGGGATGGAGAGAGCTAGTTCATGCACATGGAAACCAAAAGGAAGCTGGAGTAGCTATACTTAGACAAAATAGATTTTAAATCAAAGACAATAGTAAAAGACAACAAAGGGCATTATATAATGCTAAAGGGGTCAGTCCAACAAGACAATATAACATTTGTAAATGTTTATGCACCCAGCATTGGAGGACCTAAGTATATAAAGTAAATATTAACAGACCTAAAGTGGGAAATTGACAGCAATTCAACAATAATAAAAGACTTTAATATCTCACTTACATCAGTGGGTAGATTATTCAGACAGAAAATTAATAAGAAAAATCAGCCTTAGATGATACATTAGACCAGATAGACATATAGAGGACATTCCATCTGAAAACAGTGGAATACACATTCTTCTCAATTGCACATGGAACAGTCTCCAGGATAGATCAAATGTTAGACCACAAAACAGATCTCAATAAATTTCAGATGATTGAAATCATATCAAACATCTTCTCTGATCACAATAATATGAAACTAGAAATCAATTACAAAAAAAAGACAACTGAAAAAATCACAAATATGTGAAGATTAAACAAATGCTACTGAACAACCAATGGATCAATTAAGAAATCAACGAGGAAATTAAAGATGCCTTGAGACAAATGAAAATGAAAATTCAACATATCAAAATCTATGGGATGCAGAAAAAGGAGTACTAAGAGGGAAGCTCATTGAGATACAGGCATACCTCAGAAAATAAGAAAAATCTCAAATAAACAATCTAACTTCACATCTAAAGGAGCTAGATAAACAAAAACAAATGAAGCCTAATGTTAGTAGAAAGAAGGAAATAACAAAGATCAGAATGGAAATAAATAAAATAGAGACTAAAAAGACATTAGAAAAGACCAATGAAATTAAGAGCTGGTTCTTTGAGAAGATAAATGAAATTGGCAAACCTTTAGCTAGATTTAACAAGAAAAAAAGAGGGCTCAAATAAGAAAGAGAAGTTGTAACTGATACCACAAAAGTACAAATGATCATGAGACTACTAGGAATAATTATATGCTAACAAGTTGGACAACCTAGAATTTAATGAACTCCTAGAAATATACAATCTTCTAAAACTAAGGAGAAATAGTAAATCTGAATAGACGAATCACAGTAACGAAATTGAATCAGTAATCAAAAAACCTCTTAACAAAAAAAGCCCAGGATCAGACCACTTCACTGGCAAATTCTACCAAACATTCAAAAAAAATGTAATACCTGTCCTTCTCAAATTCTTCCAAAACACTGAAGAGGAGAGATTACTTCTAAACTCATTTTATGAGACCAACAATACCCTGATACCAAAACCAGACAAAGACACCATACACACAAAGAAAGAAAATTATAGGCTAATATCCCTGATGAACATAGATGCAAAATTGCAAAATCCAAATTCAAAAATACTTTCAAAAGATCATACATCATGATCAATTGTGTTTATTCCAGGAATGCAAGAATGTTCAACATCAACGTGATAAACCACATTAATAAAACAAAGGATAAAAACATCTCAACAGATGTAGAGAAACATTTGACAAAATTCAACATCCTTTTATGATAAAAGCTCTCAACCAAAAGGGTATACAGGGAATGTATACAGGTATACAGGGAATGTAACTCAACATAATAAAGATTGTTTATGACAAACCCACAGCTAACACCAAACTCAATGGTGAAAAACTGAAAGATTGTCCTCTAAGATCAGGAACAAAACAAGGATGCCCACTCTCTCCACTTTTATTCAATATAGTATTAGAAGTTCCAGACAGAGCAATTGGACAAGAAAAGGAAAAGGCTTCCAAATTGAAAAGGAAGTAAAACTGTCACTATTTGTGGATGATGTGAGATTATATATAGAAAACCCTAAAGACTCTGACCTCTAAACTGTTAGAACAAATAAATGAATTCAGTAACTTTGCAAGATACAAAATCAATATAAAAAATCTGTTATATTTCTATGTACTAACAACAAATTATCAGAAAGAGAAGTTAAGAAGACCATCCCATTTATAATTGCATCAAAAACAATAAAATACCTAGGAATAAATTTAACCAAGGAGATGAAAGACCTATACACTGAAAACTATAAGGCATTGATGAAATTGAAGAAACAGACGAAAAGATATTCCCTGCTCATGGATTAGAAAATACTGTTAAAATGTCCATACTGTCCGAAGCCATCTACAGATTCAATGTATCCTTATCAAAATTCCAGTGACATTTTTCACAGAAATAGAACAAACAATTTTAAAATTTGTATGGGACCAGAAAAAACCTTGAATAAACAAAACAACACTGAGAAAGGAAAACAAATCCAGAGGCATCATGCTCCCTGATTTCAAACAAAGCTATGGTAGTCCAAACAGTACGGTACTGTCATAAAAACAGACATAGAAATCAATGGAATAGAATAGAGAGCCCAGAAATAAACCCTCACTTATATGGTCAGTTAATCATAACAAAGGAGGCAAGAATGTACAATAGGGAAAGTCAGTCTCTTCAATAACTGGTGCTGGGAAACTGGACAGCTGCACGCCAAAGAATGACTCGACTACATCTTTTGGCACACACAAAAAAATTAACCCCAAATGGATTGAAGACTTAAATGCAATACCTGAAACCATAAAAACTTTTAATAGAAAACATAGGCAATACGCTCCTTGACATTGGTCTTGGTGATGATTTTTTGAATTTGATTCCAAAAGCAAAAATAAATAAATAGGACTACATCAAACTAAAAACTTTCACACAACAAAGGAATCCATCATCAAAATAAAAAGGCAATCTACTGAGTGGGAAAGTATACTTGCAAATCATATATCTGATAGGGGTTAATACCTAAGATGTATAAATAACTCATATAACGCAGTAGCAAAAAAAAAAAAAAAAAACAAAAACAAAAAACCAAAACTTGATTAAAAAGTGGGCAGAAGATCTGAATAGACAATTTTCCAAAGAAGCCATACAGAGAGCCAACACATACGTGAAAAGATGCTTAACATCAAGGAAATGCAAATCAAAACCACAATGAGATATCACTTCACACCTGTTAGAATTGCTCTGAATTATCAAAAAGACAAGAAATGCAAAGTGCTGATGTGGATGTGGAGAAAGGGGGACCCCCCCCCCCGGATCATTGATGGGAATGTAAATTGGTGCAGCCACTGTAGAAAATAGTATGATGGTTCCTCAAAAAACTAAAAATAGAATTATGACTCAGCAATTCCACTTCTGGGTGTTTACCCAAAGAAAATGAAAACACTAATTTGAAAACACACCTGCCCTCTATATTCATTGCAGCATGATTTACAATAATTAATTGATTTACAAGTGTCCATTGATAGACGAATAGATAAAGATGCATAGGGAGTTGAAAATAAACACAATGGAATATTACTCAGCCTTAAAAAGAATGAAATCTTGCCATTTGTGAAAACATGGATGGACCGAGAGGGAATTAGCTATGTGAAATAAGTCAGAGAAAGAACATGCTGTATTACCTCTCTTATATGTGGATCTAAAAAACAAAACAAATGAACAAACGAACAACAGAACTCATGGATACAGAGAACAGAAGGGAGATTTCTGGGGGAGGGGGTTTTGGGAGTGGGGTAAATGAGTGAAGAGGGATTAAGAAGAACAAACTTCTAGTTATAAAATAAATAAGTCACAGGGATGTAATATAGAGCACTCTGACTCTAGTCAATAATACCGTATTGCACACTTGAAAGTTGCCAAGAGAGTAAGTAAATCCTAGAAGTTCTCACTGCAGGAAAAAAAAAGGTTTTATAACTTTGTATGACAGATGTTAAGTAGACTCATTGTGGTGATCATTTCTCAGAGTATACAAATATCAAATCGTTTTGTTGTACATTTGAAACTAATATAATATTATGTGTCAATTATACCTCCGTTTTAAAAAATTAAAAATACATATGCAAAAAAGGTCTGTGCACACATGGAGGGATCTGAGAGTGCCCCCTCCCCCAGCATTTGGTAGCAATGACTTATGCCCTCTGAGGTGCTGTGCCCCAAACAAACCCAAACCTGCCGTGAGTTTGACACGTCCATAGGTCATCGTGCCCATTCAGTTTTGCGTCCTGTTGAGTTACCAGCCTGGGTTCAAGCACTGGGTTTTGCTGCCGGTTTTATAAGGCTAAGCCAGAAATCCCTTCTTATTTTTTCTAAATTCCTTCCTGACTTTTTTGTTCACAAAGCCTGGGGCTCTCTCCTGCTTCTGTGGTTCCAATAGTGGCTGTGTGTGTGTGTGTGTGTGTGTGTGTGTGTGTATGTGTGTGTGTGTGTGTCTGTCCTTTGGCTTCTCTTTCTGTCTCTCTGATCCCCTGAAGACAACCTCTCCAATTCTCCACCCAAGTCTCTGACATGGAGATCCTTTTGAATTCTCGTCCCTCCATCCCCAATAGTCATTCATCTTTCTTGCTAGCTTTAACTAGAAACTAGCCCTTATCCTGTCCCCAGGATCTACCCCACTCCATGTTGTCTCTGGGAACATTTTTCTGACCCACAAATGGGAGTAAGTCATGCCTCTCTGTGACCTCATCAACTCCTCCACCAGCCAGAGAAGAGTCTGGCTCTGTCTGGTGACTCAGGAGGGTTTCCCTGAAAGCAGCTGGTCTACAGTGACACACTACTTTTGTTTCCCTAGCATGCCCTTTTTTGTCCTTCCTGGTTCCAGACTTCCTCCAGATTCCCCACTCTCTTTGTCCTTCACAAATCAGCTTAACCCTTTCTTACCCTTCTCTCTCTCCCTGCACATCCCATCAGCAACGAGCTCCCCTCTAGCCTCACAGAAATCTAAGTGAAGAGTAATTACAACACTTAGCCTAGGGTCACATATGCCTTCTCTCTAGAAATTGTCAGCTCCTTGAGGATGAGGACCACCTATGGTACCAGAGAGATTGGGGTCAAATCCTCTGAGTGACCTCCTCTGTAATCCAGGGATCATGGCACCTATTTTGCAGAGCTATTGTTAAGACTAAATGAAACAATGTAACATACTTTTAAATACACTGCCTATAGCACAGCAAAATCTCAGAAAATATATATTTTTTAATGTTCAGTTTCCGACAGAGTGCCTGACAAGTCCTCCATTGACGATCCATTCACTCAACAGCTAGTCACTGAATGCCTACTATGTGCTGAGCACCCGACTATGTTTCGAGAATACAACTCTGAATAAGACATCAAAGAGTTTGGGATTGAGGAGTGGGGGTGGGGGGTAGCCAGTAAAGAGGGAGTTACAGTTGTGTGTGAAAAGTTACATAATGAAGCTAATGGTGGTGGGGGTTGGAGGGGGGGCAGGTATAATTAATTGCCAGGCAAGGAGAGGAGAAGTAGAGGCTGCCCAGCCCACAGTAGGTGCTCAGTGAATGTTTTCTGAACACTATACACATAACTGATGTTTTTAATTAAAAGAGCAGGACAGGATGAAGGAGGCAGGTTTGTTTGTGGCTTTGTGGTATCGCTAATTGGTGCCTTTTTAGTTCTTTCTTGGGGGAAGTCCAGTTTTTATTTTTCAAGCTGTAATGCCTGTTTGATGCTTCCAGGGGGAATTGCCTGACCTGGCCACTGAAGAGGTTATTTCAGGACTGATGTTCCAAGGAAAATGCATTATCACCTGATGGTTCTCTTGAGCTTTACTCAACTCTGCACTGACTTCTGATGGTTTTTGCAGGAGATGTGGGACCAGGGATGGTCTGAGTCATATGGAATCGCTTCAGTTGGCAATCCGGAGAGACTTACGGAGGGAGGAGGTGGATAGACACTGCCAAAACATCATGGAATTTACCAAGTGGCATAGCCTGAAAAGTACAAACATTCCAAGAGACACTTAATCTTAACTATCCTGGATTAGGGAGGGCTTGCCAGGATGTGTCTGGGGCCGAGGTTACAAATCATAAGGTGCTATTACAGGTGTAAGATATTATGAAAAGAGAGTCTATTCCAGCAGTTGCACTTAAAGTTGTCTGAAGCTGCACACAATTGGAACTTTGGAGTTGGTTAGGAGCCCTGCGCCTCTTCCCTGTTACTAACAGGAGTAGTAGAATGTCTGCTTTGCATTTGATAAACGCTGTGATTTTAAAGGCAAGAAGAGTAATGATGGTGACAATGAGCTTCCCTTTACTTTGCAAACAACTTTAATCCTTTCCATAAATCTAGTTAATCAATTTACAGATGACTTTTCTTAAAAAATATTGTTTGAAGATAGGATTACTATATCATGGATTGACTTTTACATTTTGACTACACTGAGTTTAGTGACACAGAATATAGGGGTACTTGGAGGGAATTGTTCTCTGCATTTCCGTGTCAAAGACTTCTTCACCTCTCTGCTTCTCAGGCTGCTCGCTCACTGTGACTTCTGAGTGTGTCTGGGGCCTTCAGGAGTGGAAGGAGGGCCAGAGAAGGGACGGGCGTGACCTTCTAGAATCAGTGATGTAATAGAGGGCACACGAGGTTGTCACCGGCTCATACTGGCTGCGTATTGAACTGAACGTGGCATTGGGCAGCAAAAGAGGGAAGGAAAGGGAGGGAGAAAAGGAGGAGGAAATAAAGAAGCAGAAGGTAAGGGAGAGGAACATGGGATTCTCTCTGGATGAAAAGTAGACGCGGTCCCCACCGCCAGGACTGTGGTGGCAAATGACCTGGTGCTTTGCTGATTGTGTCTCCTGGGCTTTGTGTGTCTCGGATCTCCCAGAAAGACAGCCTTCTGTGACTTTTTCTCATGGCACCAGCACGGTCACTTTTGCCTGCCCTGTCCATGTTTCTGAAGATGCTCCAGAAGAGACAGAGAAAATGATACAAGAAGTGTGATGGAGAATTAGGTGAATCTTTTTTAGCCAGGGTGCTTCAAAGCTAGGAAGAGCTCCTTTTTTGAATTTGCGGATTTTTGTTAACTTAATACCCTGGCTTCATTGTCTTGGTGGTGTTTCTCTTTTTGGGGGGGAAATCAGATGAAAAACGGTTTGCTATTTTTCCTCCAGGCTGCAGAATAGCATAATACAGTGACAAAACTGTAAAAATATGATGTTAAATACCACAGCTCTGTAATTACCAAACCAAAGCTAGGTGCGTGCCAAGCTATGCAGTCACAAAATTGCTGCATATTTCTCGTAAACTTCATAAAACCTCTTCAAATAATGTTAAGTTTTTTTAACTGTTTAAAGTTTTGCAAGTCAGAAGAAGCTTTTCTTTAATTATATTTGAGACATATGAAAAACCCTAGATGTTAAAATCATTTTTAAAATATGTATATATGAAAAGACATAAACTGTTTGCAAATTAAAAGGTATTTTGTTTTCACAGTTTTCTAAGGTCTAAGTATTTCTGGGACATATTTTTGTCAGGAAATCTAATCGTATAAGCAGTTTGTCATTTGCACACAACTGAACTGAAAGGAAGCCTCCTAAAATCAACGAAGCTTTATGGAGCACTTCCGTGTGTTTGAGAAAAATGCATTGTTTTTTTACCCTGTTCTAGAATTATTTTATACTTAAAGGGAATACTTAGTTTTCATCGATGTCAAAACTTTTATACCCACAGAAAAAATTAAAAGGGTGATACCATAAACGCTGATACATCCATTACAAGATCCAAAAATTTCCTTTTTTAAAAAAGATTTCATTTATTTATTTGAGAAAATGAGCAAGAGAGACAGAGCTCACAGGCACTAGCAAGGGGAAGGGGCAGAGAGAGAGGGAGAGGGAGACTCCCTGCTGAGCAGGGAGCCAGACACTGAGGGGGTGAGGGAGCTGGATCCCAGGACCTTGAGATCTTGACCTGAGTCGAAGGCAGACACTTAACCGACTGAGCCACCCAGGTGCTCCAAGATCCAAAAATTTCTAACATTCATATTTCATATTTGTGCTCTTTCTCTCTCTGTCTGTCTCTCTCTATATATATGTACATATATCCATATGATCCAAGAATTCAAATATAAGACATAAACTGCGCGCACACACACACACACACACACACACACTTGTTGCTATGTTAACCATTTAATCTATTGATGAAGGTACAAGAAACAAATTGAAGAGGTACCATACTTTAGAATATATATGATACAGAGGATCTCGTGGAACCCCCCCTCAAAGATGTCCTTTATTCGCTGGTAAACCCAATGTCCAGTTGCTCCCTCACTACTGCCCCCTTCTCCAGAAAATTGCCTTTTGACCATTCCTGACATGAGTGCCCTGGAGGCCCTTTGCCTCAGGCAGGGATAAGTCAGCAATGCAACTAGTGTTCCATGGCTGCCTGTCCCCACCTGTAGGTTCACTTTTGCATCGTTTGAGATAATCACTTGTATTTTTTTCTTATTTATTCTAATGTGGTGAATTATACTAATAGATTTTCAAATTTGAACCATGCTGCAATCCTGAAATAAGCACTATGTTGTAATGAAGTATTATTCTCCTTGCATATTGTTGGATATAATATTTTGATAAGAATTTTTAGTCTATGTTCCTTGGGGATATTGATCTGGAATTTTCTTTCCTTGTAATATCTTTGATTTTGGTGTCAGAGCAATGTTGGCCTCATAAAATGACTGGGGAAGTGTTTCTTCCTCTGCTGTTTTTAGAAAGTGAGTATATAGAACTGATAGTATTTCTTCCTTAAATGTTTTATAGAATTTACCAATATTATCAGGAACTAAGGTTTCCTTAGTTTGGATATTTTAATTTAAAAAAAACATTTTTTTACTAGTGGCGAAGCAAGTCAAATTTTTTATTTCTTCCTGCGGCAGCCTGGACTCTGCCCTACCCCTGTAACCACTGGCCTTTTTATAGCCTCCGTAGTTTTGCCCTTTCCAGAATGTCATACAGTTGGAATTATACAGATTGGCTTTTTTCACCTAGTAATATACATATAAGGTTCCTCCATGTATTTTCATGGCCTGATAGCTCATTTCTTTTAGCTCTGTCCATTATCTGGATGTGCCCCAGTTTATTTACCCTCTCACCTACTGAAGGACACCTTGGTTGCTTCCAGGTTTTGGCTATTGTGAATAAGCCTCTATGAACATCCATGTGCAGGTTTTTGTGGGGACATAATTTACAGACTCTTTTGGATCAATGCCAAAGTGTGGACTTGCTGGAACATATGTTAACAATATGTTTTGTAAGAAATCACCAAACTGTCTCCTAAGTGGCCACATCGTTCTGTATTCCCACCAGCAATGAATGAGAGCTCCTGAGGCTCCACAGCCTTGTCAGCGTTTGGTGTTGTCGTGTTCTGCATTTTGCCCATTTGAATAGCTGTGTAGTAGTATGTCATGGTTTTAATCTGGGCTTCTCTAGTGACTTATCTTTATGTGCTTTCTTTGATGAGGTTGGCCTTTGGCCCATTTTTTAAATCAAGCTGTTGGGACGCCTGGGTGGCTCAGTCAGTTAAAAATCTGCTTAGGTCATGATCCCAGGGTCCTGGGATCAAATCCCATGTCGGGCTCCTTGCTCATCTGGGGCCTTCTTCTCCCTCTACCTGCCTCTCCTCCTGCTCGTGCTCTCTCTCTCTGACAAATAAATAAATAAAATCTTAAAAATAAATAAATGAATCAGGCTGTTTATTTTCTTATTGTTGAGTTATAGAAGTTCTCTGTATATTTTGGATACAGTCCTTTATCAGATGTGTCTTTTGCAAATATTTTCTCCCAGAAATATATACAGATGGCAAATAGGTTTTACTTCTTTTTTTTTTTTTACATTGTTAAATGGCTGCCTTAGAGTTTGCAATATGCATTTACAATTAATGCAAGTCCACTTTCAAATAACACCGTGCTACTTCGTGTGCTCATAATAGCCCTATGCCATGGGATCTCGGACGCTTGTTTATCAGAGCAATTGAGAATAAGTGGCCCCTTCATCAAATTAACTTTGTTTAAATTTCACTAGCATTTTTAAAATCCACAGATACTACCTCTCAAATCAAGAATCTAAATACTGTTCATACTTATATATGGGAAAGCCTTCATGAAAGCAAATGGGATTCCTGATTACTGTGTGGGCAAATTCTTGCATTTGCCGTTTCTTCCTGTGGCAGACACTGGCTTAGTGTGAGCCTAGTTTGAGTTCCTAGATTACAAATATCTTGTGGGCAGGAATAGTTTTCTTTTGTGTCTCCACGGATGTAATTTCTTCTCTGTAGATAATAAAAATAAATACATCTCCCTTGATCTTTTTCTGTTTGCAAGTCATCATTTTCCTTTACACCTGTGCTTATGGGGGCTTCTCATAAGGTAGCACATGTTGTGGTGAGCAGTAGTGACAGTCCCCTTCCATGGAGTGCTCAGCCATGCACAGCTTGTCCTTCACCTGCTTTAGTGATGAACGGGCTGCGTGGGGCTGGAAGCGCGGCCCCTGCACCTACTTAGCCAGGGCCCCATGGGCTTGCTGCTTCTGTTTCCCTGCTCCCTGCAGTGAGGTCAGCAGGGCAGCACTAAAGAAGAGCTAGCATTCCTATTCTCGTCTCTCACCAGGATGGTAAGGGATAACTGAAAAGCCAGCAAAACAAAATTTCAAAGCTTCAAGAGAAATACTCAATCAGTCCCTTTGTGCAAGTAAAGCATTAGAATCACAGGATTTCACAGTGCTCCACACACGCTACCTCTTCATCCAAGCTACAGACAGAGGTGGCTTATATTTAGTAAGTGCTTACCACGTGCCAGGGACCTATCTGAGCACTTTACGTGAAGCTGTCCATCTAAGTCTCACAACAACACAGAAACATAAGTGTTACCAATATCCTCACTCTATTGATAGGGAAACAGGCCTAGAGAGATTGAAGGGCCTAGAGCTAGTGAGGGATAGGTCAGGGATCGAATCCTGGGTCCCTGCTCCTAGCCACTGCGCCAGACTGTCTCCTCAAAGAGTATGTTTTCTGTGCCAGGCTCTCTTTTGGGAATTGGATCTGAGTGATGAACAAAGCACGTTTACAGCCCCCGTGGGCTTTCAGTCTAGTGTGACAACAGATGCAAACAGACACACATGGGCACACATACGTACATAGAAAAGTTAAAATAGTGATAACTGCTATGAAGAAAAAGAACAGCCCACTGAGAAGCAGAATAATGAAAATTTGGGAAGAGGGAATGGAAGCTACAGACTGGGGGTTAGGGCAGGATTCTCTCAGGAGGGGTCTGAAGCCACGACTGAAGAATGAGAACAACACCTTTGCAAGAAGACAGAGAAGATGAGCCTTCTCGGGAGAGAAACCAGATGTGTGAGCCTTGAAAAGAAAAAGGACTTGGCGTTTTCACATGGAGTGAAATCAAAACCACTTGCCTAGCTGCATGTCCAAGGCATTCAGCCAATATCAATGCCTACTTCTAATCCTTTTTAATATAGAAAGTATATTAGAAGTAATACGTGTTGTCCTTGGCCAGGGTTCATGACTCCTCTGTAAGGGGGACTTGTCAAACCACATTTGGGCCTCCTTGTGGGACAGGACTGGCTGCAACATGTACAACCAGGATGGCCCAGCCCCTGGCATCTGTCTGAATCTTGCAGAGCAGCAAAGCAGACCTCATTGGCCACAGTCCACTTCAGGAGAGAAAGACCTGACGTGAATCTCAGTGACACACCAAGCCAGTGAAGAGAGAAAGAGAGAACACTGGCTTTGTGACCCAGCTCTCCTTTTGTGTGGGGCCTCGCAGGCTGTGCCAGGTGGAGATGGGTCCTGAACAGGTCCTACTCTGGCCTGGACATGGGACAGGGACTCCATTTTGTACTACTGTATGCCCAGAGCCAAGGGCAGTGTCTGAAATAAAGCAAATGCTAAAACAACAACAACAACAACAAAAACAAAAACAAAAAACCCAAACCCCCAAAAGCATTGCCTAAGTTGATGGATGGAATTTAGAGCAGTGAAGAGAAGGGGAGGAGTTGTTCGGCCACTGCTTTGAGAATACAGGGCATTTCATAGCTTTTACTGAACACCTTGTTTCACATGACTGGCTGCTTTATTATTTTGTTTGACTGCTTGGTTTCTTGGTAGCCTGTATATGTGTTTATTGGAAGAGAAGGGAAGATGTTTGGAGAGGAAGAATAACTCCCCCAAAGTGTCTGTTTTGGGAGAGATCACGAGTGTTTTCAGTTGCCCAGTCATTGAGCTGTGCCAAAGCCAACCCAGGAGCTCTCCTCAGCACCTGCCCATTACCACTTCACCAAGCACACTGAGCCCCCGCTACTCGTGGTCACAGCTGGCCCTGTGCAGCTCATTGCCCATGTTTGAACCACAGCCACCTCTCTAGGGAGGTTATGACCCCACCACATGCCCTGGGCACCTCAGGGCCAGTGACTGACCAACAAAGAGGTAACAGCAGTCCCTTTTGTAAAGTGGGGCCATCTCTGTGATGTAATTTGCATTTCTGAGGGCTTCCTGTGACCAGGCTGACACAAGTCTGTATTAGAGTCCCCATCCTTCCTTGGCTCTCCTCCCCTGCCCACCTGCTCTCCCACTCCTCTTCTCCTGACAGCCCTCCCTCAAGCAGTCACTTGCACCAAAACCCCCACTCAGGCTGGGCTTCTAGAGACCCTGACCTAAGGCATCCAGAGTTCATCTTCCTTCTTGACAAGGGCTTTGCGCTCTGCCTAGACTGATTCCCCCCAGTTGGATATCTGTTTCCCAGACTCGATGAGCTTAGGGACTTCATGTTTACCTCCTTATCCTCATGCCAAAAACAATTGTCAGGGGAAACGTTCCCTCTAGGAACTTCCTTGCTAATGGGACCAAATATTGGCAGTGTATTGATTAGTGTCCTTTTCTATTGCACAGTGTTTATTTGGTCACCAGAAAATATTATTTCTACTCTCCATACTTTTCTATTCTTTTTTAAGGACAATTGTACTCCAATCATTGCCATGTGCTGAGGGAGAAAGCTCATATTTACATATACTAAATACCATAGGCAATTTGAATCACACTGGTTTCCTATTTCACTTCGGGGAGCATAACTCCATAAACCCTTTCATTTATCAAGAAACCAAGAAAGAAGGCATCACTACAATGCCTTATCTTCTGCAAGATGTGTATTATTTTAAAGATCACAAGAATCTGCCGATTGATCTTCGCTGTACGTGCTTTATGTAATAGTGTGTCTGTGCACGGAAGGTGCATCTGTTTGCAGAGAGGATATTTCCATCGTTGGCTCTTAGTAAAGTGGTAAGCTAGAAACTTTTGTCTGGCTTTATTCCTACCTAACTCCCAGGAATGACTTGCTAATTAATGAGATAATGTCTGAGAAGCACTCTGAGCTCTTAAGAGAAAGGAACCAGATAAACGCAAGGTATCATCATTATAGTCACTATATTCTGCTTGACTTTTATGCTTCTGGGAAAACGATTAAGCTGCTTCCTCCTTTCCAGCAGTCCTGTACCCAAGTGGCCAGACCCTTGGTTTCTGTACAGATTGTGAGTTTGCTGCTCTCTCTGGCCACACTTCACCTTCATTGTTTTAACAGAAACAAAAGTACAAAATTTTAAGTCACCCATGATAGGTCATACAGCTTCTAAGTGCACACACTGGGATTTGAATGTTGATCCCTTCCTCACATAGTCTTGTTTTTCTAAGGCAAGAAATAGCTTCCCTAACTTCCCTGATTTCATGAGGAGAGATGGGGAGAAAGTGAATGATGTTGAATTGCACTGTGTAGTAATTCCAGCTGGGGCGGGTATATTCATCTAGTGGTAAGGGCTGGGGGCAGGCGGTGGGGCACAGAGAGCTTTTACCTCACATTGCGGATTCTGCCATCCTTGATGAATTCTTGAGTCCCCTTAAAGCCCTGTGTTCAAGAACCACGGTATCTGCATGTTTTGGGGGATCTCCAAGGTGAATGCCACGACATGGATGCTGAAGGTGGGGGTACATCCCAGGTCACCCCCAGAATGTGTTTGGTGCCTGCCTGTGGCATACATTGTGCCCGTTGTCCTGGAGCCACCATAGGGCTGTGGAAAGGACTCTGGTCCAGTCTGCTCAGTTGGCTGCTGGTCCTAACTCTGCCCCTTGCTCGCTGAGACCTTGAACAAGTCAAAACTCTGTGCAACTCTGGGGCCATGTGAGTTGGGAGGAGGTGAAAAGTACACTTTATTTTATTTTATTTTTATTTTATTTTGAAAAGTACATTTTAGGGGCAAGAAAGGAAGACTAAGTCACAGCTTCTTAATCTGATGTGTTTTCTCCTCAAAACACACCTGGACACACTAACCAGCGCATATTTCACTCCCCTTTCACCGTCTTCTTTCAGCCTGGAAAGCAGGCTTGGTGCTAGAGGTTGAGCCACTGTCTTGCACACGAGAGAGTTACCACGAAGAGGAAGATCAGTGGCCAACAATGACAGGACAGAAGTAGCAAAGCAGCCGGAGATGCTGAAGATGTTACAACACAGCTGCACAAGCCTAGGACCACCCATCTCGGGACTCTGGGCATGTGAGAAAAATTTATTCTTGTTTGCTTAAGCCACTGCTGTAGGGATTCCACTGAGGCAATTTTCATTCAATCAGATTTAATAGGAATTGAACAAAAAATTCAGCACTATGAAGAAATGTTTGAATTATGTCTTATAAATGATGATTCTTGTCCTAAATTTGTTGTGTGCCCTGATTTATTAGGTAATGATAGTGAGATGTGTATATATATGCTGAATATTAATACCACATATATAAAATATAAATATAATATATATACATATATAAGTATAAATATAATAAAAATATATACATATCTGCATATAAATATAAGTATCATACATATTAACATACTATAAGTATAAATATCATATATAACAATATACATTTAGCTATTACCAGATATAGATAATGCATACAATACCTATATGTTTAATTTATAACTTATAAATATATAATTACTCATATTTGGGGCATTCGCCCAAAACCCTTTCCTAATAAGTATGTGTGTGATCTGGAAGCATGGAGACCATCTCTCCATAAAGTCTCCAAACTCAATGGTAGTAGTCATACAAGCTTAATAGTATCTGGTACATTTGACCTTCATAAAAGCCCTGAGAAATAAGGATTATTAATATGATTGCTTAGGTTTCTGGCTGCTGGAGCTGTAGTTCAGAGCGGCTATGTGGCTTGTGCTGTATTCCTGGGCACAGGGGCCATGAAGGCAACCACGCAGCCAAATTCCCTGGCTTTCTGGCTCATGTCCTTTTCCTCAGTTGCATTATTTTTCCGTTCTAAACCAGAACTTTTTCCTAAAGTCACTAATGCTGACATGTTTTAGAAACTATCTTAAAAAACATATTGTTCACTCCATGGGGAAAAGAAATGTCCTAAAGACCACTCTCCTTGCATCTAAGTTCCTACCAAGTTGTCAAATGTAATATGCCTTGTTCTTCCAGTGCATAAAATGAATAAGTGAATGGAGTCAGGACTCATGGGGAGAAATATGCCTGATACACATTATTTCTAGGAGAATGCTCAAAGCTGATGGCTTAAAAAATACAGCATTAACTAAAAATTATGTTAATGATGGTAATGCATTGCATGTTGGTGTACATTTCATAGTTTACAGGTTATTGAATATGTTCAAGTGTGTTTCCTCACTTTGTTTTTCCAACAACCTTGTGTGTTTAGTCGAGCTAGCTTATGCCAAATCGTAAATCAGTGTCACCATAAAATTACTGAGAAAATTAAATGGTATATGAATTTAATCGCAATAAAAAAATTGTGATTGCCCAACAAATACCATGGAATGTCGTGGCAATCCAAGATAAAAGGGGAAAATACTGCAATCTACCACTGACTGAATCAAACTATATTAATTTCACATAATGAAATCATAGCTTAGGCAGAATTTTGTGTTTTTTTTAACATATCAGAAACATCTTGCTACTGATTTTTTCATAATTAAAATATTTGAATATTCTATGAATAACCTAAAAGTGAGATCTATTCATCCATTTCCTTATTGCTGGATAATCAGGTATCATCTCCAGCTTTTTCACTATCATCAAACAATGTTTTAATGAACGTTTTGTGATGAAAATGTCTCCCCTATTTCACATTAGTTCTTCAGGATAAGTTCATAGAATTCATGTGGGAAACATTTTCCCACATTTCTCTGTGAAAGGAGTCTGCAAATTTACGTTGGATTAAACAGGAAACACGTGTTTGCCTTTCATCATTATTTTGCCAACTACATTTTTAAAGTTATTTGTGTATTTCATGGGTGAAAAATTGTACTGCATTTTGGCTTTAATTTTTCTAAACTTAATTTTAGCAAGGTTGTGTATCTTCCTGTGTATTATTTTTCTCCTAGGTAAATTTCATAAATTATCTAAACAGTATGGCTAGCAACCACAGCCCGTTGTCATATATGTTGTGACTATCCCACTCAGTCTGTTGTTTTCTTTTCACATTCTCATGATGCTGATACTTATTATATGCTTTTTTTTTAATTGAAAGTTAAAGTCTAGCAATATTGAAAACCTTTACGTGTAGGTTTGTGCAAGCCTAGCTTCATGGAGGTGTGTATGATGAGGGATAATGGGAAGCCTGAGGGGTTCTTGGGGTGAAATATATGAAAGAGAGGTAATTTCCTGGGGTCCAGGCATGCTAGCAGGGAACCTTGAAACATACGTTTTTATCTCAGCAGCTTGTGTAGAGCAGAACCTGGACCTACATAGCTGGATCCTAACAGGGACAAGCAGGTGAACTATGATAGGTATTGATCATATAAGCGGCTGGGATTCTTCTGCGAATAGGGCTAGATGTCCAGGCGAAACAACATGAGTGGACACTCAGGTGGAGTGGAGGAGCTGAGTGAATGGCCAGGAAAAGGATGCCTAGGACTTGTCCTAGGATTCACTCATGTGCCACCTGACAAGTCACACAACCTCTCCCCTACCCACCCCATCCAAGAAGGGCTCCAGGCTTGGCTGAATGCTCTGTTCTCCCTATCTTGCAATTTTTAATAATCTTATCTTTGAACTTGTGTTTTGCAAGTGACATCCATGGGACAACAGAGCATGACATGAGCAGAGATACATGTGATATGCATGTCCACCGTACCTTGCCGCTCTGTTCACATTTGTCCTGCCTGATGCCCGTGGGCACAGAATTCCAGTGGACCCGCAATGCAGGGGAGTACATGGCAGGTGTGTTACCTATGACTGAGGAATCTGGGGGAGCACCGACAGCCTCCAGGGTCCACACCTTCTGTCTGAACAAGAGGGCAGAAAGGAGGCAATGGCTCTGTAAAAACCCCTAATGACCAAGGAACCCTATCTGTCCTGTCCTTTCTTACTTATGTGACTTCCTGGGTTAGCCAACCACGAATGCTCTGAGTGATAACATGGACAGAAAAAAAAAAAAACAACCCACAGTCCCTTTGCTCTTAGTCTTTTCCACCTCATCAGTAAACTGAAAGTCCAGAGTGATGGTAGCACTCGTGTGTACCAAGAAGGGAAATAAAAACAGTTGAATTCGTTTCATGTCAACACTGTTGCCTGTAACAAAATACGAATGCATGTACAAGCTACAAAATACGAATTATGCGATCTCAATGATTCTGCGTATGAGGTACACGCTCTTATATTTGCGTTTAAAACTGGCCTTGCAGGATAACAAGATTTATGGTTAAAGCCGTGCCAGTAGCTTAAATAATTTCAATTTTTTTCACATAGAACATCATTAAATGGCAAATTAGAACTGCTATGGCAATTGGCGAGAAAGGCGTGGGAGAGAGCAAAGAGCTTTCTCTTCTAGTCTTCTTAGCGGTACTTTTCTCCTGCTCTTTGAACAAGGAGCCCACATTTTGCACTGGAATAATTTTGCACTGGAACTCACAAGCTGTGTAGCTGGCCCTGGATTCACTCAGGGGGTGGGGGGGGAGAGGGTAGCCAATTATTTTAGGGTGTCTACAAACGCCGCCACTGTTATGAGATATATAACATCAGCAGCTTGTATTGAAAAGACACTTTATACCATTCGTGTTTGTTCACCTTTAATTTTGTAGCACCCCCTCCTTTTTTTTAATGTCTACTTTTCTCAGTTTTTTAACAGGATACAAAAGAAGGCATTTTCTCCCTCATTAGAAAGGGAGGGAAAGTGAATCCTGGGTCTAGCTCTACAGCAGTGGGGATGAAGACTCTGCTCTGCTGGGGGGATTCTGACCTGGATATCGTGCTTCAGTCTCGGGGGAAAGGAGACTGGTGTCTTACATGTATTTTAGTAAGAGGGGCCATTTCCTCACATCCCAAAACAAATAAGCAAAACGCTCGTTTGAAGGACCTAAAAGAATCCTGGAAAAACCCGTGATGTTTATCTCATCGCTGGGCAAGCAGAAAAAGTTTCATGCTGATCCACGGAGAAAACGGATTGGACTTTCCAGAGTCAGGAAGTCCACCAACGACGTCTGCTTTGCTTGTTTGGCAAGAGTGGTGAGTATTGCTCATAACCACCAGTGCCTTCCCTCAGCTGAAGAGTGAATGCACAGCACGAATACATTCTGGGCCTAAAGAATCTCATTGGCTACAGTGTGGCCACAGGCCCAGAGAGCACATATAGATATGCTCTCTCTGTATAAAGATTTAAAAGAAGGTAAACTAAACACCAGAAACTCCAAGGGGGGAAAACATGCACCAAATCCAGCAAGGTCAAGAGACTTATTTATAGTCATTTCAGCCAGAGCGGCCATGATGACCCAAGTCTAGAAACTTCCTACCACTGTCTCTGACTGAAACTCGATGCAGAGTAGCCCCACAGAGACAGGTCCACGTAGACTGGTAAACTCCCCAGCTTTGGGGCTACTGTCCTTATTCCTTTAACATGCCTGGCTGTGTCCATTATTCTACTTGTGCTTAATAAGTGTTTATTACTGTTACAATCAAATTAAAAAGAACACAGAAAGGACATGGATTGGAAATCATTGTGTAGAATGTGGAGGACCCATAGCTGGGAAAATATGGAATTGACTGTGAACTGTTTGTAATCCCTTCAGCACATCGTGTTCTTTGCCTCCAGGAGGCCGGCTGTTCTTCCTGCCTTGTGTTTGTCATTCCTCCTCCACTCACCTAGGTAACTCTTCTATTTATTCAACAAGTATTTAGACAGTGTCTGCTATGGTCCACATCGTATTTTAGGTACTGGGGTGCAGCAATAAACAGAACAAAGTCCCTGCCCTCACACAGCTTATACTCTTGGAGGATCCAAACTGTAATAAACACCAGTCTCTTGAGGAATCTGTCCTCCCGGAATTCCCTGGGAATGAGTTAGGTTCACTGTTTATACTTTCCCATAATGCCTAATACTCAGTGTAGTACTCTGCACATGTGTATTGTTTACTTGATTATTTATAATTATTTAATGTCTGTCTTGATAGGATGCTAGCTTCATGAAGGCAGTGAAGACTTGGTTCTGCTCTTCTGCGAGCGTCTCTATTTCTGAGCCCATCAGCATATCTTTGGCTGCAAGAGACCTTTGTTGATGGTGCCTAATTGCTTGCTTTCAAACTCTAGTACTTGTATTTTTTTCAATATACTTTTAGCCAAAAGGTGGCACTGCAGGAGAATAAGTGAATGAAGCTTCAACCTATAGGATTTAATAGTCATTGAATGGGCTCTGTGAGTCCTCCTTAAGGGCTAATGCTAATAACTAGATAGAGCCAATTGCAAAACTTGTTTACAGTCAATGCATACCCATATCTGAAACCTCAATAAAGACTTCTATAAAACACCTAAAATTATTTAGGTTGCTAAGAATATTACCATTTCTAAGACCATTGAAGAGATCTTGATGGAGTTCCAACACATACAATTGGAATCGACATCATTCTGAAATGTGTATTTATTAACTAAATATCTGCTAGGATATAGACAGGGAAGGTATAGGTAAAGAGAAAATCTCAGGATTTTTGTTTTGTTTATTAACTTGCTTTGAATGACTGTAATTCACTGTTAAATTGTTCCCCCAATTCCAGTTCCCCTTTTAAAATTCTCCCCAGAGTTTGATAAGCCATTTTAGATCAAATAGTGTTAAAACCAGCAACCTCTTCAAAAGCTTCAGGAGCAAATACATAGAAAGCGGCCAGACAACCCCTGAGATAAAAATCTGCTCATGGTGTTGGCTGTGAATAATGAATGGTGGTTTCCATGTGCTAGTGTCAGCCATCTGGGGATCTGAGGGCCCAAGGCAAGTCATCAGCTTTGGAAGCGCACCCCCCACACATTCACAATCTCTTCCTTTATGTGTCAACCTTACAAAAAACAAATAAAAATTTACATGCTCCATTATTTTCATATGAGATCTTTGTTACTCGGTAATAGATATTTTGTGTGTTTGTACATGTGTATGTCATGGGAGCAAATAAATTGCAAATAATAAATGAACAAACAAATGCAATAGTAAATAAATAAATACAATAAATGAATGTAATTCATTTAGAAACAATGTTTGGCTGTATAGCCTGCTTTATATACCTTGATTTATGGATGAAATATTGTCTGTGCCCTGAAAGCCTAAAATCTGACTGGAAAAATAAAACACATATACATGTCAGCTGATTTTTCAAGGTTCCTGAATAACAGACACAAAATCAGCAGTTTGCTGGCTACATCAGAGGTTTTGTGCATTTTCCCCGTAGGTGACCCAGGAAAGACCGTTGAGGGGATAACCTCTATAACCGAGGTGTAGCACTGTGATGTCTCCTACAAATTATTAGATGTGGTCTAGGTTTTTGGAATTCAGAGACCTTGAAAATACTTCTGCTGTAAACATTAAATTGACAGCTTAAAAAGTTGCAACCACAGAATATATTTGCAAAAAGAAAAAAAACTTCCATTCTGCTTCAGTTTTTTTCAAGTATAGGAGCCCAAAACTATGGCTCCTAACTAAGATAACTTCTAAACAAATATTGTGACTTGTAAACAAAAACATAGAAACGGATACATCTAAAAATGTTGTGTGAGCACATATATAAGGAGAACGTATGTTACCAATGCTAGAAGACATCCTCCAGCGGGCAGGAGCCAGACACCCCATCCTCTATAGGCTAGATGGCACCGAGGAATTTTGGCAGATTTCACTGGGAGAAGAAAATGCCAGGCTGACAACTTCATGTTCTTCTGGGAAATACTGGTTTGCAGAGTGACTGTCTGAGACAATATCCACCCCTGAGATCTTCCAAAAGAAGCTTACAAAACATTTGAGGGGATAATAAATGACATAGGGCAAAACATGGTACGGGACAATGTTTGCATATTGAGCGTGCTAGAGAAAATTAGCACTAGGGACAAAGATGGTGTTTCTGAATGATTTTGTCAATCAGTGTAGCGTTAAACCAAGTTCAGAAAAGATCAAATCTAAACAGGTGAGATGAAACCCATGCAAGGGACAAAGTGCCATATTCTTTATGGCTAAAACTCAAACACTTAGGAAATTGTCTACTACTCAACTGTGCCATGGCTTTTAAACATATTACTAAGAGCCAGTGCATCTTTCTGAGTCTAGGAACAGGTCACTGTGCTTCAGCACGATCGTCTCAGAAATACAGGACCAGTCCTTTTTTTCCAGAAATAGCAATGACAGTAGTAATAATAATGGTAATAATGGCAGTTAATATTCATTGAATGCTTACTATGCACCAGACACTTTGCTTAGCACTCTATAAATTGTCTCTATCTGTATATACCACTGCATATTATGTAGGTTTTATGACTTTCATCAACTTAGAGGAGGACTCCAAGGCACTAAACTCTTAGTAATGATCCAAAGAAGTCATTGGTTGTCCATGTAGATGCAGAGAGGCATGAGGTGACTGGTGCTTACTTCATCACCTGTACTAAACTTGGGGTCGAAAGCTTTAGGCATTCATCAATTATCAAAATAATGTGTTTATGAGTTTTCTATGTAGTTAATTTTCTCCCCCAAAGTATTTTCTACCTCCTGCCAGGTTTCATGCTCAGATTGAGGATTACGGTCTCTAGCCACGCCAGACTCCTGACCAATGGGATCAATATTCTTGTGAGCTGGAGTCTTTAAAAACAAGGCTGTCTAGATATTAGATACCTACTGCTTCTTAGGTAAATTTTTGGATAAAATAGCCCTTGTAAAGACAATGCCACTGGCTACTGTGTCACCCCATTGTGAAAATGTAGCCCCCGAAAGGTGAATTTGGTTTGGTGACGCCCATATTGAAAACCAATAGCACATCTCCTGAGTTTTGATATGTAAATGAGGACAGTGATTCTCAGACTGTACACCTGAGAATCACTGGAGAGCTTTCACAAAAATACAGGCAGGGAGGGGAGGGTGGGGGGGATTAAATCAGAATCTCTGGGTGTGGAGACTGAGCGTTGAGATTCCACAGGAAGCTCCCCAGGTGACTACCATATGCAGCCAAGATGGAGAACCCTTTATATGTGTAGTCTAGATAATTAAAACTCCTTAGGTGTATGTGCTGGTAAGACTAAGAAGAGGGATCCAGGTCTTAGAATCTTTAAAAACTGAACAGCCATATTGGCACACAATGTGGCAGAGAAAGTTAAGAAATACATTTGGTAAGATCACCTATCTGCTGGGTTTCTTGTGTCTTCTAACTTAAACATCCACGTTAGTTATTTTGAAGGCATCTACGTGGCTGGTATATGGAAAGGCTAGAAAGGATGTGAAGAAATATTCAGAGAAAACTGAGCATTCATGTAGTTACACAATACTATTTAAAATTCAGAAGGGTTTTAAGACTTAGGTCCCAAGAATAAGTTGTACCAGGGAGAGAGAGAGAAAGGGGAGGGGGGAAAGGGAGAACACCGTTTATGAACATCCAAATGCTAGACAGGTCAGAAAGGGTGCAGATTCTGCAAGACACAAAACAGTTCTCGGTAGTAGTCAATGATTTGCTGAGAACTTAATTTCCTACTGTCTCCTTCACCTTTACTTTTAGGCTCATGACTACATTTGGGGTTTAAATATCCAGCCTTCTTCAGGGCTCCAGAGCACACAAATGGTCTAAGTTTTGGGGTATCTTCACAAGATTTTGCTACCTCCAGGTCTTCATAAAAAAGTAATGGTTCAGTTTGTCATTCTCAAAGAATTTGGGAAGGCATCTGAACTTAAAACACAAGTTTACTGTATCTCAAAAAAGGGAGACCTGGTTAACACAGAGGACCAAGGTTTGCATAATTTTCATCAGCAGATTTTCCATTACCTCCAACCAATTCCAGCCTAGAACGCTAGTGCTGAATGAAGTTAAATTCTTCCTCTCTGTCCTCTTGGTGGAAAGACCAATTCTGAATGGTCCTCCCTACAGATCAGAAAATCATCATCTGCCTTCTGGTTGTGAGGATTCCAACAACGCCACAGCAGGAACAGATCGCCCCAATTCTTGGATAATGGGGGAAATAAGGGACCCAAACATACTGGCATCCCCCTCCTGGTCCCGGATTTCTCTAGATCTCACCCAGAGAACAAGGAAAAGAGAGGTTATTAGGAGAAAAGGGAAACGGTATACTCTTTTCCCCAGGAGTTTTAACAAGCAAGAAACAAATCCGAGGCGAAAAGAAGAGTTCTCCAAAATGTACTAAGTGCGTACCTATCTGAACGCCCATACCCGTTCTTCGTAAGACGGGGAATTCCTCAAAGCTCATTCAACGTTAAAACTTCTCACAAGGTTAGGGCGCCTGGGTGGTGCAGTAGTTAGGCGTCTGCCTTCAGTCAGGGCGTGATCCCGGCGTTCTGGAATCGAGCCCCACAGCAGGTTCCTCCACTATGAGCCTGCTTCTTCCTCTCTCACTCCCCCTGCTTGTGTTCCCTCTCTCGCTGGCTGTCTCTGTCTCTGTCAAATAAATGAATAAAATCTTAAAAAAAAAAAAAAACCAAAAAACAAAACAAAAAAAACTTCTCACAAGGTTAGATATGGATGGAGGGGGGTCATTGGTCTGGATTAATTCCGGGTTCTATTCTTCTTAATCAATGCAAGTGGGTACGCGTGAACTTGGCACAAGTGACAGTCCCACAAAGTTGTTCAAGCCCCTGACTACTCATGTGCCACACCTGTGCAGTTTTCCTGGAGCACCCAAGGATTCTCTGGGTTTGGGTAAGCTCAGGGCACTCCCTGTGGACAGGATGCCAGGATGTGTGGCTTCTGTTTCTGCAGAACGACCGAACTGAGCAGCGGTGAGGGTCTGCTGGAGCCAGCAGCGGTGAAAAGGCGCCGAGCAGGGCCGAGAGAACGCTTAAAAGTCCACCCGCGGGAGGGGCCGCGCTTCTCCCTGCGCGCGCTGGCGCCGCGGGTGGGGGCGCGCTCGCCGCGTCGCTGCTCTGCGCCCGCCTGGAGAGCTGCCGCGCGGGGGGCGGGCTCTCGCGCGCCGGCTCCCGAGTCGCGGTCCCATTGGTCCGGGGGCACGCCCGTCCCTGGGTGAGGCTTCGAAAGTTTCATTGAAGGTGGAGAAGTGCGCGCCCGCCCGGGAGCCGGGGCTTCGCCGACAGGGCGAGGCTGCACCGCGGCGGACGGGGGGCGCGCTGGCATCCGGAGGGCGTTTGGTTTTCATTTTATTTTTTTTTAAAATTTAGGCCGTGGAGGAGGGAATTGGAGCCGGCCCCACTGGCTGTGTGCTTTCGTCTCGATTTCTGCCCACGCTCGCACGATTCCTCCTAGTGAGGGAGGGACTCGCAGCGCCACCCCCGGACCGATAGCTCGAGCCCCGTGCAGTCGGGGATGGTTCTGCGCCTCTGGCAGCTCCCACCCGGGTCTCTCCGGCGCGAAGCTGGGGGGCGCAGAGGCTGAGCTGCGCGGCCGCTCGAGGATCCGCAGCGGGGCGGCTCGGGACCTCGGGCAGCTCCGAGAGACCCGGCGGAGTGCGGCTCGCTGCAGCCTGCGTGGGCAGGGGGCCGGCGCCCGGCAGCAGAGGCAAGTTGGCTCCAGTGGGGGTTCCGCGAAGAAAACTCCCCTCCTGCCCCTGAGCGACTCCCCAGGAACCAGGCTAAAGGACAACACGCCCTTTCTGCCCCCTTTCCTCGCCGCGCCGCCCCCTGGGACCCTCCCGAAGTGCCCCCGTCCATGGCTCTGGCCCCGGCGACCCGCTGAAGAGGCCGCCGCCACAGAATTGGGGATTCCACACTTCATGGGCCGGCCGTGGGGGGGTCGGGCGCTTGGCGAGGGGGCTACCTAGAGCCTGGTTAGGGGCGGCCGAGCGCCCGGCGAGGCGCTTCGGAGACACCGGCCAAGGGCGGCTGAGAGACCTGCAAGGGGCGACCGAGAGCCCGGTGAGGGGCGGCCCACAGCTCGGGGAGTGCGCCCTCGAGGTGGACCTCGCGGCGGCCCTCTCTGAGGCGATGCCGGGTCGGCTGCGAGCCGCCCGCCGCCCGAGGCCCTAGATGGACATGGACCTGGCGCCCCAGTCTTAGAGACCCTCGAAATTCGCCCCTCTGCTTGGACTCGCCAGACCGACGCGATGGCCTCGGAAGTGGTGTGTGGGCTCATCTTCAGGCTGCTGCTCCCCACCTGCCTGGCAGTAGGTGAGTGTGGTCCGCTCGCCAAGGCTAAAGGGGGCGCCTGGGGAGGGGGCCAGGCTTCCGAGCAAACCTAAGTTAAGGGCTCTAGTGCTTGACGACTCTGTTGGGGAAGCCCGCGCCACTGTTTCTGTACCAGCGGAGTCAGACGCTGGTCTCACTTCCCGCGCTGGGGCGCACGACCTGGGTCTCTCAGGACCGTCCAGGGCAGGGTCCTGAGGGCCCGGATTAGCATGTGCTCAAGACTCTTGTGTTGACTTTAGTTACACGTGGAATTTTTTTTTTTTTGTGGAGTATTGACTTGTGCACGAAGGATGTAAATCTGCCCGGAAGGCGGTTGTAGAAGGCCTTCCCAGGTACAGTGCAGCATCGAACCAGAATCCCCTCCGCCCCGCTGTCCGCAGACGCGCAGCACCTGGTGTATCCAGACGGTACCAAAGCCATTTCGCTCCCACCCCGTGTCCCAGAAGTGCAGGGCTCTGACCGTTCTAAAAAGAAGTTAGAAGGTACAGGGAAACAGTGCCCTCACGTTGCTTACTTTCTTTTATTCCACAAAAGCCCCTACAACAAAAACTCTCCATGCTGGGGCCTTAGAGAACCAAGACCCAGTTCCGCCTTCCAGGCGTCCGCCCTTACAGATCTTTAAAGGTTTAGAGAGCCGGACTGGGACTCCCTGGAACCGGTGAGGGTTAAGGGAAGTCCAGAAGGGAGCCTCTTCGACTCCCAGTAAAAGATCTCACTATTTCTGCAGGGCTGGCGGGACACTGAAAGCAACTGGGTGTCAGGTCTAAACACTGGCATCCTGCCTGGAGTGAGAGTTTCTGAGTTTCTCCTCTAATAGAAGGTGCCTGTTACACTGAATCCCCCTTCTAGGAATGACTGACAGCACCTTGGTTATCACTTCCCCCACCAGAGTTGGAAAACAGAGCACCTTTTACCAAGCAGCAGCTGCATTTACAAAGAAAGCGTGGCCTTCATAGAAAAATCCACCTTTCTGCAGTTTGCTAGGGGTTGAGGACTCAAGATCACACCTGTGCTAAGTGTTTTATTTGTGCAAGTAATCGACAGGGGGGCTCTAGAGTGTTTCTTGATGGTCTAATCTCAGCTATTTGGGAGGATTTTTGTAGTCGAATATTAAGGTGTCAGAAACCTCCGCGGAAAACCAGAGAAGGATTTCAGAGTGAAAATAGTCCCTGGAGAAGATATAAGGTCCTTGGGCAGCCCAAGGGGCCGGGGTGCTCGTGCTGATCTTTCTTTGCCATTTGAGTTTTGAGCTGGGACCATTTTGCAAGGATCTTCA
The DNA here is from genome assembly GCF_017311325.1 of Ursus maritimus. Taxonomy (NCBI): domain Eukaryota; kingdom Metazoa; phylum Chordata; class Mammalia; order Carnivora; family Ursidae; genus Ursus; species Ursus maritimus. The sequence continues at coordinate 58,060,987 of NW_024424230.1, read as the reverse complement.
TCCCTAACAACCACGCATGGAGGTGAGGAGCGCAGCGTCCACGAAGTTTACGTGGACGTCTCTCTCTGCCAGTTTGCCTAAGTTTCAAAACGGAAAAGGCTTTGGGAGAGCGATGTGGAGAAAATAGCACAGGCATAGTTCTGGTGCCTTACATACATATGGTCTGGGGAATCGTCTGAGTATCTGAAGCGCCTGGCACCTTGCCTGGCACATTTACTGTTTGCCGAGTGGAAGCCAATGCCTGAGTTAACAAGGGGCTTTCAGTCTGAGGGCCGATTTGTGGTTGTCCGTGCAGACGGGGCAGGAGGCCTGGGGAGTGGCAGGAGGGTCAGAAGGCACTCTCTTCCTCTCTCCAAGGTATCTCCTCTCCCCACCTCACCATTCCCACTTCTTCCCCTACCCGAGCCTTTCCCCCCTTTCCACCAACTCTCAGGGTAGCAGCTCGCCGCGACTGTTGGAAGAGTTCGGCAGGTGGTTACCTGCTGCCAGCTTGGTCCAGTCTGAGCTTAGTGCTGTGACAGCAAGGACTACCCCCTGTTGGCCACCCACCTCGCCCTGAGCTTTGGCCCTTGCAGAACTCAGCCTGGCAGCCCTGGATACTCAACGGCTGCAAGGGCCCGGGCTATGTCGTTCCGTCTAATCACTGGTGGTCTACACCGCAAAGTCCATCAGTGGGACTGCTCTGAGCTCTGCCCTCCAGAGGGGCAGGGACGCGCCGCACTCCCATCTCCCGCGCCCCAGGGCCCGAGGCGCCAGCGCGCTGCTCCAGAGAGGCGCGGAGGCTCCCAGAGGTGCAAGGCTGAGCGGGGAGCCCTGCCCGCAGACCGGGTCCCAGGCCCCGCCCGGCCCCCTGACCCCCGCCCTCTGACTTGTTCCTCGGCGCCCCGTGGGCCCCGCGCCGTGGCTAGCTCGCTGCACCGGACCTTCCCGGAAGGAGAGCTGCTTCCAGGGACTCAGATGCTAGCCCCCGCCCGCCCCTGGTCCTGCTCGGTAGCTCCAGGAAAAGCTGCAGTCGGCCCAGGTGATCCTCAGCCGCCTTCCCTTTCCAGCTTAGCTTCTGGATTCCCACGTATCTTCTGGGCTAACAGAAGGAAGGCTAACCTGTGGGGGGGGGCGCGGGGGGGAGTGCGGTGGAGCCCCCCAGCTCGGTCTGGAGCCTGTTGCTTCCCCCACCGGTGTGGAAAGCCGACCTAAGGGAAGATGAAGCACGAGGATCTCGGACCACGTCCCCTGACTGCAAGAGCAAGAGCTCCGGGGAAGACCCAGGGGGCTGATCCCCTGAGGACCCCCTCACTTGATGGTTGCTGCTTAGGAAAGACAACCCACTTTCTAGCGACTAGATGCCTTCTAATCATTGTACTTGTAGGGACAAAAAGGGACTGGGTAGGTGTCGCCTGATTTGGGCATTTAATTCTCAAAAAGAAGTGGATATTTTCAAGGTTATTGGAGGGTTTTCAGGTCTGCCTACTCCCAAGGTGCTACTAAATCAAATATTCAGGTTTCCCTAATATCCTGGTCATGGAGAGTGCAATGATCTGTTTGCCATTAGAATCGATTTTTACATTTTAGCCATCTAATTTTATATCTGGGCCAGGCAACCTTCAAAGCCAGGCCTTTGCAGTAGCTTGTGTATTTAAAAACAAAACATTTCTTTAATATTGTTGTTGAAATTTTTCTGCACAGGTATCCTCTAGCCATTTGGCCTAATGATAGATGTTAAAATTAACTGCCATTGTGTTTAAACTGATGCTTAAGGTTTCTCTTTTTTTCCTGTAGAAAGAAGTTTACAGAGAAGTAAGAAGTGATATCAGACCTCTTTTATTCAGGTGTTATGTGTCTCTTGAGCATTAAAAGCAAAATAAAAACTATAATATAATATAAAATAGTTGTTTACCATCCAAAATGAACATCCAGTGACAGATTTTCCCACATGAGTAGAAACTGAAAATTTTAAAGACCTCCAGAATTATTTATGATTACTTGGGTAGCCATTCTGACTTTCTTTTACAAATAATACATGGGGGAAAAGAAGCCAGACAAAATCTTCCATAATATTATGAAATCTCTAATAATTATAATAATAACTGATCATTGTTGAGAACTTTAAAAATATTTTTACATTCATTTTCTTTTAACATGACTGTACTGTCCCACTCATCTTTAAGTATATGATTTGAGTCTATTTCTGTGCCAGAACTGGATTTGTGCATTTTAATTCACATGCGCTTGACCAATTCATTCCATTTTTGCCTAGTACTGCTTAGAGCTTCCCAATGTCTTGCCTAAAGAGCAAGCTTAACCGTTTTCAGGGCGGAGGAGGGAAGCTGGCTTAGACAGAACAGATTGGTCCAGGAGGGGCAGAGCCACAGTGACATTACTCCCTTTTGCTTCATTACTCCCTTTTGCTTCATTTCTTAAATGAAGTGACCAGAGCTTAGGAGAAAACAGAGCAGAACAGGAGACTATAAAGCACACAAAAAGAATCAAACAACCAACTAGTGCTCTGAGAAAAAAATCACACTTGGGTAATTGCGCAAATACTGGAATAATTTCTAAAATTCCCTTTAGAGATATTGGATAAAAATTAGAGCAAATCCATGGAGTCGCTTTTGAAATATGTATGGGTGTGGCTATCTAAATATATTTTTTTCTCTATAGCATAATATATTTCTCCCTATGTGGCATGTGTCATTTGAAATTACACTTACATACACCCCAAGATTTATAGATGATGCCTGATCAGAGGTCTCCCCCTTGTCTTGCCCCCGCTATAGCTCTCAGTGGAAGGAGGTTTCAGCTGTTAAAGGATGCATTAACAGTGTTTAAAGTTACTTTCTTTTCCGTTACACCTTCTCAGTCTTACATAGGTAGATACTATTTATCACTTTCAGAAAGGAGAAAAGTAATAGTGGAAAGGGTTAGAAATGTATAGTTTAATTCTAAAATAAAATATTGTGTAAACACAGATGGACATGGTCATTTTGTTGCATGGGTTGTGGGTGCTGGAACCGTGTCCAGCCTGTGGGTTTGGCAGTGGGTCTGTTGCTTTACAGGCAATATATGCTTGTTCATAGTCAGTGATAAGCAGGCTGTTTTGGACCTCACCTTCGGGGAAAAGATGTTGTGACTTGGCAGTTTCAGAGATCTCCGTTCACATCCTGGCTCTGCCCTTTACTATTTGATCATAGAGTTGTTTTTGCTTGTTTCTCTTTTCTTTATGTAAAAGGGAGTTATTAATGCCTCCTTCCTTGCACAGGTGTGAGATAGTGTGCACAGCACACCTTGTATAATGCCTGACACTCTGCAAGTGCTCAAAGTGGGAGGTATTATTATTCCATCTATGTAGATGGGCAGAAGAGCAGGGATGCTTGAGGAATGTTTTGGTAGAAATTAAGACTAACAGGTAGTGACATGGGTTATAAGGATACTGATATAAGTGGGTGGGATTCACATGAAAGCAACTCTGTACCTTCCTATAGCCAAATTACATAATTGAAAATAGGTATGTGTGTGTTGTGGGAGAATTTTTAATTATCAGGATTTTTCACACCAGTTTTGCTCAGGATTCTACATATGCACAATTGCATTCTTCTGGTTAAATAGTACGGCCTCCCTAGACCCATGCTGACAGTGCTTACTTTTGACTTTCTGACACTATACCACCATTTTCATGGTACTTATTGAATATAATTTTATTGGTTTATCTGCTTTTACACAGCCATTTTCCTTTTAGTTCCTATGCTACTATAATTGTATATGACATTGCATAGTAACAGTATGTATTATTATAACTTTTCCTATAAATATTCAGGAGAACCTAGTATAGTATAGGTATACCTGAATATTTAAGAACAATTGATTAAGAACAATATGATGATACAAAGTATATAATGTAAAACATTAAATTTTGTAAGAGTTGTAGATTTAAACAGTTGTTTTGAGGACATGGAATCAGGTATACACAATAAAACAAGTATATCATTGTATGTAGGCTAAACATAAAGCTGTATTGGAAAACATTTTAAAAGTATTTGTCTGTAGGAGATAAGCATATATGAAGCTTATCACAGTCACCAGATCCTCCACTTGGCCTTTCAGACCCATCAGGACATGGCTGGATCTGTGGGGAAAACACATCAGATATTTTTGACAATTTCATAATTGTGACCTATCCAGAACATTAAGCTAAATCATTTTTGAAATTTAAGAGTGATAACATAATTTTTTGTATCTTTTCTATTTATTGGTAGATTTTTAAAAAACTATATATAATAGCAATTAAAAATACATTTCAAGTCTCCTGCAAAATATACATTTTTTTGTTTGCTTTGTTTTATAATATCAGGATGGTAAGGTTTTCTGATTGTCACTTTTGAATTACCTTATTTGCTATACTGGTAGGCACAATTCTTTTTTTAAAAAAAATTTTATTACGTTATGTTATTCACCATTCATCGTTAGTTTTTGATGTACTGTTCCATGATTCATTGTTTGCATATAACGCCCAGTGCTCCATGCAATACATGCCCTCCTTAATACCCATCACTGGCCTATCCCAATCCCCCACTCCCTTCCCTCTGAAACCCTCAGTTTGTTTCCAAGAGTCCATAGTCTCTCGTGGTTCATTCCCCCTTCTGTTTACGCCCCCTTCATTCTTCCCTTCCTTCTCATACTGATCTCCCTGCTACAAATGAGTGAAACCATATGATGATTGTCTTTCTCTGCTTTACTTATTTCACTTAGCATAATCTCCTCCAAACCCATCCATGTTACTGCAAATGTTGGGTAATCGCTCTTTCTGATGGCTAATATTCCATTGTATATATGCACCACATCTTCTTTATCCATTTGTCTGTTGAAGGGCATCTTGGCTCCTTCCAGAGTTTAGCTATTGTGGACAATGCTGCTTTGAACATTGGGGTACATATGGCCCTTCTCTTCACTACGTTTGTATCTTTGGGGTAAATACCCAGTAGGGCAATTGCTGGGTCATAGGGTAGCTCTATTTTTAACTTTTTGAGGGACCTCCACACTGTTTTCCATAGTGGCTGTACCAACTTGCATTCCCACCAACAGTGTAAGAGGGGTCCCCTTTCTCCACATCCTCTCCAACATTTGTTGTTTCTTGCCTTATCAATTTTTGCCATTCTAACTGGCGTAAGGTGGTATTTCAATGTGGTTTTGATTTGAATTGCCCTGATGGCTAATGATTTTGAACATTTTTTCATGTGTCTGTTAGCCATTTCTATGTCTTCATTGGAAAAGTGTCTGTTCATATCTTGTACCCATTTTTTTATTTGATTATTTGTTTCTCATGTATTGAGTTTGAGAAGTTCTTTATAGATCTTGGATACCAGCCTTTTATCTGTAGTTTCATTTGCAAATATCTTCTCCCATTCTATGGGTTGCCTCTTTGTTTTGATGCCTGTTTCCTTTGCTGTGCAGAAACTTTTTATCTTGATGAAGTCCCAAAAGTTCATTTTTTCTTTTGTTTCTCTTGCCTTTGGAGACGTGTCATGAAAGAAGTTGCTGTGGCCGATGTCGAAGAGGTTACAGTGTATGTTCTCCTCCATAATTTTGATGGATTCCTGTCTCACATCGAGGTCTTTCATCCATTTGGGGTTCATCTTTGTGTATGGTGTGAGAGAGTGGTCAAGTTTCATTCTTTTGCATATAGCACCATTTATTGAAGAGACTGTCTTTTTTCCACTGGATGTTTTTTCCTGCTTTGTCAAAGATTAGTTGCCCAAAGAGCCAAGGGTCCATTTCTGGGTTCTCTATTCTGTTCCATTGGTCTATGTGTCTGTTTTTGTGCCAGTACCATGCTGTCTTTGTGATCACAGCTTTATAGTACAGCTCAAAATCCGGCATTGTGATGTCCCCAGCTTTGTTTATCCTTTTCAACAATTACATGGCGATTCGGGGCCTTTTCTGGTTCCACACAAATTTAAGGGCTGTTTGTTCCAGTTCTTTGAAAAATGTCATTAGTATTTTGATCGGAATGGCGTTGAAAGTGTAGATTGCTCTGGGTAGCATAGACATTTTAACTATGTTTATTCTTCTGATCCATGAGCATGGAATGTTTTTCCATCTTTTTGTGTCTTCTTCAATGTCTTTCATCAGTGTTCTGTAGTTTATAGAGTATAGATCCTTCACCTCTCTGGTTAAGTTTATTCCGAGATATCGTATGATTTTGGGTGCTATTGTAAATGGAATCGATTTCCTAATTTCTCTTTCTTCAGTCTCATTGTTCGTGTATAGAAATGCAACTGATTTCTGAGCATTGATTTTATATCTTGCCACATTACCAAATTGTTATATGAGTTCTAGTAATTTGGGGGTGGAGTCTTTTGAGTTTTCCATGTAAAGTATCACGTCATCTGCGAAGAGAGAGAGTTTGACTTCTTCTTTGCCAATTTGAATACCGTTTATTCTTTTTTGTTGTCTGATTGCTGTTGCTAGGACTTCTAGTACTCTGTTGAACAATAATGGCAAGAGTGGGCATTCTTGTCATGTTCCTGATCTTAAGGGAAAGGCTCTCAGCTTTTCCCATTGAGAATGATATTCACTGTAGGCTTTTCATAGATGGTTTTTATGAAATTGAGGAATGTACACTCTATCCTTACACTCTGAAGGGTTTTAATCAGGAAAGGATGCTGTATTTTGTCAAATGCTTTTTCTGCATCAGTTGAGAGGATCATATGATTCTTGACTCTTTTCTTGTTGATGTGATCTATCACACCAATCAATTTGCAAATGTTGAAGCACCCTTGCATCCCAGGGATGAATCCCACTTGGTTGTGATGGATAATCCTTTTAATGTACTGTTGGATCCTATTAGCTAGGATCTTGTTGAGAATTTTAGCATCCATATTCATCAGGGGTGTTGGTCTGTAATTCTCCTTTTTGATGGGGTCTTTGCCTGGTTTTGGGATCAAGGTAATACTGGCCTCATAGAATGAATTTGGTAGTTTCCTTCTGTTTCTATTTTTTGAAATAGCTTCAGGAGAATAGGTGTTATTTCTTCTTTGAATGTTTGGTAGAATTCCCCAGGGAATCCATCAGGCCCTGGACTCTTGTTTTTTGGGAGGTTTTTGATCACTAATTCAATCTCTTCGTGATTAATTGGTCTGTTTAGATAATCAATTTCTTCCTGTTTCCAAAACCTATGGGACACTGCAAAGGCGGTCCTAAGGGGAAAATACATAGCCATCCAAGCCTCACTCAAAGGAATAGAAAAATCCAAAATACAGTCCTTATATTCTCACCTTAAGAAGCTGGATATGGAACAGAAGAACAGGCTTCACCCACACACGAGAACACAATTGATTAAGATCAGGGTACGTATTGCATGGAGCACTGGGTGTTATATGCGACTAATGAATCATCGAACTTTACATCAAAAACCAGGGATATACTGTATGGTGACTAACATAATATAATAAAAAAATATTATTATTAAAAAAAGATTAGAGCAGAGATCAATGAATTAGAAACCAGGAGCACAGTAGAGCAGATCAACAGAACTGGAAGCTGGTTCTTTGAAAGAATAAATAAGATCGATAAGCTACTGGCCAGACTTACTCAAAAGAATAGAGAAAGGACCCAAATTAAAATTATGAATGAAAGGGGAGAGATCGCGACCAACACCAAGGAAATGGAAACAATCACTAGAAACTATTATCAACAACTATATGCCAATAAATTAAACAACCTGGAAGAAATGGATGCCTTCCTGGAAACTTACAAAATATCAACACTGTAGGCACAATTCTGTCTTCAACTAGGATATTATGGACAGACATATTTAACTTTCTGGTATGTGAATTCCAAATTTTAGATACATTTTATAAAAAAGAATGGATCTGCTGTATCTATCTCTGTGGTTAGTTCTGGCTTTCTTTTGCAATTTCACCAGTCATCTGGGGGTGAAGATGTTGCTAAGACTTTACTCTCTCTTTATTTTTATTGAAAGGCACGTGGCATGATGGCTTGACTTTTGTATATTCTGATGTGATCACCACAGTAGGTTCAGCTAACATCTGTCTTCTCATATAGATACCATAAAATGAACAGAAAGAAGAAAAGAATAAAGGAGAAGAATTCTTGTGATGGGAACTCTTAGGATTTCTTCTCTCAACACCTTTGCTATATCTCACATGGCAGGGTTAGTTGTAGTCATCATGCTGTCCATTACATCCCTAGTACTTGTATATCTTGTAACTGGAAGGTTGTATCTCCTCTAATCCCCCCCCCCACTTCCTGCATTTTTTTAGATTACACATATAAGTGAAACGATACAGTATTTGTTTTGCGTTTCTCTGTTCTGACTTATTTCACTTAGCGTAATTTCACATCCGTGCCAGCAATTGCTATCTCGTCTTTTTGATAACGGCCATTCTAATGGGTGTGAGATGCTATCTCTCTGTAGTTTTAAATTGCATTTCCCTAATGATTAGTGATGTTGAGCATCTTTTCATGTACCTGTTGGCCTTTTGTGTATCTTCTTTGGAAAAATGTCTGTCCAGGTTCTTTTCCCATTTTTAAATTGGGTTATTTGAGTTGCTATTGAGTTGTAGGAGCTCTCTATATGTTTTGGTTATTAACCCCTTATTATATGAGGTTTGCAATATTTGCAATATTTTCCCCATAGGTTGTCATTTTACTTTGTTGTTGTTGTTTTTCTGTGCAAAAGCTTTTTAGTTTGATGTAGTTCCACTTGTTTATTTTTGGTTTTGTTCCTTATGCTTTTGGTGTCACATCCAAAAATTCATTACCAAGTCTTATACAAGGAGCTTTGTTCTTATGTTTTCTTCTAGAAATTTCATGGCTTCACTTCTTGTCTTTTAGTCTTTAATCATTTTGAGTTAATTTCTATGAGTGGTGTAAGATATGGGTTCAAGTTTCATTCTCTCACATGTGAATATCCAGTTTTTCCAGCACCATTTATTAAAGAGACTGTCTTTTCTCCATTGAGTATTCTTGGCTCCCTTATTAAATATTAGTTGACTGTATATGTTTGGGTTTATATCTGGGCTCCCAATTCTGTTCTATTCATCTGTTTGACTGTTTTTATCCCAATACCATGCTATTTTGATGACTATAGCTTTATAGTATAACTTGAAATCAAGAAGCATGATGCCTCCTGCTTTGTTCTTTCTCAAGATTTCTTTGGCTATTCAGGGTCTTTTGTGGTTTCATATAAACTTTAGGAATGTTTTCTCTACTTCCGTAAACAATGCTGTTGGAATCTTGATAAGGATTGCATTGAATCTATAAATGGCTTTTGGTGGTATTGTCATTTTAACAATATTAATTCTCCCAATCCATGGATATGGTATACCATTCCATTAATTTGTGTCACCTTCAATTTCTTTAATCAATATCTTGTCATTTTCAGCATAGGTATCTTTCATCTTCTTGGTATTTTATTGTTAAATTTTCTCCTAAGCATTTTATTGTTTTTGCTGCTATTGGAAATTTATTTCTTTTCTGAAAATTTCATTGTTAATGCGTTAACTACACTCTTAAGGAGTTATTTATTCTATTACTCAAACTCAGATGGATTCTCCTTTAAGTATTTTTTCCAACTCTGAACACTCCACCTCACTCCCCTCCTCCTCCCTGCCTTTAGACTCGGTTTGGTCAACACCAGGCTTCTTATCTTCTCTCTGCAGCTCTTGTGAGCTCAGGGCAAGATTTCCCTCCTCTCCTTGACCTGCACATTTGCAATGATACTGTTGGTGCCATTGACCCTCAGGTGCAAGTGCTTTGCAAATCAAGTGTCTTGTTCATAGATGTTCATCTAGGTTTTTCTTTGCTCTTCCATCTCAGTCAACAGAAGGGTTGTCTTGGGCTCACATCCTGCCTGTCCTGTAGTGTTGGAGAACCTCAAACCCCCATGTTGGCCTCTTTCCATCCTTTCCATGTGCTGAGCCAGGTGTGACTCCGCCTGCTCAAACTCTCTAGAATTGATTCTGCAGAACTTGGGGCTTTTGTCAGCATCAATTACATTCCCGCTTCACCCCAGTCAAATCAGACAAACCACTGTTGTCATTCTACATTCCATACAATGCTTGATTATCAGCCCAGGAAGTTTGTATTCCTCTCCTGGGAGGAAGTAGATTCTTTTCTCCAGTTGATAGATGACCCTTTTAGCCAGTTTCAATCAAAGACAATTCTATTCTTTGCAAGTCCTTTTTAAAATACAGGTTCCTAAGGCTAACAGGGCTTAGATAAGATAAACTTTATATCTCTCACATGATAGTCAAAATGTAGGTGATTCAAAGCTGGTACATTAACTATGCCCTACGATATTATCTGGGGAAGCCACCATTGCTCTGCTACCTTGTAGGTGTTGCAGTCATCCCTGTGGTTGAAGGTAGTCTGTTCCCATGTTTACAGCAAGCTGAAGGATGGAGGAAGTTACCACAGAAGGGACACTTCTTCCTCACCCTCTAAGTATACAGCCTAGAAGTTGCATGAATTGCTTCTGTTCACATCCCATTAGCTTGAGTTTAATAACATTATTTACCAACCTAACTGCAAGGAAATCTGGGAAATATGTTTAGTTTGGCTGTTAATGAGCTCAGCTAACAATGGGGGAAGATGATACAGTGATAAAGAAAGAGAATGAAGATCAGCATACAAATACCAGTCTCTGCCTCCTCTTGAGGACACTGCTGATGTGTCTAACTGCCATCTGCACTTTGTTTCCAGACCTATACTACACTCAGGTTCCAGCAGGCTCCTAAAGGTGAAGTACAAAGTGTGATCCACGAAAATCCAAAAGAACCGAGTTTTCCAATTTATACAGACAGAAATTTGAGGAACATGTGTAGGAATGGATGTTAAGGGTATAGAATAATATAAAGAAGAAACATAAGGTTGAATCTGGCCAAATTTATTGATATGGAACAACTAAGAAGACATTCTGGATTCAATATTGTTTCTCTAGGGGTTAGAAAGGGCTCTGTTTGTGTGGTTGGTTGGTTGGCTGAGACACGGACAGAAAGGTGACTTACACTAAATGAAGTTGTAATGCCAGACCTGTCTTGGTACACTATCGAGGAAGAGTGCCAAAGGCTTAGGGAGATCAGAATGATAGAGTGAACTTATCATGTAAGACCAGCTCATGCACTTTGGTCCAGAGGACACATGTTTCTCCACAACTGAGAAAGCAATTTGTGAGGAGACCCTCAAAATTCTCAAAGAGTTTTGTGGTTGCTCTTCCCTGTAGGTCAGATATTACACTGGAAACTGCTACCACTGACTGGGGATCCTTAAATACAGTGGGGATGTTTGGATCCCAGGCACCAAATGGCTCACTTAATTGCCAAAGCCAAGGTGGGTGTGGTTACCATAATGGACAGTGGAGTCAAAACAGTAATCAGAGTAGTCTGACTTGAAGAGAGCTTGACCTTTGGCTTATTGTTGGCAGTGTCCCTAGAAGTGAAATAGACAAGCAATCTACTAAATTCTGACTTGATAGGTATACATGGATGAGTTGTAGTTCAAATGAACCAAAGTCTGACTTGCATCCCCAACCCAGAGTCATGGCCCTTCAGTCAATTCCCAGGCTTGAGCCAGTCTATAGACTCAAAACCTTGAATGAAGGACTTATGTAGAACAGAATTGTCTTTGCTTAGAAATGGCCAAAGGGGCATCTATCAACTAGAAAAAAGAATCTACTTGCTACCAGGACGAGAATACAAACTTTCTGGGCTGATGGCCAAGCACTGTATTGCAGGTGGAATGGCAACAGTGGTTTGCCTGGTTTGATCGAGTGAAGGCTGGAATGTAGTTGATGCTGAAAAAAGCCCTAAGTACTCTTAACTCAGAATAGCAGATGAGGTCCCCTTGATGAAGGAACCTCTACAATACCAAAAGCAGCATGTCTGTCCTAGGGCTAGCCCTATACATGGGAAACAGAACACAAAAATCCTTCCCTCCTCTTCTTTTATTTGTATAATCTGGTTTCTGACATCCAAGGGGAACCTCTTTTGATTAAGTAACCCAGCTCTGAAGTCTAGTTGTTTTAGTACAGATCTTAGCTTGTCATACTAGCTATGTGACCTTAATCAAGTTGTTTAGCCCCTCTGTTCTTCAGTTATTTCATCTGTAAAATGAGTTGATAATAACAGTACCTAGCTCAGAGCATTGTTGCAAGGCTTAGATGACCGTGCTTGTAAAGTGCTTGGTGCAGTGCTTGACACATGGTAAACACTCAATAAATCTTAGGTCTGAGGATTAGTTCCAGACTCAGAAATTAGGCATTGCTATTAGTCAAAGGTGAGTTTGAGGACCTGCTCATCAGGAGCAACATCATTTCAATGGGCAGATGATTTGGAATTCCAGTCAACTTCCAAAGGAGCTTTGGAATGAGACCTGTTGGAAGTTGAGTACTGTCTGTCTGGACCCCGCCC
>NW_024424230.1:57915752-58048553 GCF_017311325.1 Ursus maritimus | reverse complement strand
CCGCATTCCCCCATCATATATGCTGGAAGGCTCTGTACCATTGTTTATTGTTACCTTTGGAGCAATGTCACATCTGTGACATCTTTCCCCTTCTTTAATTCTCCTTTCTAGGCAGAATGAAGTGTTCCCTCTGTGCTCACCTGGCACTTGGTTCATATTATCACACAGTTTTATACTTAGTTGTATGATTGTTCTCTTCCCTTCCATGTATCTGCAAGTTCAGGGATCCTTGATCTCCTTACCACTCACTTACTGCCTAACACATAGTAGGCTTTTTAAAATATATAGATCGTTTGAATTAGAGGGTTTTTTGGCTGCAGAGTTGTGTCCTGTCATTATACTTCAGCTGTCTAGCAAGGGCTACAATATCCAGTGAATACTGAAGAAATATTTGCTAATTGATTAATTAAGAAATTCATGGGCTAAACATTTTCTCTTGAATATCTCAGAAGTGGGAAAATTCAGTTAGGTCCAGTATATTCTAGCCATTGGGTTTTCTGTCTTTGAATATAAAATTCACAACAGTCTAATTTACATGCCCCGTGACTTTCAGAATGTGAATTTGATCAACATGGGGATGAATAAAGTTTACTTGCTTTGCAGTAACTAGAGAAGGAGAAACGCATTCGACAGTGGTAAAACTTGCCCAGGGCATCATCCTTGAAGTGCATATGATTTTTAAAAATGTTTTCAGCTCTTCTGGAACCACACAAATCGATCTGTTTTCGATTGTGGTCAAATCTGCTAGGTTAGCAGTTTCGGCCACAGGTACAGGAAGGAGGAAGAGTGTAGAACCTTAACAAGCTGATAATTTTGAACCAGAGCTCTGTGGAAATGAATTATAGATCTGTGAGGCGTTGAGTGGTTCCTGCTCCTGCCATCTCTTTGCTCCGTTTGCATTCCCCAGACTGTACCTGCCTGCTAGTGGCATTATGCTTTCGCATCACCTCTCCTGCTGGAGAATCTACGCGTCGAGAATTTTGGAAAGGGCTCTGGTCTGAAAGTCTAACAAACAAGTCTCTACCCTATTCATAATGAGCTATGTGACTTTGCCAAGTCACAGAAACCCTCTGTTCCTCAATTATATCATCTAGAATATGAGGTGCTCAAGCCTGAGGAATATTTTCATGATCCTCATGGTAATATTTATGCACATAATTTTTTTCTTCAATATTAGACAATATGACTGTAAAGAATTGCTTTTTAACCAACACACCAGAATTTTTACATCTAAATTGTTCTGGGCTTTTAACAACCATCATACATAAATCGTTTCACACCTGACCTCAAAGAAATGTTAGGAAAGGGAAGGAAAATAATTTTGTATCGTGTTAGGTATTTGAGGGTTTTTCACAAGAGTTGGTATGGAGGAGAGTTTAGGTTTTTGTAATCCTGACATTTCACTAACTCTCCATTCCTTGCTCCCAACACAGAATCACACACACACACACACACACACACACACACACACACACAGTCATCGGGGAAGATAATAAAGAACAACAAAATGTGTCATCAAATCTGGTCTAGAATTGGCTGTGTGCAGCATTGCAGAACTAAAGGAATTTTACCGCCTGTCGTTTATGGTCAGACATGCCTATAAGGAAAGTCTAAACATGTGGAGTTATTAATTGAAGCTAAATGAACCTGTAGAGACCTAGAATTACACAAACAACATTTGAACCAGGAAAAGATTTATTTGGAGCCAAATATTGAATTTATCACAAAATGTATCATGTCAGTGACATTGCAGACCTCACGAGATTTTAGCTGGGCCATTCTATTATGCAGATGAAGACATGGGAGGGGCACAAAACTGCAGGTGTGTGTAGATAAGAGTCTGAGCCCAGGGTGGGGGGTGGGGGCTCCTGTATGGGCACTGCTCTCTCCTGGCTGCAGGGATACTGGGGGTTGTGAGCTTCCTGCACCTCAAAACCTCTATCCACACCTTCTCCTCTTCCAGTCTTTTGAGACTTACAGTTTTAAAAGTCTTTGAAATTAGCCAGGCCAGGTGAATCCTGACTCTTGTTGGCCTTGGGGCCTGAAGTCACACTACAGCTGATAAGCAATGAAGCCTTCCTAGCTGGAGCCAGGCTTGACACCCCTGTTCTAGACAGAGCTGCTGTAGCACTCCACCCCTGGTGGGTCATCTTCAGGCAGGAGAGACAGTTAAAGGTCAGATTACAAGGCTGTGAGAAGACGGAGAGGCATAAAATGGGGTTTGTTTCTGGGGAGCCAATATTTTCCAGAAACCTCCAGCTCCCTGGAATTTATCATCAATGACCACAAATCTCTTTAGCAATAATTTTCAAAGCGTCCTCGTTCTTGCTGTTGCATTGCCACACAGTCGTACTGTGCTCTGCCTCATGCTGGCGTTGCTCAACACCTCCCACCTCATACACACCTTGGGTTATTTGCAAACATTAAAACCACCCTTGACATGGCAACGATTTCCCACCATAGAGTTTAATCAGAAGGGATGTGGCGCAGGCCCCCAAAGAGTTTGTTAAATTGGATATCAAAATATTTTGAGCAATTATCTTTAGAATAAGGGTGACCACCCAAAGTTACTACCTAGAAGGGAACAGATCTCGGGTATTATCCTTATGACAGTGATCAGTTATCAGTTATCTGATCTAATACTCAGATTTGCATATTAGATCTAGCCCTAGAAAGTACATTTTGAATGTAGTGCTGGCTATTCAAAAATATCACAATCATGAAAAACAAGAGAGACTAAGGAACTTTGACAGATTGGAAAAAACAAAGAAGACAGGAAACTAAATGTATTGTGTCATCCTGGAGTGGATCCCCGGAATGGAAGAAGTATATTAGTGGTAAACTGGTGAAATCCAAATAAAATTGACAGTTTAGTTAAGAGTATTATACAAAACTAATTTCTCAATTTTGAGAATTATACTAAGGTTATGCAGGGTGTTGGGAAGCTGGGTAAAGTAATCATGGGAACTTTCTGAGTTAATTTTGCAACTCTTATGTAACCCCAAAATAATTTTAAAATAAAAGATTTTAAAGTTAAAAAAAAAGAAATAAATGTAGTGCTGGTCTACCAGAGAGGGACATTGTGCTACTCAAACTCTGTTTAGAATATCTTTGCAATTACAGGCCACACTATAATCATATTTTGTAAATTTGAAAATGCATATAATGCATTTTCTTAAAAAGCACATATTTGAAATGTGATTTTAATAGTCCTTGATGACTCTGTTTCTTTCATTATTTTTTATTCCAATTTTTCTCGCCCATCTCCCATTATACATTTACCAGAATGCACTCAAATAATACAGTAATCCAAGACTGTTTCATAATGTGCCCAGTCTTTCCTGTCTTAAAATAGCATTGGCTTTTGTTTACTCCAATGTCAAAGAAAACTCAAGGCTGGTTTTTTTTTTTTTGCTGATTCACCTCTCTCTATCACTTTTGACTTTATTGCTTTCTAGGTTTCTTTTTTGGAAATTGCCCAAGAGGAGTTTGACAATTTTTTAAAATCTTATTTTTAAAGTTCTTTAACTATTACCATTTAGACCTCCCCACCCATGTATTCCTGGCTCAATTATTGGCACTTCATCTAATTCTCAATGAAAATATAAGAAAAGATATATATGTATAATTTTTTTGTCACCTACTTTGTTCTTTCTCCTTAAACATTAAACAACACGAAGAGATAAATATAAGAGAAGTTTACAGGTCATCCACGGTGTCTGTAGCTCAGTGCTGACCCCAGGCTGTAGTCCTCACTAGATTGCTGTGCGCCACCTCCAACTGCCTGCAGCAGGAGGTATCTGGGCTCCTAGGGTTCCGCTTTCCTTTGTTGGCGGTAAGCTATTAGGTGTTCATGAAAGGCCTTTGTCATGGATGCACTCATTCTTGTGTATGTATTTCTAGCAAAACTAATTAAATTGCAGTTGCTTCATGAACATGCCCTTCACTGAGCACCGCAGCTCTGGTCTTCTTGATATTCTTCCTTCCATGAGTCCAGGACAAACATGTTTTCTTTCACTTTCACCATTTTTCTCTAGAGTATCATAGAGACTGGTCTGACACGTGGCTACACAAACACAAAGTATGGCCATCTCTCATCAAGTAGAGTTTTGAAGTTTATAGACTCTCAGAATCACAGGGTTTCCACTTAGAGCTGTCCTTGGCAAAAATGGACCATGCCCAGACAACCTGCCTCCTCCCCGCTGAGCTTGCCTGCCTTCAGTAATAACTATTTTCTCACCTCCTCTTCCCTCTCCTTTCCTCCATGGGCTTCCAGAACTTTTCCAGCAGGGTGAAAGGCGAGGGAAGAGCCTGGGCTGTGGGATTAATCAGACAAGGATTCAAACTTTGCTTAACAACTCATTAGTGAGAAGATGAAGACAAGTTGAAGTTGTATAGCTTTTCTGAGCCTCAGTTTCCCAGCCTAAAACATGGCAGACATCTCATGTATCTCAAAAATAGTAGTAAGGAGTAAATGAAAGGATGTAAGTCAAGCGCCTAGCACAGTGCTGACAAATGAAGAGCTAACCGAATGTTCTGTTGCTTCTCTTCCTCTCTCTTCCACGTGCCTGGGTCTCTCCCTACCCACCTGTCTTCTGAACACAGGACCCTGAATGTCATGGCCTTGGCTTCTCTGGTTCAGAGCCTTGTGGATTGGTCAGGCATCAAAAGAAGGTGTTATTGACTGTCTGTGTTTGCCCCCCCAGGGGCACCTGATGTCAAGTAAGCAAAAAGCTGTTACCAAAAAGAGGGCAATTCAGAGGATGGGAACTCAGTGACTGATGAGGAGAAAAGAAGACCAGGTCTGCTTCCAATGTGATGGTAACGTGAGTTCTGTGGAGCTCATGGTGCCTGCAATTCAGTTATAATTCTTTAGCAAAATCTGCAAAGGGTAGGAATAGAGGTGGATTCACTTTAAATGCTGGTAGACAGTGATGAAGGTTATCCAACAGTGACTTGTCGCAGGCTTGCTATGTTAAGGCAATAAGACTTATTTTCAAGTCTTATAAAGTATCAGGGCGTATATTTAATACTTGAGTTTATTTCTTGATTTTTTTTTTCTTATTGTTATTTCAGACACTGAACTTAATAGGTGTAAAACATCTTATATTTTAAATTTTGGATATCTTAACTTTCCCTAATTGTAATTCTTAGGATATTCAAATTGAGTAAACATCTTCCTGATTTGAGGTTTAAATGATAACAGGTAATTTTACAAAAATCTGAATGGAGTTGGATAATTTCCTTTGCCTTTAGAACCTACTTCAAATCAAGTATGTTAGGTGTCAAATTAATCTTCCAAGAATATTTTTTAAAGGATTCCTTTAAGGATGGCTTATTCAGTTGGATGGATTTAATAATTACAGTTTTCTGATATAAACATAGTTTAAGAATCATTTAGGAATGAATGATTTTATGATAGTTGTTAGGTGAGCCAAATATCAAGAATTCTAAAATGGTAGCAGACTATCACGTTTTGCACAGTTTAAAGAAAAACTTTGGAGACATAATACAAATGTGATTCTCTGTGCTTATTTGTAATATAAAAATTATTAATTTTTGTAACAAGTGAAAGCCATTAAGGACAGTAAATATTTTTCCGTGTTAATTTAATCTTATGCAATCTTATGTTCTGAGGATATATTTTTTTAACGATTTATTTATTTGAGAGAGAGAGAGGGTGCGTGTGCATGAGCAGGGGGAAGGGCAGAGGGAGAGAGAGAATCTCAAGCAGACTCTTCCTTGAGCTTGAAGCCTGACAAGGGGGTCGACCTCAGGACCCTGAGATCAGGACCTGAGCCGAAACAAGAGTTGGATGCTTAACTGACTGAGACACCCAGGTGTCCCTGTCCTGGGGATATTTTAAATACCATGAGGGTGCCAGGAATTTTAATAATGTCAAAACTCCTGCTAAGAAGACATGTTCATTATGTGCACGTTGATGTCTAGTGCCTGAAGGCAGGGGGCTGTGCTATTTCAGCTTAGCTCCCAATAATTCATACTTGGTTTTATGAAATTTTAATATAATTGACCCAAAATTTGAAGCTACATTTGAATTTCTGCTAGGTATCTTATACAATCTTACTGGGAATTCCAGGGCAGAGCTTGCAGGCACACTATAAATGTAGGATCCTGTTAATTTCTAGGAAGAGACGTTAAGGGGTCATAAGCCTGTGTGTGATATATTAAAATCAGTGGAAACACTGATGTCCTGTGTGTGATATATTAAAATCAGTGGAAACACACCTGTCACAATGGCTAAAGTCAACAACACAAGAAACAACAGGTGCTGGTGAGAATGTGGAGAAAAAGGAACCCTTCTTGCACTGTTGGTGGGAATGCAAAGTGAAGCAGACACTCTGGAAAACAGTATGGAGGTTCCTCAAAAAGTTAAAAATAGAATTACTTTATGATCCAACAATCGCACTGCTGGTATTTACCCAAAGAATACAAGAACACTAATTCAAAAGGTTACACGCATACATGTTTTTGCAGCGTTGTTTACAATAGCTAGGAGATGAAAGCAGCCAAAGTGTCCATCGACTGATGGTGGATGAAGATGTGATACATGCACATGCAATGGAATATTGCTCATAAAAGAGTGAAGTCTCGCCATTTGTATTGATGTGGGTGGAACTAGAGAGTATAATGCTAAGTGAAATAAGTCAGTCAGAGGAAGACAAATACCGTACGATTTCACTCCAATGTGGAGTTTAAGAAACAAAACAAACAAGCAAAGGGAAAAAATAAGAGAGAGAGAAAGAGGCAAACTAAGAAACAGACTCTTTTTTAAAAATTAATTAATTTATTTATTTATTAATTTGACAGAGAGAGACAGCCAGCGAGAGAGGGAACACAAGCAGGGGGAGTGGGAGAGGAAGAAGCAGGCTCCCAGCGGAGAAGCCTGATGTGGGGCTCGATCCCAGAATGCTGGGATCACGCCCTGAGCCGAAGGCAGACGCTTAACGACTGCACCACCCAGGCGCCCCTAAGAAACAGACTCTTAATTATAGAGTGCAAACTGGTGGTTACCAGAGCGGAGGGGGACTGAGGAGCACACATGCTGTGATGAGCACTGGGTGATGTATGGAGGTGTTGAATCACTATGTTATCCATACAGCACTGTATGTCACTACCTGGAATTCAAACGAAAGCTTAAAAATCAATAGGAAGACTTGCGAAGTGGACAGTTGTTCTGAATCTGTTCATTAGCATTTGTATGTGTGACACTTTTCAGATGTTAGCCAATTTCTCTATGTGAGAAAGGAATGAGCAAATAAAGAAGTCAGGCTTTGGATATTTTATCAGTATGACAAACAATAATTTGTTAACTCAGAACTGATGCCTTACTTGTTATAATTAATTGACACAATTGGAGAATTCAAACACCTTTAAAAAATCTTGCATTTTTTCATGCAGTCACAGCTATTAATCTGACCCATTCTAGAGTGGGTCAAATCAAGGTAGGCCTTGATTTTACTTAAAAAGTAAAGTGCTTCTCACATTCTACTTCGTTTGTCTAATTTTTCCATCTTACTGTCAATTTCATACTATGCCACAGAAAGTCACCATACAGAGTTAGTCACCAGGTCAGTGGTAGCTGAGCATCTGGTATGAAGCTAGCCTGCATTGGTCTGACCCCACCTCTGCAACATGGGATCTGAGTGACATAGGGCAAGCTACTGTTTTCCCATTTATAAAACGGGAATAATTATAGGACCTATCTCATTGAGTTGTTCAGAGGATTAAATTTAGAAGTGCCTGGCATATTTTAAGCTTCAATATGTGGGGCACCTGGGTGGCTCAGTTGGTTAAGTGTCTGTCTTCAGCTCAAGTTGTGATCCTGGGGTCCTGGGATCAAGCCCCAGGTCGGGCTCCCTGCTCAGCGGGGAGTCTGCCTTTTCCTCTCCCCCAGCTCATGCTCTTTTTTGCTCTCACTCTCTCTCAAATAAATACGTAAAATCTTTAAAAAAAATAAACCTCAACATGCAAAATATCTAGAATTTATTATTATGTCTTTGCTGTGGAAAACTTGAAGTATCTGAAATATGAAAAATGATTTGGAATAGTTGATTTATTCAATCTTTAAGTAAAATTTAGTAAGTGGCTGTTTTATGCATGTCACTGTGAGGAATGCAGAAGAAACAAATGAGCTGAAGGAAAAACCAGCTGATTCTAGGTACCAGGTATTTTGCATATAGCACTCTTTATTCATCTTAAAATTCTCCAAAGTATGCATTAAGTCTTATTTTATAGATGAAAACACTGTGTTTTACATAGTCCCAGTGATTTTCCCAAAGTCACAGATTTTATATTAAAGTAAAACAAAGATTCCAAAGATTCCAGGTCTGTTGTGCTCCCGGAATGTTTCTGAAGGCACAAGCTAGGGTTTAACTGCAGGGGAGGGTACCCAAGGCAGTGTGTTTCCGTGGATTTGGTAGAGCAGATGGCTTCTAGATATTGTCCTGTCACACGCTCACTTTGTGATCCTGGCCGAACCTGATCTTGAACTCAGTGGTAGAATATGGAGTTTGGCTATCTGTCCCAGTGCTGGTGGCCTGTGACTCAGTTGTTCACAGAGAGAGGAAAATGCTGCCCAGCCATTTCAGGGGTGACTTTGTGCTCAGAGAGAATGCTACTCAGTTAATCATCTACTGCTCTTTCTTCCCCACTGGGCTTTTTGAATTTTATGATGTAATTCTTGTCGGGAAATATTTTCATTTTACATAAATGTTCAATATCTTAATTCAGCATTTTATGATAGTGAGATACTAAGAGTTTCGTAATTAGATATTGTTGAGAAGTGCAGGGCTAAATAAATGTAAATGTTCTTTACAGTGATGCTGTTCAGAACTTAGTATCTAATGCAAATGATGACTGTCTTAGACTTTGATACAACATGCAGAGTTTCCCAAACCTGTTTGAGCTCAGAACCCCTACTTGTTTCCCTTGGCCCCAGCCCTCTGCGGAGCACATGTTGGAAAGTTCTGTACGAACTTTGGGCTAATTGGTAGACCAATGAAGGCATTGGGATGAGGGGCCTTTCAGAAGACCTCCAGTTTCCTTTTAGGCGTGAGCAGGGAGCCAAGCCAACTGTAGGACGGAGTAAACGTGGTTGTTCTTTTTTTATATATAATTGCTGACTTATGTTTGTACCATGGTTTATTTTATTTATTTATTTATTTTTGAAAGATTATTTTATTTTATTTATTTGACAGAGAGAGAGACAGCCAGTGAGAGAGGGAACACAAGCAGGGGGAGTGGGAGAGGGAGAAGCAGGCTCCCAGCAGAGCAGGGAACCCGATGCGGGGCTTGATCCCAGGACCCGGGGATCATGCCCCAGGCCGAACACAGATGCTTAATGACTGAGCCACCCAGGTGCCCCTCTACCATGGTCTATTTTAAAAGCAAAGCAGTCAAAAGGAGAGAAACCATTTGAGAAACTAGATATTCCAGCTCTTGTAGAAGACCTTCAAATAAGCAGGCTATACACATTTCCAGGCCTAGCAGCCCCAGAGTGAAAAAGGAACACTTCTTTCAGCATCCCTGTCATCCTCACTGGACTGAATCTGCGGTGGCCCCTGAAAGTCTCCTGTGTTGTCTGCCTCTGTACAGTCCCTTCTCCACATGCTGGTCACAGTGATCTTTTACATTTAGTTAGAGAGATGTTACCCCTCCACTCAGACCTCCAGAGCTTTCTCATTGCACTTAAAAATCAAATACTGAATCCCTGTCTTGGCCTTTATAAAGCTCATGGTTCTGGCACCCTCTGACCACCCTGGAATTGTTTGCAAAACTCAGACAGGGCTTTTGCTTTTTTTTTTTTTTTTTCTTCTTTAAGGTCTTTGCCTTTGCTGTTTGCTCCAAGGAGTGGCTTCCGCTAGGCTTCAGTGTGAATGTCACTTCTTAGGGACATCTTTCCACACCACCTGAAGCCCCAGCCCTCAGGCACTGCCCTGCCACACTGCTGTAAGGTTCTCCACACAGCTTATTATTCTCCCATTCCTTTCCTGTTAGAGAGTTTCTTTTGATTCCGGACAGACCTCCTTTAAGTGTGCTTCTCTTTACTGTGTTTCATGAACACTGCGTTTTTTATGGATTTAAAGTCTGTGGCAAGCCTGCATCTAGCAAATCTTTCGGCGCCATTTTTCCAATAGCATTTGCTCACTTCGTGTCTCTGTGTCACATTTTGGTAATTCTCACAATATTCAAAACTTTCCCATTAGTATTATATTTGTTAAGGTAATCTGCGACCATAATATTTGATGTTACTGTTGTAACTGTTTTGGGGCACCATGAACCATGCACATATAAGGTCACGAATTTAATCAATAAATGTTGTGTGTCTTCTTGACCGTCCCAGTGACTAATTGTTCCCTGTCTTTCTCCCTCTCCTTGGGTATCCCTATTCCCTGAGACACAACAATATTGACATTAGGCCAGTTAACAACCCTATAGGGGCCTCTAAGTGTTCAAGTGAGAGGAAGAATTCATGTCTCTTACTTTAAATCAAAAGCTAGGAATGATTAAGCTTAGTGGGGAAGGCATGTCAAAAATTGAGACAGGCTAAAAGTGAGGCCACTGGGGCCAAACACTTAGCCACATTGTGAATGCAAAAGAAAAGTTATTAAATTCAAAGTACTACTCTAGTGAACACACTAGTGATAAGAAAGTGAAACAGCCTTATTGCTGATATGGAGAAAGTTTGAGTGGTCTGGATAGAAGATCAAACCAGCAACAGCATTCCCTTAGGCCAAAGCCTAATCCAGAGCCAGGCCCTAGGTCTCTTCAATTCTGTGAAGGCTGAGAGAAGTGAGGAAGCTGCAGGGGGGATGTCTGAAGCTGGCAGAGGGTGGTTTGTGAGGTTTAATGAAAGAAGCTACATAACACATAAAAGTGTGAGATGAAGAAGCAAGTGCTGATCTCGGAGCCGCAGCAAACGATCAGAAGGTCCAGCTGAGATAGCTCAAGAGGGTGGCTACACTAAACACCTTTCAGTGTAGACACACCACCTTGTGTCGGAAGAAGATGCCATCTAAGACTTTCATAGCTAGAGAGGAGAGGTCAATGCCCGCCTACAAAGCTTCAAAGATCAGGCTGACTCTCTCATTCATTGCTGATGCAGCTGGTGACTTTAAGCTGAAGCCAGGGTTCATTTACCATCTGAAAATCCTAGGACCCTTAAGAATTATGCTGAATCTGTCCTGCCTGTGGTCTGTAAGTGGAATGACAAAGCCTGGATGACAGCACATCTGTTGACAGCATGGTTTACTGAATATTTGAAGCCCACTGCTGAGACCTACTGTTTAGAAGAAAAGATTCCTTTTAAAAATATTACTGCTCACTGACAACGCACCTGGTCACCCAAGAGCTCTGATGGAGATGTACGAGATTAATGTTGTTTTCATAACTGCAGACACAACATCCATTCTGCAACCCATGGATCATGGAATAATTTTGACTTTCAAGCCTTAGTATTTAGGAAATACATTTTGTAAGGCTGTAGTTACCATACATCATGAATCATCTGCTAGATCTGGGCAAAGTAAATGAAAAACCTCTGGAAAGGATTCACCATTCGAAGTGCCATTAAGAACATTCATGATTCATGGGAAGAAGTCAAACTAAAACATTAAAAAAGTTTAGAAGAAGTTAATTCCAAACCTCATGGATGACCTAGAGGGATCCAGGACTTCTGGGAAGGAAGTCACTGCAGATATGGTGGAAACAGCAAGAGAACTAGAATTAGAAGTGGAGCCTGAAGATGTGACTGCATTGCTGCAGGCTCATGATCAAACTTGGATGGATGAGGATTTGCTTATGGATGAGCAAAGAAAGTGGTTTCCTAAGATGGAATCTTCTCCTGATGAAGTTGTCGAAATGACAATAAAGGAGTTAGAATATTCATAAACTTAGTTAAAAGTGGCAGCAAAGTTTGAGAGGATTGACTCTGATTCTGAAAGAAGTTTTACTTTGAGTAAAATGCTACCAAACAGCATCTCATGCTACAGAGAAATTGTTTTGAAAAGGAGGGTCTGTTGATGTGGCCACCCTAATCCATAGTCAGCAGCCATCAACATCAAAGCAAGACCTTCTGCCAGGAAAAGGATTATGACCTGCTAAAAACTCACATGATGGTTAGCATTTTTTTTTTTTGGCAATGAAGTATTTTTAAATTAAGGTATCAGTGTTGCTTTTTAAGATATAATGGTATTGCACACTTATTAGACTATGGTATAAACATAATTTTTACATGCACTGGGAAACCAGGAAATTTGTTTGACTTGATTTATTCCAGTGACCTGCAACTGAACTTGCAGGATCTCTAAGATATGTTTTATATACCTCCCACCACTTCTGATTTTCTCCCAGATGTTCTGATTTCAGCATCTTGAATAGGGCCTTGCCTCCAGTGAGCATACAACTCAATATATTTCATTGTTTATGAAACGACAGTGGAGTGATGTCATCATGTTCATTTGTTCATTCATTCATTTGTGTCTCAGTTTCCTCATCTGTAAAATGGAGATAATAATAGTATTTATCTCATAAGGTAACTTGGAAATAAAAAAAATAATGTATGCTGTTAACGTAGTACCTGGGATACAGTAAGCATTTAATAAATACAATTATGATGATGTTGATCTTTCATTGATTCATTCAATAGTCATTTATTGATCAACCTATATGGCTGGATTCTGTGAATACAGAAAAATGTATAAGGCATGGTTTTTGCCTTTGAGATTCTCCTTACACTTAGGCAGCCCAGATTTGCTGTACTCCTCAGAATGGAAAATTGCTAATGGAACCCATTCAATTATGCTACTAAATGTTTTGAATGTTGGTGGGAGGTGAACAAGAGACTCAACCAAAGGTAAGAAAAGGAGTTCCTGGTGTGTGAATGATAGCACTTTAATAAGGCTATGGTTATATGAATATAAAAAAGTCACAGTACTTGCCATCTCGGAGCCCTCAGTGCAGTGCAGTCCAGTGGGATAAGTCCTAGAATGAGTTAAAGGCCAAGGAGAACAGGGAATGGAGGGAAAGTAATGGCTGGCTAATAACAGACTGCCCCTCACTACCAAAACTCCCTTCCAGAAAATGATGTGATAAACAAAACTGTGGCTGAAAAGAACATGTCAACACATGTGGGAATATTTGAAGCAAGGGACAGAGACTTTAAGCCAAAGAATCAAATCTCAAGTGTGGAGTTGTACACGTGGTTTACCTTTCCATCGGCCTTTGGTGGGCATGGACAGAGAAGAGGTGGTGGGGTCTCCCAGCTGCCCCTGATGTTGGCAGGGCTTGGCAGCCCAGCTGTTCTTCCTGTAAGGCAGATCCAGGCATAAGCCAACATATTTGGGGAAATAACTAGAGTTACACATTCTTTGATTTTGGGTGAGGACAACACTCCATGCATAAAACCATTGTGACTTGCTTGTTCATCTTCTGGAAGGTACACGGTATCTTTCCTCTCAAGTTGCGTACCAGAATTGCACTGAAAGTCTGCAATAGTAGATGTGAATCATGCTGTCCATAGTTCCCTTGTAGTCCCCTTATCTTGGACATGCCTCGCCACTTCATGCAATCAAATGGATGAAAAGCCAGTGCTGGCCCAGACATCTAAACACTTGGGAAAAATTGGCACTGCTCAAAAAGAGGATCCCAAGCTATTGTCAGCCAAGGCTAGAAGGTCGTCCAGTCTTGGGCTAGAGACTCTCTTTTTGGCATAGAGCTGCTTAATCCTGGCTTTGAAGTTTCTTTCTTTCTTTCCTTATGGTCACAACAGGACTTCATAAAACCAGGCTCTTCCCTGAAGGGTAATCCTTTATTTAGAATGAAGTGTGTCTCGGTTTCCTCAGAGATGTGGAGGAAACAATGCAACAGTTTAATGACGTGTGCTGGTCTTTTAGCACTCAACATGAGTTGTGTCAGTAAACAGAGTGATCTAGTTGTATATGTGATAGGAATGACTTATTTCCTCCCTTAAGTATCTTGAGATAATGACAGAAGTTGGATTTTAAGATTGTTGAAATGGCGCATTCATCATTGCAAGTGCTATAACAATGTTGGTGACAAATCAATGCCTTTATCTAACACATTGCAATTTATAAAATGCTCATATACTTTTTGCATTATAAGCTCAAGAGGGACAGGGACTGTGGTTTCCTTTTCCACTCCAGTCTTCATCCCATCCCCCACTCCAGAGCTCAGGCTGCCTGGCAGGTAGAGGACCTGCTGTACTTATGTACTTACCTATGTATGCATGCTTGTGTTCGTAGATCTATTTAAGCATTCTTCTCTAATTTAATACTTGCAAGTGCTGTGAGAAATAGGTATTACTATGTTGAATTTACATTCGGAGAAATGGAAGGTGGAAATAGATTTTACATGAGAAAATGAAAGCTCAGAAAAATTAACATTTTTGTGGTCCAGTGTCAAGAAGGTGCTGGACCTGGACCTGGGCTTCTTCTTTTCTTTTTTTAATTAATTTTTTATTTTTTATTATGTTATGTTAGTCATCATACAGTACCTCATTAGTTTTGGATGTAGTGTTGGACCTGGGCTTCTGATATTCTTTTTGAAGTTTTGGTCTAGTCTACAAAAAAGTGATTCCTGGCTACAAAAGAAAAAAAAAAGACAAAGAAAGAAAGAAAGAAAGAAGAAAGAAAGAAAGAAAGAAAGAAAGAAAGAAAGAAAGAAAAGAAAAGAAAGAAGAAAGAAAGAAAAGATTCTCAACAAGTACTGACTCTCATAAATGCTCCTAATCTGGATCTTTCCATCTATTTTCTCCATTTCTGCCAGAGTGGTTTTTTAAAAAAGATTTTATAAATTTATTTATTTGAGACAGAGAGAGAGAGCACAAGCAGGAGCAGCTGCAGAGGGAGAGGGAGAAGCAGGCTCCCCATTGAGCAGGGAGCCTGACGCAGGACTCAATCCCAGGACCCCAAGATCATGACCTGAGCTGAAGGCAGATGCTTAACCGACTGAGCCACCCAGGCGCCCCCAGAGTGATCTTTTCAATTTGAAAATCTGACCACGTAAAATCCAGTGCATAAAATGTAGCTTTAGCTTTTAGAATAGCGTGTGTCATTTACTCTGAGGAACAGATAAAGGGGCCTGTGTTTCCTGCTGGATTTTCTCGGTTCTGCCAACCGGGAAGGACAATGCTCTCATTTCTCTGAGGGTCTTGTCCTGCCTGGAGTCAGGGTTCTGCTGATGCACTGACAGTCCAGAGGGGCAGGTAGGATGAGGTCATGGGTCGTGGTGCTTCCTCTTCTCTAACTGTCCTCACTGTGAACTCCTGGCTTTAACTGCTTAGGTTTAAGGAGTTCTGCATTCTGCACATTTCTTCAGGGGACATCTGTCACTAACGCATGTCCTGTAAAACTAGTGTTTTGGATTGTTTTTCCTCTTGCACAGCACTGTCATATTTTCTTGCACAGCTGACACAATAAATCATTACTTGGGTAACACAGCATGTGCTGAGAGTTAAACTAAATTCATGGAATTAATTCAGGAATTAAACTCATGAATCCCTTGCCTTCATTCTTTTTGGGCCCTAACATAGTAGCCATTGTGATCCTGGAGGGATACAAAGTTGCCAAAAAATCTGGTCTCCTGTTCAGTACCTTTCACATACTCAAGTGCAGTTTGCCTGAAATGTCCTTTATAGGCTGTCACTTGTTCATTTATCCAACAAAAATGTGGTGAAAATGCCTCCTGTCATGTGAGGCACAGTCCTACCTATACTCATCTGTGCTCTGCTTTGTTTATCTTTATAGCAAAAGAGACTGTGGGATCTCTGCTTGGTGTAGAGGTTAACTTAATTAAACCCATTTATGTTCTTGAAAATGAAAGGATTCCTTCCTAAGTAGTCAGTGGTCTGTCTTCATACTAAACAGAATGGTCTCTACCAATTAGCCTACTTTAGTGAAATTTTACTTGTCTAGAAATTAAAAAGCTTATGGCAGACTTTTCTCACTTGGAATTAGCAAGTCTTCATTTCATTGGAAAGTGTTTATAACTGAAGCATCTACTTCACCTGCTCTGTTTTAAGTTAGTACATTATTGGATTGGAGGGGTGATACAGTTGTGAACGTCTCAATGAAAGACTAATATTCTGCTTGCTTACTCTACAAAAACCACACAAATTTTATATATATTAACGACCTTTAATTTTCAAGGAATTAAATGATAACGACTTACCTTGTTTGCTTTAAAACTCCAGTATGTAAGGATTTTATAAAATTAGACTATCAGTGTATTAGAATGACCCTGCTGGTTGCTCTTGGATGAGTAAGATTTTATCCCTGTGTCTTATAGACAAAGCCTGCTACTTTCAAGGACAAGACTCTGAGACTTTCCCTCCCTACTAATGTTATTAATGAATTTCACCTCACTTTTTATTGATGGAAAAACCCACTGGCAAATAATTTTTTTGAATTTATTTCAGAACTTTGGTTTGTTTCCTATGCAGTATTGCTAATTACCATGACATGAGAGCTAAAATAAAAGGACTGACCGACCAACCATATGAGGTGGAAGCTATGTGTGAATGTTTATTCTTGGGCTGGAATTTTAAGGAAGGAAAATGATCATTTTAGTGTTTTATATAAAACTTGTGTAATCAAACTGTTAGTGATGGTATTCATTGCCATTTTTATCTGCTGTAAGAGGTTACAAAACAATTCTTGACTAATTGTTTAAATCGTGACTTTTAGAAGGTAAATCATGATAATTACTATCAAAGGCACTAGAAGAGTTGAAAAGTCCCAAATAAGTTTGAAAGAAGTCTTCTCATTTAATGCATGATTTTGTCATGAAGTATATATGTTCAGTTGACATTGTCATTGAAATGAGCCATCAAGAGTTCACAAAGGAGAACTAAATGAAAGATTGAATACACCTACATTTTGGTCCTGAGAATATGTACAAGTATGTCCTCTCATTGCTGGATCCAATGCTGTAACGGGGGTAGTCTTCACTGCTTAGCCACATTTGGTGTCAGCGAAGACTTTGACCTCTCAGGCTATAATGTCTTTTGGAATTTGAAGGAAGGACTTGCCAGGAGATATTTGAGAATGCTGGGGAGCATGAACCATTATGGAGCAAGCCCAGTTCCTCAGATACGTGAGGATGAAATAATAATCCATCAACTTTATTGATTAATGGAAAAAATAAAGCCGACATGATGTTTTGCTGAATTTTGTATTTTCAATATAATTTTATATTTCTTTATAAAGGTGATTTGTTCAAGATAAAATGTGATTTAATTTACATATTTTTGTCATTAAAAAAATACCTGTAACCGTAGGTCCTAAAACTACAGCTCAGTAGAAGTAGTAACCTGGCCTTGCAGAGTTAGGTATTTGATTTATATTAACATGAATATCCTCAAAGTCCTGTAGCCATGATTATAATGATACGCCATGAGGTTTAGATTTGATTTGCATAACTGTAATTTTCATAAATTGCAGATAATTCTTCAAAGCTTTCTTTTTTAATTTAATTTTTTTTAAGGATTGGGGTCACAGGGTGCTTAGCAGTCTTTTAAACCCCTGATGGGTAGAATCAGCTGTTTGTTTTTCTATTTGGTAGCCCTCCCTGTCCTCCTAACATACAGTAGGTGCTTAATAAAATGTATTGCACTGTTTTCTTTCTGCCAGCGCCCTGGGTGGGAACCAGGAAGTGGGTAGGCATTTGTCTTGTTTAAATGTGGAGATGCCTAGCTTCCCCAACAACGTGAAGAATGCCCTGAAGAAAGCATAGCGAACAATGTAAAGCAGCAAAACATGTCTTTCTGAGGAGAATCTAATTTGTGGTAAATATTTTTCATTAAGAAGATGCCACTGAACCAACCCCTGGGTCACAGTAGTATGATCTTGCCCGTGCTTTGTAACAGATGTGAAACTTAAAAGGTGGCCGGGTAACTTATTAACTGTGACTTGGTGTTATTCTGGGTTGGTGGCAGCTGTGGCTGGTGGTCATTTTAACTAGAGATGGGTCTGGAAGGCTGATTGGCACTATGATGGCAGCATGAGCACGTAGGCGGGGAGACGTCGGGCCCTAGGCAATTATGACTGGTTGTGCTGGACGCAGTCTGATTATCCTGGTGATTTTTATAACAATTCCAAAGTAGAATAGGGAACAAACTCATCCGCTAAACTTACATTCTGATTACCAAAACCACTGAACTTTTATGAACTATCAACTAGTGAGTAGTTCCAAGCTGTGGTTGTTTTTCACTGAATTCACGTTCATACAATTGTTTATTTACTGTGAGAAACTCTGAGACTAGTAGTTTAGTATATTGTAAGCCACAGAAAGGAAAGCTATTTGAAACAGTCACCTCCTACGTTAGTGCTCCTGACATGATCTGGTGCTGGCTGTGACAAGAGGCAGTGTTCAGATTCAAGTACTTGCCGGCGGTACGAATGCTGAGTTACGTTCAAGAACCAAGTTTCATTGCTTATTCTGCAACCCTGCTGTCTTCATATTTCATTGTTAATATCAACCATAGAGACCACACTAACTTCAGCAAGTTAATTGTGAGAAAGTCACACACACAGTTCTTTTAGAACATAATTAGGCAAAGACAATTTCCAGTTGATGATTTTTTAAATTAAGCCCCAGTAACTTGGTTTTATTTGTCGTCAGTTGTTACTGTTTGTTCTGTTGCTTTTCTCCTCATCCACCCAAGGAACTCTTTTTTTTTATCTTTTTAGTATTGTTATCAGTCAGCAAGAATGTTCATTAAACTATCCTAGCTTTGTCCTTACTCTAAATTTATAACTCTTTAGAGGTTGGACAAAGCAAACTGCAGTTATATAACCATGTGACAGGATGCAGGTTTCCCTAGAGATAGATTTTTTAGGCTTCGATTGTTCTCAAGACAGGGACTTATAATTTTTTTCTTTTTAGGAGGGAGAGGGAGAGAGAAAATCTTAAGCAGAATCCCTGCTGAGTGTGGAGCCAGACGTGGGGTTCTGTCTTACAACTGAGAGATCATGACCTGAGCTGAAATCAAGTCAGAGGCTTAACCGACTGAGCCACCCAGGCACCCCTCAAGATGGGAATTAAAAAATTTGTCTACAGATCAGTGTTTGTGTTTCTTGGCCTGGGTCTTTCTCTGCCTACCATCCACCCATTTACTTGAATTGCAAATTCTTTCAACAGAGTCAGGTGCTTAAGGCGCTTTTTGGTGTAACTAACCTGATCTGATGGACGAGTGTGTTTTATCTGACTAATTCTTTAAGTTAAAACACTGTGAAACAATGACACTCAACCAGAATTTGTGTCAGTGATTTATCCTTAGGAAACTATTTTACAATAACATAAGGGCATGTGGGGCGTTTCTCATACTTCTTATTACACTTCTTGATGGTATTTTTTTCTTTTTACTTTATTTCTGTTATGAAACATTCAGGCATTGTTTGGCATTTGAACGAGATCCAAAGGTTAGGTGCAATCGATCGTGCCTTACTATTTTGTCTAATGTTCTAATGCTCTTTGGAATAGTTTGTCCTCAGCTTAGGCCAGTTGGAAGTGAATGATGATAACACATCTTGGAGTTCTCTCTCCAGGCATCTCAATCAATTGTGCGATGAAATAAAAAGGAAATAGGTGTGAAAGAGGACAAGGCTTGGGCAACAGCAGAGACCCAGGGCCCCTCAAAAGCACAGGATTAGAAAGGCAGAGTGTGCAGTCCTAAAGATCACACAAAGTGAGACACGAGTGCTCGGGTTCACATCTGGCGTTCGATGGCGGGCGACTGGCGTAAGCTGTGCTTCAGATGTGTCCATTTGTGGTGATAACAGTACCCCAAGAAATAATTCACACAAGTAGAGTGAGTAGATGATGGACTTAACAGAGGTAAAAATAAATGCAGATTCTGTGGAATGTGTCAAGACGTTTATGGGGATTGAAGGAAATATAAAAATTGGTGCATGTGTGCTGACAACATAAACGCTTAGCCATCCAACTAGTAAATAAACAGAAAGTTTAGTATCCTGAATCAATGGAAGAGAAGCCAACATGTTGCTCTTAGGAGCGTCTTTGAATGCAGCCTCTGTATCCCTTAGCACTGGAGCAGCTGTATTTGAGCACGAATATCCTTGTGGAATCCAGTCTTTTGGAAGCAGAGGGCACTGACTTCATGTCCTTCTGTTGGACCCGATGATGCTTCTGGTGAAGACTGACGCCTAAAGAAGAACCCCATTGATTCCACAGACTCTTCCCATCCAACCTTCTTTCAAAGGTTAGCTGGGTCTTTCAAGTTGATGCCACATTTTGATCCCGTAGACAGACATCCAAAGGCAAATTTTCTGTCTGTCTCAACTAGAAATATTTAAATTCTTAGGCTTTGGAAATTTTAAGACTTACTGGTGTAGGTGATGAGTCAAATGTAGGGAAAAAGTGCTAAATGACTTGTTTTACTACATTGAACTTCTATAAACCAGCACAGGATCTGTGTCTCCTTGTTCACAGAGAATCGCTGCACTTAATGTTGCTAGTCCTGTCTCACTTTTCAGAATGCCATGACTTTTGGGAATTGTGAGCTTTGAGGATTCCCAAGACTAAAATGTGAGCTCACCAGCCAGTCAGATTAATTCTTTGTGTTGACTATTTACAAATCAGACTGTGAAATCTGTATATTGGGATAATGTTTTAGAGTGTCGTTAGGTGGTAATATAAATTTTATTTCCCTAAGTGCTCAATAAAATTGTGACTCATATAACTTCAGCCATGTTGAGTCTTTCAGTCCCTTAGCTTTTCGTTGTCTGTTTTTGCTTGCATTCTGATGACTTTGAAGTTTGAAGGCCTCCCTGGGATTTAATCAGAGCTCTTTTAACTTTAGGTATAGTTGTCTTTCACTAGGAAAGTGATTTTCAACACAGTACCATGGGATAAAAAAGAAAGTTTGCAAATCTTACTCATCACATCCAGGGAACAAATCAAGCACGACAGAGGGGCATTTTCACTCCTTCTGGAGGCTGTCTTCTCAAGGTTCCTAAGTACATTATCTATCAGTATCTCTGAGGCTTGGATTCATCATGGGACCCCCACGCCCTTGGAAGTTTCCAAAATCAAATACCAAATAGGATATGAAAGGCCAGATATTGGACACTCATTTTTTTCACTTTTATAATTCTTTTAAAATTTCTTATGATACACTTTGGAAACTAGCAATTATTTCAGCTACTGTATTTTTATAGGGTACTTTCTCAAGCTTTTTATTGTATTTATTACTAGCTCTAAACATTGTTAAAATACTTTTCCTTTCAACTACAGTTGACCCTTGAAAAACACGGGTTTGAACTGCATGGGTCCACTTACACATGGTTGTTTTATTTTCCTCCATAAATACAATGCAATACTGTAAATGTACTTTGTCTTCCTTGTGATTTTCTTAATATTTTTTTCTCAAGGTTACTTTATTGCAAGAATACAGTATATAATACATACATTGTACAAATTATGTGTTAATCAACTGTTTGTGTTATTCGGTAAGGCTTCCAATCAACAGTAGGCTCTTAGTACTTAGGTTTTGGGAAGTCAAAAGTTATACACAGATTTTTAGGTGTGCAGGAGTCAGCATTCCTAACCCCTGCATTGTTCAAGGAAACATAAGTGTTTCCTTCTAAAATAGGTCTGAGAAGTTTATTCCAAACCAATGAAAAGTGAAATATTTATTGATGTTTACATTTTCTCTTCAAAATGTGCATATATATTCATATTTTGTCATTTTGAGGAATGAAGCTTCTTTTCATTGGCTCTGATGCTCTTCTTTACCTTATCCTCAACCTAGGACACAAACATGTTTAATTAAATTATAACATTTAAAATATTTTGAATGTTTATAATTTAGTGCAAGCATTTTCATCTCATATTAGGGTTGGCAAATAAAATAGAACATTCTCAGTCAAATGTGAATTTCAGATAAACAGTGCATTTTTTTTTAGTATAGTATGCTCCTTGAAGTATTTTGGAGGGTTACATATGGTTTTATCCACATTTATATATTTTGTGCATAATTGTGACACTTTACATGTATGTGAATTTCACATTTTTCTTGTTAGTCTTACAACATAATAGTATTTCTATTTTGTTACATAGTCTTCAGAGTTATTACTTAATGACTGTATACAATTAACATGAGTTAAATACATGCTTATTTAACAGTTCCCCATTTTGAACATTTAAGATATCTCAACTATTTTCACTTAGAGCAGTAATCGAAAACCTCTCTTTCTTGACCTCAAAGGGATTTAGAAAGTGGAGCATGGATAGGGGTAAACTCAAACAAGGATTTTCATTCTTTTGTGATGTTAATTTATGTTATAGACTTTTTAAAGTTTAATAAATAACCATTTATACAAGCTAATTGTCAATTACCAAGTGTGTAATAAGTGAACAATACTTTTTAAAATCTCAGATACTTAAAGTGTGAACATTTACTTCTGATTTCCATGTCTTCATGAGTACTCATTTAACTGATCATACCTAAACCATCAATCTTACGTGTCCCAGTCTGTAGGTACTAAAACCTTCAAAGCTCTTGAATATCATATGGCAAACAATTGATTTTAAACAAAATACATTAGCTTTGGGGAGAGACAGAGGAATAAAAGGAAGGG
Organism: Ursus maritimus; assembly: GCF_017311325.1. Taxonomy (NCBI): domain Eukaryota; kingdom Metazoa; phylum Chordata; class Mammalia; order Carnivora; family Ursidae; genus Ursus; species Ursus maritimus. Next base: position 58,025,913 of record NW_024424230.1, on the reverse strand, counting down.
AAAATATCTTAGTAGTTACGCATTTTTACATTTGCTCTTATCTATAACTAGATTTAGATGATGCAAAACTCCTGACCTATTTAATTCAAAGTCAAACTAATTGCTCATCTGTTGTTGATTAGTTAGCTTGATCAGAGTTTTGACAGATTTAGAAATAGTCCGTGAGCTTCTTTTTGGTTTTGAACCCACTAGCCTTATCTTACTGTTGGTGATCATTTGTGATACTCTCTGAAACTTTTTATGTTCAGTAAAGAACAGTATAGCCTAGCTGTGTTACCTGTCATCTGCCTTTTTTAAGTAGGGATGGAAAAAAAAAACAACCAAAAACAACTCTGCCGTAATTGACATTGAAGGAAAAAAAGTAAAGAAACCCTTAAGTGAGTGGGTATTAACCTATTGTACCCAACAGTCATATATACATAATGCATACGTAAGTATACATACATAAATATACATATATGTGTGTGTGTGTATATTGTGAACTTTGCTGCTTCATATACTAAAAACCACCTCTTTGGAGTTTCCTGATATATACAAAGAAAGTGATTCTCAGTTTTCAAACCAGCATCATCAGCACCTCAAATCTGTAAGAAATGGAAATTCCCTGGACACACAGACTCTGAAGCTGAGAATAGGGCTCAAGTTCCTATGTTTTGTCAAGAGCTCTGGTGAGTTGAGAACCATTGCACTAAGACAAGCATGGCCATGTTTTTCCTATTTCATTTGGAAACCTTTAGGATGACAGAAATGCTGTTTTTTAATTGAGCTATTATTGACATATATTAGTTTCAGGTATATAACATAATGAATCAACATTGGTGTATATTAAGAAATGATCACGATATGTCTAGTTAACATCCATCACCACACATAGTTATAATTTTTTTTTCTGGTGATGAGAACTTTTAAGATTATTCTCTTAGCAATTTTCATATATACAACAGTGTTGTTAATTATAGTCACCATGCTACAGATTTCATCCCCAGGACTTACATATTTTATAACTGGAAGTTTGTACCTTTTGACCCATTTGACCCACCTCTACCCATTTTGCATACCCCCTACCCCTGCCTGTGGCAACACCAATGTCTTTGCTGTATCTAGGACTTCTTTCTGTTAATGTTTAGTGATATCATATAATATTTGAGAAAAATGCTTCTAAGTCCTTACATGTTAGCTTTGTGTGATTAATCAGTGTAAGGGTGTTCAAAAATGGTTACTCAGCTTCAAGGCTAGATGAGCAAGGAACTTTGTGGGAGGGATTCATGTCGCTGAGATAGAATAAGTGCATTTTTCTTTTCTCATAGAATCTTGGGCTATAATTGACACAGAAAGATGAGGGAAGATGATTTTGATGTCTATTCAGATACTTAGTTTTCATAATCGTACATCAAAAATGTGTTTCTTTTTAAATAGACTTTAATTCTTTAGAGCCGTTTTAGGTTCACAGCAAAACAGTAAAAGTACAGAGATTTCCCATATTCTCCCAGCTCCATGCACACGCACCCCTCCCCCTCTATCAACGTCTAGCACCATAGTGCTACATTTGTTGCAGTTGACGAACCTATGTTGATACACCATTATCACCTAAAGTCCATAATTTTTGTTAGCTCAAATTTTAAGACATTGTAAGTAATATATTGTTTATTACAATGAATCTTCATTGTTACTGTAGAACATGGTTTTCTAGATAAACTAGATTTCACAAGTGATAACGTTTTTGTAAAATTATTTAGAAAATTGTTTGATTTACGAATACTGAACTACCCTTGCATCCTTGGAATAAATTCTAGTTGATTGTGGTGAATGAATTTTTTTTAACATATTATAGGATTCTGTTTGCTAGTATTTGGTTGTGGAGTTTTGCATCTATGTTCATCAGAGATACTGGCCTATAGTTCTCTTTTTTCGATAGTGTCTTTATCAAATTTTGGAATTGGGGTAATGCTGGCCTGATAGAATGAATTTGGAAACTTTCCATCCTCTTCTATTTTTTGGAAGAGTTTGAGAAGAATAGGTATTATTTTTTCTTTAAATGTTTGGTAGAGTTCACCTGTGAAGCCATGTGGTCCTGGACTTTGCTTATTGGGAATTTGGAATTCTCATGCATTGTTGGCAGGAATGCTAACTGGTGCAGCCCCTGTGTAAGACCATATGGAGGTTCCCCAAAAGATTAATGATAGAAATACCATATGATCCAGTAATTCCACTATTGGGTGTTTACCACCCAAAGAAAGCAAAAACACTAATTTGAAAATGTTTATAGCAGCAATGTCCACAAGAGCCAAACTATGGAAAGAGCACAGATGGCCATCAACAGATGAATGGATAAAGAAGATGTGGTATATAGATACAATGGATTATTACTCAGCCATCAAAAAGAATGAAATCTTGCCATTTGCAAGGATGTGGATAGAACTAGAGGGTATTATGCTAAGCAGAATAAGTCAGTCACAGAAAGGCAAATACCATAGGATTTCACTCCTATGTGGAATTTAAGAAACAAAACAGATGAACATAAGGCAAGAGAAGGAAAAATAAAATAAGATGAAAACAGGGAGACAAACCATAGGGGCTTCTAACTACAGGAAACAAACTGAGGTCTGCTGGAGGGGTGGTGGGTAGGGGGATGGGGTAACTGGGTAACGGGCATTAAGGAGGGCACATGATGTAATGAGCACTGGGTGTTGTATGCAATGGATGAGTCTCTAGATTGTACCTCTGAAACTAATAATATACTATATGTTAATTAAATTGAATTTAAATTAAAAAAAAACACAAAAGATGTACGCACCCGTATGTTTATTGCAATATTATTTACAACAGCCAAAATGTGGAAGCAACCCAAGTGTCCATCCATAGATGAATGGATAAAGATGATGTGGTATATATATACACACACAATGCAATATGACTCAGCCACGAAAAAGAATGAGATCTTGCCATGTGCACACCATGGATGGACCTAGAGGGTATTAAATGCTAAGTGAAATAAGTGAGTAAGAGAAAGGAAAATACCATGATTTCATCCATATGTGGAATTTAAGAAATAAAACAAACTAACAGAAAAAAAAAAGAGAGACAAAAAACTAGCCTCTCAAATACAGAGAACAATCTGGTGGTTGCCAGAGGGGAGGTGGCTGGGGAATGGGTGAAATAGATAAAAGGGATTAAGAGTAGACTTCTCTCGATGAGCACTGAGTTATGTATAGAATTGCTGAATCACTAATGATACACTCGGAACTAATATAGCTCTGTATGTTAATTATCATTCAATTAATAAAAGAAATATATTTAGATAGTAAGTCTCCTGGTACCATACGAAAGTTCGATAAGCTTACCCTCCACAACTACAATTCAAAAACATCTTCATACCGGGTATGATATTTTTATTTCAGTTAGAAAGTTTTAGGTCTAAAATCTGACTTGGATTTCAGTTGGGTAGGGGAAGAATCTAAAGCAATGGACTTGTCATGAATCAAGATTTAGATTTATTTCCTAATTTATAAGCAACAGGTTTGTTGTTGTCTCTTATTCAGAAACAATAAAATTTGTCTTAATTTGTAACAGTGTTCTGATATATTTAGAAGAATTAATTCTCTGAAATACATTTCTACCATATGTTAAATTCCTTTCTGAACTTTTATGAAAATTAATTTTAATAGTGAACCTTGAAATGAAGTCATCTTACTCCTAGTTTAATTTAGGTTTTTCAATATCGTATGTCATTTAGTCATTTTATTTTCTTCTCATGGAAGTTACAGAGAATAGTTAAATGCTTTAATCAGAAACTGAGTCTTCATCAAACACATTAAGTCATATCTTGATAGCATTTCATATTGCGTGCATGGGTAACTGTAGATTTACTAAAATATGTTTTTCTTTCCAGAGTGGTGTTATAGCACATTTTTCTCAATTCCAGAATTACTTCATCAGTACAAAATATTTCTATCTTGATGTGCTTTTTCCCCCAACAACCTTCCCTTTGTATTAATGATATTAAATTAATAAACATATAGCCACCTGCAGTGTTTTCTTTTTAATTTCCGGCCATTCTCGTTTATAATGTTGAAAATGTACTCCTATATGGGCTCCCTTGAATCTTTTCAGGAGGAAGGCAAGATGTATTTAAAAAACAAATGGTAAAAAGGTAGTTGGTAAGATAAAAGAGCTCCATAACTGAAGAATGTTTGCTATAAGAAGGCAGCAAATCCTGTCAACAGTGTGCAGTAGGGGAGAAATCTTGGGGCTGGAGCAACCAGAGGCAGGCCCTGTTTTCCTTTGCATAGGGGCAGGGTTTTGGGGTAGAAGGGAAGGCAGACATTGGTGGTTCTTTACCCTGGAGTTGAATCCAAGATCACTTCTTGGAAAGAACCACCAGATTACCTGGGGCTCCTGCCATTTCTTTTGAGTGAAACCAATCCCACAACCCTATCTGTTGAATCAAATCATGATTCCTTCCTCAGTCAAGGACAACTGTTCACAGCAAAGCAAAATGCCTCTGAAGTGCCTGATGCAGAGCTGAGGCTGCTAGAAATACTCAGTATCTGATGGTGACCAGCTGACTTGAAGGGATCCTCTCTTTTGGGATCTCGGAAGTGGAGCTGCACAGAGAGGAAGCTCACGAAAGAGCAGAAGGCGTTCTGAGGGATGCTGAACTATTTTCCTGGGTATCACATGAGCACTGCTGACCTTGGAATCCAGCGTCTGTGGCTAAGAAGAGGGTTCCTCCGAAGTTCTCATGTTCTCTGGCTGCTCTAGAAAAATGCCTCATTACTGAAGACAGTTGCACATGCCTCCTCCTTGTCATGGTAAAGAGCCCTATTTTAAATACAGCTAGCATTTCAAGATAAGCTTGGGGAATGGTTTGAGAGGTTTCTGAGGGCCTTGGGCGCCAAACTAAAGAACTTGGAGTTTGTACAGAGGGGAACCATGATAGAATCTCCTACCCTAAACTTTTTAAGGTGCTTATTTTAAGACTGTGCATGCAACTAGACCAGTGTAATGGCTTAATGAAAGAGGCATATACTTTTTGAAGTAGGTTGTCAGCCCACAATGACATTTGATGACTTAGTGTATCCATTACATTAATGTAGCAGACTCGTGCATCAGCAGAGTTGTCATAGACTTGGCTTTGCTGTAGCTATTGAAACCACATGAATATTTCATCATAGTCAGGGTAGTGATATGATAAATATTAAAAAAGGACAGTGCTAAAAAATTATGTCTGAAAGGGTGATGTGGTTGGGAACATACCAACAGTCTGGGCATCCTCTGCTTGGGCTCTGTCTACTTCTGGCCTTTCCTCATGATCACATATCCGGAATGGGTTAGGCAGGTGGTGGCTGAGAGGACCTGCACTGTCATAGAGAATGTACAAGGGGGTAACCTATTTGTTGGTACTGGAGCAGTTCATTCTGTGAAATAAAGACCCAAATTCAGATGTGGGTAAGGAGAAACTTCATTCAGAAAGACTTATGGCAGAGGGAAGACATGCTGGCTATGAGATCTGCCAGCATCTCAAAGGCCAAGAAGAAAGGGCTTTTCCCTCATAGGGAGGAGTAAAGATGTAAACGAGGTGTGGCGGATGGGATGAGCAGGTGGCATCATGGGACAGTCCTCAGTTGCTGGGGAGTGTGTTTCCCTGAGGTCAGTATGTTCTCAGGAGGCCCCTTAAAGAGTGGGGTGTTCTGCTCATAGGTGAGTCATGTCCAAGGCCTTATGGGGAGGGTCTGACAAGTTGGGTCAAGTGAAGAAAGTGGTACTTTGTCCTATTTGGTCAATGGGGACAAAGAGTTCTCTTAATAATTTATGAGACAAAGAATGAGAGTGTGGAAGGTCCGTGTTTGGTCTTGTTTTGGTAGACAAGGAGGGCATCTGAGAATTTCATCCACGTCAAAGGGGGAAGAAGATTCTTTGCGGTGAAACTTCTCCTAGAACAAAAAAGGGAGGGGGTTCTTTTTCCTTTCTTTCTTTTGATAATAAATGCATTTTAATAATATTATTTTTGACAGTTATTTTACATGCATTTAAAAATAACTTTGAACCCCTGGGTTCCATTACCAACTGAGTACCAAACCACCCTCATCAGGAAGTGAGCAAAGTTGTTGATATCAAATGTGCAGATCTCACTGTCAGAGAAAGGTGATTTTACACTGTGCTGGGGAAAATAACTAAGAATTTAAATTTTTCATTGTACACATGTACTTTGGCTTAGATTTAGTGGCTCGAGTTAAACAAATATAGAGAGATTTTACATATACAGGTATTACATCATGTATAGGTAGGTCATATCTGTTTTAAAAGGATAACGTTTTTAAAGTTCGATTTCTCATGCACCACCCAAGTCTGTTTCTTACTCCCTGAATCCCAACGTGTGACTGGGCTCCCAGTGTCCTCAGGGATGGGGAGTTTATTAACCATTGTTGCTTTCCGGGGCACAGGGCTCACTTCAAGTTCTATATTATCACCTTATGTATATATATGTATATCTTTTTGGCATTTCATGAATCAACCAATTCAAGTGAACAGTTCTTAAGTGTCTACACTGTGCTGGGCATGGAGTTGTGGCAAAAATGAGTAAATGAACCATGATCTTTTTCCTCCAGGTCTGAGTTGACTCTGTCTGAGAAAACCCTGCAGAGGTAGTTATTAATGTGGTGGACCCAGAGACTATTCAAGGATCAAGGTGTCTGTATTCTGGGCAGCCTTGCATATTCCTTCTTCTCTGAAGTGTCTCCTTCTACCTGTATATGCACTGTCTACAGAAGAAGGGGCAGGGTCCAAATTTGGGGGCAAATCCTGGGCCATTATGTGTTTTCACGGTAGACAATAGAGTATGCATTCTTAGCTTAATTTTCAGAAAGTATTTAGGTTGTTTTCTGTACCTGATTTGGAAAATGCTGACTTATGACCAAGTCTGCAGCTCTTTCTCGCAACCCTAGCAAGACCCTGACCAATAGCAAACATTTATGTGATTTCAACAACTATAGCAGTGCCAATCTGCAATAACTTTATCCATGTGCACTGGACTCATCAATTGCTGTGTAAATTGGAGCCTTGACTCTCAGTAATGCCATATAAATAAATGATAGGGGTGGAGTATGTATTTCGGTCCTGACAGTTTCTGAGGTTGTAGACCTCTTTGAGTTCCTCGCGGGGGATTAAAGTATTGAAGAGTTGCTCTCAATGCCTCAAGAGTTGCTCTTAAGATGCCTATGCCTTTAGATGGACAGACTGGTCGGGAAATCTCTAATGGACCAAAGCAGTCCTTTCGAACAATAGTTTTAATTGATCTTAAACTCAAATGAGATTTCTGATACCATAAATAAAATAAAATAAAAGTAAAAAGAATCCCAAATAAAAAACTCCCATTTATTCAGAGTTTAAAAAGTCACTTTTATCTTTGTGAATACTCAAACCCGAATCTTTAGATAGTATCTACAGTATCTACAAGATAAATTCCAAGTAGGAATATCTGGATGTTCATAGGAATTCATCATAACCCCCAAAATCTTATTTTAAAGTTAAATTACTTTTAGTCTGTTTTAATCCTCTCAGTTATGAAAAGTTTTTTATTAGCATATAATATATACTGTCAGGAGTATAAAGAATTCAGCCAGGGCTCCTGAAACCCTGTAAAGAGCCTCACTCTTAAGTGAGAACCAGAGAACTCATGAGTATCCATGGAGTGGCCAGCCTAAGGTCAAAGTTTATTGGAGATCTTGTGTTTTATCATGAAAGAGACACAGTTTTATTCTATTTTATAATTTATCTGTAGTTGTTTTGACATAAAAATAATATTTTAAAAATTGCTTCTCACCAAGAACAACATACCAGTCCTGAAGCCACAATCCCACCATGTCTGAGTGGACACTGGTACCTGCTTTGAGAAGCTGTGTCGACTTCAAGTTTAGGTGGGGATTCAGTGTGACCTGAAAACAGGAGAGGAAGTAGGGGTGTCAGGAGAACTGGATGAGGACTGTCAAGGTCAAGTGCCTGCAGGTACCGGCAGGTGAAGGTGGTCCGGAGTGGCTTCAGTGTCACAGATGTGGGGGATGCTGGCCCCTGGAGGATGTGTGCTTTTCCGAAAGGACAAACTGCTGGGGACTGTCGCTGCCATGGGACACCCAAGCCAAGTTTGCCAGACAGTACAATAAAAGAAAAAAATTGGAAAACCAGGTGTTTATAAGAAATCTTAGAGTCAGTTCAAGATTTGGTCAGGAAAACAGGAGCCACTTTATCTAAGTAAGGGAGCTACACTTGGGAAGGTTGTGAGCAAAGGAAGTTCTCACAGGCCCACAGTCCTCTGTCTGCCATACCAGGAAGCCGCCACCACCACCGCTGCCACCACCACCAGGCGGCCTTGGCTGATTTCAGAGCACCCTGAGTCTCTGTAGGTTGGCAGCCCTGGTGCTGCTGGAGCCCGAAGACGCTGCCACCATCTGTCTTGGTGCTGGTGGCACTGAAATGGGTCATTCCCTGGGCCCTTGGGAGGCTGTTAAGACCTCATGTTTGCCCCCTGACCCGTCTTGTCTGCCTGCTGTGTGAGCTACTCTAGAAGCATCTCGACTTCTCCTCCCTTCTGAGTTTGTGGAGTGCTTCTCCCAGCAGACTCTAACACAGAACCTTGTGGAGTAGAGGTTTCTGGATAGAGCAGTCCCGGTCTCCCCTTCCTGTGCAGAGAGGGCCTTTCAAGGGGGTAGTCGTGGTGGAGACTGGATGACAGACAATCCAGCCCACTCCTGGACTTTGTATTTTGGCAAATAATTCAAATTTAAAATGCTGTGCTAGCCAACACTGTGTGTTCCAAAGAAAATGCATATGTGGGCCAGAGCTGCCTGTGGTCAGCTGGACGGGAGGAATGGCAGGAAGCGCAGGACCCAGGACGGACAGAAAGGCGTCAGGAGGCAGGCTGGTTCAGAAGAGATGGCGAGGCACTAAATCAATTTGATTGACTTAAGGATTTGGCCAAGCTTGGCTTACTGAATTCATTTTGCTCCCCTGTTCCAAACATCCAGTATCTCTGAGAAATAGTAGAGCAACTACCATTTCCCCCACATCTGTGACTTCTCATTTATTCAAAGAAAGGCCCAGACACTTAATAGGTTCAGTGTGTGTTTTTTCCTAATACCATCAAGCAATTAACTGAATTCTGACACAATGGATCCAGTGATAGCATCAGATCCCACAGGTTAAGGGCTCAGTCCCTACCCCTAGCTTTAGATGCCACTCACAAGCCCAGGTTATCACCTGGGCTTCTGACCAACCAGCTATGGATGGGGGTTCCAATACCCCCACCTTTGGGTTCCTTTGATTTACTAGAGCGACTCATAGAACCCAGAGAAGTGTTTTACTTACTAGATTACCGGTTTGTTTTAAAGGCTGTAACTCTGGAACAACCAGATAGAAGACATGCTCAGGGCAAGGTATGGGGAAAGGGGCGGAGCTCCCATGCTCTCTGGAGGCACCACTCTCCCAGCACCTCTTTGTGTTCACCAACCAACCGGGAAGCTCTCTGAACCCTGTCCTTTTGGGTTCTTGTGGAGGCTTCATTAGGTAGGCATGATTAATTAAATCACTGGCCATTGGTGATCACGGCAATCTCCAGCCCCTTCCCCATCCCCCCAGAGGTTGGAGGGTGAAGTTGAAAGTTCCAGACCTGCAATCACATGGTTGTTTCCCCTGGGGCAACCAGCCCCCATCCCTAGGGGCTTTCCAAAAGTCACATCATTAGCATAAACTCTTAAGTTTTCCAAAGGGATGGGATAGGAATAACAAAAGACACTCTCTCTTATCACTTAGGAAATTCTAAAGGATCTAGGAGCTCTGTGCCAAAACCAGGGACAAAGACCAAATATGTATTTCTTATTACAAATCACAGTATTACAGTAAGGTAAACGACTGGACTAAAGCCATGTGGGAAACCAGTGGATTTGGGAGGGCTCAAGTCCTCACCGCTCATCACAAAGGCCTGTGGGCGAGCATGTGGTGCAGGGTCAGTTCTTAACACAGAATGGTCATCTTCCTATTTTCTTCTTTAAATAAAAAGATGTTTTTGTAGAAGAAACAGTTGAGATTTGCTTTTTAAGGCATTTTATGTATGTTTATTAGAAAAGTGGGGATGGAAATCCCAGAGATGCAGCCCCGGTAAAATGAAGAGCTTCCAGCTGCTCTTGAACTTGCCTTCCTCCACCAGAGGTGCCCGTGGGGTGGGAGGGAGCACAGTTTGAGGGCTGATGTTGTAAAAATGGGAACTTTGTTTCAATTCTAGCCATCTACTTTCTTTGCAAATTCTGGAAAAAAAAATGCCTCGTTCCACTTTAGATGCCTATAAAGTCAAGCCTAAGCTAGAAATTTTACCAAAAAAAAAAAAAATTGCAAGAGAGGAAGGACTGCAAACTAAGATTTCAGCATCTCGCCTGTATTAAGAATTGACCAAAGCATACAGTTTTTACTTCTTGGCATTAAATTTGCTGTCTTTAGTTCCATATTGAAATAAAGATAGCCTCCCTCACCCAAAAACATGGCGTACGAACAGCCAAAGGAGCAAGTCCATTACAAATACATGGAGAGTACAGTAATTTTCTTCTCACAGAGATTTGCTCATGGTGTTTAATTCAGCAATACCTCTGGCCAGAGAAGCTTTTGCCCCTCCTTAAAGGATCATGGGGACCATAAGGCACTAATGAAACCTCCAGCCACTCTGGTGTGAGTCTGGGGGCTCAGTGGAGTTGTGGGGATGTGGTTGGTGAGTTCTGCAGACTGTTTGTTCAGTGTCATTACTGATCCCCCGGCATGATGTCACCTTTCCCTAATTTGCTGGAGGCAGGGCGTTCCTGACAGCTGCAGACACAGTGAGCTGGCTGGTCACCCCACATCAGTGTTGGCTGTGTTCTGTCCAGGGAAAGGGTACCTTTCCTCGAAAATCTCTTGGAAAGAGCTCCCTTGCAAGAGGAAATCCACATGACTCTGTAACGCTTACACTGGTGGTTATTTCTGTATCTTTTTACCCATGTGTTGGAGGGCAGTGTGGTACAGTGGCAAGAACACTGATGGTCAACTTGCTACCCCTGTGCTGGTCCCTTAGCAGCTGTGATGCCGATATTAACTCTTGGTGTCTACACCTGCATCAAAAACGGGACAAACAATGGGGCGCCTGGATGGCTCAGCTGGTTAAGTGGTTAAGTGTCTGCCTTCTGCTCAGGTCATGATCTCAGGGTCCTGGGGAGCTCCTTCCTCAGTGGGGGGGGGGGGGGGGTTCTTCTCCCTCTGCCCCACCTTCTGCTTGTGCTCTCTCTTTCAAAGAAATAATATTAAAAAAAAAACAGACAAAACCCACATCACTAGGTTGTTGTGAGAATAAAATTAGATAACACAAGAAAATGCATTTTAAATGGTAAAACTCAATGTCAGTTGTTACTCTTGCACTTTTGTTTTAATGACTTTTCCTACTCAGCACTTTGTACTGTGATGCTTTTCACTTCTGAAATTCCACAGGTAGAATCTAGCATTTTTTTAGAATCAAAATATTGTGATTTTATTTGAGGCTGCAGATCTGAACATGTGTGGTAAATGTGTAATATTCTGCTCTGTACCTTTTCTCAAGCAAATGCAGAGCATACCAATATGTTGGGCATGGAGTTTCAATGAGAACTTTACATCAGTAATTTCAGTGACAAAGAAGTGGCTCAGATTTTTGTTAAGTTAACATAACATAATCAATACTAGCAAATGTGAATTCTTATGACTTCTTTGTTTTTGTGGAACCCACTTGACTTTGATTTTCCTCCAAACCTACACTACTTGTAGGTTAAATCAGAGCAAGTTAATATAAAGGATATAAGTTTGGTAACATATATTTAGTATACTTAAAGCCACTGTCAAACTACAAATATGTGTTCTGGATTTTCTCAGTTTTGCAGAAACTCGGAGGGAAAAGATTTGTTTTTCTTTGCCGTTGGCTTTAGTATTAACTTTCATAATTAAATGATACTTCTGAGCCCCTCTCATCCGAACAAAAAATTGCCTTCTGATTTATCTAAATACAAAGTGAAATGAAAGGAATTTTTAGTGACCTCCCCCAAATTTTGGCAGGGCTAAGGTTTCAGACTCACTAATATTAAATTTGGGTCTCTGCAATTTTGAATGTTCTGTAATGCCATCCTGTAGAAGCACGTCTGTGAAAGAAATCTATTGTCCAGTAAACTCCATAGTTTTCTACATAATTTTTTTTAAGTTTTCCTTCGAAAAAACTGACTCAACTAAGTTTTTGAAAGTTTTACTTTGGAGAATCAAAAACATATTTTCTTACCCACTAAATTCCTATGTTATTTTATTCAAATACTTCAATTTTATCCATTTATTTTCAGTTTATCATCTCCCCTCACTCTTCTCTCCCACCCAGGAGTTCCTGAAGGTTGATAATCTAATAACATCTCCTGACATGTTTTTTTCACACTTTCAAAACAAAGCAAGCTTATAACAATATTTTGAAGTCTGATAATAATAGCAAACACCTTTACTGAGTGTTTTTTGGGGGTCTATGCACTGTTCCAAGCCTTTGCATACATTTAAGCCTCACAACAGCCATAGGGGACACACTCTATTGATATATATCTCTTCCTTCTCCTTAGAAATGCGATCTGTCTTTAAAATAATTCAGGCAGCATTTTTATCCACCCCCCCCCAAAGAAAGGGTGTATGAAGTCACAACAATCAAATTTGGAGGACAAAACCACTGGTAGGTGTTGAGGAGGAAATTTTTTATTCTACCCTTCAATATTCTGGTTGGTCTAAGAATTAAATCGGCCTGAAACAGATTTAACAGGAGAAAATCAAATGTAATTTCATATGTACAGGGAATCCACATAAACATGAGATTTCAAAGACTGTCAAGGAAAATGAAATATATATGTCATCCTGAACAAAGAAAGATTTAGGTAGGGGTCTGGGACTGCAAAAAGAAGGAAAGCAATTTGCAGGAAGATGACAGAGTAAATGTTCAGTAAACAAATGTTTGCTGGGCCACTCAGAAACAATAGGACAGAGAGAAATTTTACCAAATAAACTTTACTAAGTTCCTCCCTATCTGCCACATCTAGTTTATTTTATACGGTGGTTATCTATGGTGGTGTTCTCTTCCTGGAGCACATCCTCTATTTAAATCCTTTTAGGTAGTTAGGGGATAGGTCAGAGGTTCTTCCTGAGTCTTTTGGGCCTTGATTATTTTCAGCTTAAAATAATCTGCATGCCAAAGTGGCACATCTTGGGGTGACTCATTCTGAACCCCTACATAGGTCAATCAAAAATGGTTTGTCAAACTGAAACTTTATCTCATTGGTAGAACACTCACCAGTGGTCCATCTTCTCAGGGCTCAGGACACCCTCTGTGATGGTTTGTTTCCCAGCAGTATTGTATCAACTCTGTCCAGTCCCAAGAACTGGCAGCCTTTCCTGGAGCAGCATTTATAAGAACTCCCCCCTGGAAGCCATTCCTAAGCCAGTCCTTCCTGGGATATCTCAGGGAAAGCTGCTGGCATTATTTGCACATTTGTTTGTGAAGGCATTCCCTGCACATCACCCTTCTTACAGTTGATGCATGAAAGAGAAGAATGCTGAATAGGGCCCCATGGTTGAATGCTCATGAGGGGATGGCCTGTTGATAAAAACAGCTGCCATCTGAGTGTTGGCCTAAAGCGGCATTTTTCAGATATGTTTAGGCACAATGACCAAAAGACATTTTTAAAATTTATTCATGAATGACTTTTCCTCCCATGTGCCAAAAAATGAAGTTTGAACTTTTCAAATAATCAGAAGGTATTTGGTCCTTTTGAGAAGTCCTTGGAATGACCAAATCAGTCAGTCAGATAAGCCTATATCAGAGGCACTAGATGTTTGGGAAATCCGTGTGGTCCATTAGGCCACTGATACTTCCAGCTGAATCTTGCCTGGAGGGAGGATCAATCTAAATGCTTTGCTGGTTGTTGTCCAACATAATTTTGCTTATATTTTATAATGTAATTTTTATGCAGTTATGGAGCTTTACAGTCAAACCTCAGGAAGCAATGGCATTCAATGAAATATTCCCCAGTCTAGGCCATTGCGGGACATGTGATGCAATGATATCTGTTCTGTGGCTGCTTTCCGACTACCGCAGGGTCATTTGGGTCAGACTCAGCACTATGTGGATGATTGGGTCCATTTTGTTAAAACCTCACACCTAAAGCTCCCAAAGCTGATAAGAGGTTGGGGATATTGAGATAGCCTGAGCTAGAGATGCTTGCCAAGCTGCTGTTAAAAGTGTGAGAGTGTGCTGTGATGATGATGTTAAATGCTGGAATAAATTTCTTCATCAAGCTATTTCCTACACATCCTTAGAAGCATTTTACAAATGGGGTGTATTCCTACCAATTTAGAATAGCTTAGTTTCTGTTTAGTCCACAGGCCAGAGGAAGAAGTTTGATTTTCAAGTTCCCTTCCACCTGGACACCGTCAAACAGGGGATATGAGTCTATTTTGGTTTGCAGTGTTTGGGCCCAGAATTAGAGTTGTTTTTTTTTAAAGATTTTATTTATTTATTCGACAGAGATAGAGACAGCCAGCGAGAGAGGGAACACAAGCAGGGGGAGTGGGAGAGGAAGAAGCAGGCTCATAGCAGAAGAGCCTGATGTGGGGCTCGATCCCAGATCACCGGGATCACGCCCTGAGCCAAAGGCAGACGCTTAACCGCTGTGCCACCCAGGCGCCCCCAGAATTAGAGTTTTTGGTTGCAAGTTTCAAAAGCAAAATCTTGGTTACAGAAAGCAGATGATTAACTGGCACTCCCTTAGTCATGGCAAAGCCTGGGGTCCAGATCTCACTTCTTTTCCATTCCCTGTCCCTGCTTTCTTCTATATTGTTGTCATTCTTAATCAAGCCTCCTCTTGCCAGATGAGGCAAGGGGCGGTTCTATGCTAATAGACATACAGCTGGTGACTACCAGGAAAGAATGTCATTTCCACCAGCTCTAATAAAAGTCCCTGAGACAATGCGAATGGTCTTGCTGGGATTTTAGTGGGAATCAAGGAGGAGGAGGTTGGGGGAAGGCACCTCACTGGTCAAACCAGGTCACATCTAGGACTGGAGGTTGTGGTCAACCACTTCTGATCTATATAAACCATGTTGGAGGAGAGTGTTCCCCAAAAGGGGGAGGTGCATTTATTCTACAGCAACATATGACCCCGAGATCTCTGTGGCTTGCAACAACAAAGGCACATCTCTTGCTGGCCCTACATGTTCACTGTATTTTGGCCGCAGCCCTGTCCTGAGGTCTTTTCATTGTGGGACAGGCTGATGAAACAGCCCACAGAGCACTGCTCCTTTTATGGCAGAGAAAGAGAGAAGGTGGCCGGCCACACATTTGCTCTTAAAGCTTCTGCTCAAAAGTACATGGCTTTCTCATATGGCTGGTCAAGCAAATCACAAAGTCAAGCCTGGTGTTGGTACAGTGGATCATGTGATTCTCCTACAGTGGGCCCTCTGGGGCTGTAGCCACGATTGTGAACAATAATATACTAGAAAGGCAGTCAAGAAATGGCAGCGAATTGTGCCCAAATGTGTGAGAGAAGGACCCTCACACACCCTGGGCTGCTGGGCTGAATGACTCAGGCCCACAGCAGGGTCTGCTGCAGTGGACCCTTGGGCCATAGTCAGTTCTGGGGCTCACCCTTGAAGAGCATGTGGGCTGAGTGGGGATGTGCTGAGTCATGAAGAGTGAAAGTACCTGGGATCTTGTCAGGTAAGGAGACGTCTCAGGAAGGGGTGTAGTTAGTCATGGAAAAGATGGCAAGTATCTGGTTAGTGGAAGGGATTCAGGAATAGGCCAGAAAGTTAAACCAGATGCCTTTTGGGAAACTTTTATTTATTTGTTTGTTTGTTTGCTTGTTTGTTTTAAAGATTTTATTTATTCATTTGATAGAGAGAGAGCGAAAGAGAACAAGCAAGGGGAGTGGCAGGCAGAGGCAGAGGGAGAAACAGACTCCCTGCTGAGCAGAGAGCCCGATGTGGGGCTCAATCCCAGGACCCTGGGATCATGACCTGAGCCAAAGGTAGATGCCTAACCGACTGAGCCACCCAGTCATCTGTTGGCAACATTTTATACTGAGAACTTTGCTTGGGACCATGGCAGTAAGTTAATTACTAAACTTCATGAGTACTTGTCCACTACTTTGAAAGGCTGAAGAAATAGCTTTTGTAATACTTGCTGTGAAGTCTATTCCTAAGAGTTTGACTTGCCAGTGAGCTCGTTTGCCTTGCCTTTCCCCAAGACTGTTCTTCCTAGAGCTCTTCGGACATGGGTCCTGAGACCTTCCTGCTGCAGGAGGAGAGGACAGAGAGTGGAGGGATTGGCACTTCCTGTGTGACAGGTTAACTGGATATAGAGCAGTTACATGACTTTCTCTTAAGTCATGAACCCAGCAGGAACGTTTGGTTTTACGTAGCTTTTTCTTTATGATATCCAAAGATATTGCTCTCAGACAATGGCTGGTTGAGAGAAGAGAGTCCTCCAGATAGGTATTATGGGAGTTAAAAAGAACTGGCAGTTACCTTGGATATTACCTATTCAGATTTGCATGTTAGAAATTGGGACAGAGAGCCTCACAGAGGCAAGGAGGCCTACAGAGTTTCATCCAGCTGGTTGGTTCCAGGGTCAAACTGGATCCTCAGCCAAGGACACAGCCATTACTGGTATAACCCCCATGGTCTGTATGTCGCCAAGTAGAGATGTTAGTTCTGGGTCTAGTTTGTGAATGACCACATCAATAGTGACCCTTTTTCACTACTTCTTTCATGAATCTTAATTGCATTTACAGTTCAATGGGAATATTCTAGATGTCCAAAGATGACATCCAAAGATGACACTACAATTGCTAGGAAGAAATGTTTGGGGAGGTTCCTAAGGGGACGTTCTCCAGAACAAAATGTGCTGCATCTGGAAGATGTAGAAGTAAACCAGATTTCTACTACATGATGTCATGAAATTGTTCCACACTGTGGTTTTAAATATAGAGGCTATATGTCCTATAAGCTTCATATTTAATAACTGATGCTTAATTAAATATACATCCCATAATATTCAGTAACTTTAGAAACCTTTGTATGTTTCATGCCCTTGAAAACAGTTTTATTTTAAATATCAAAGAGATCTTTATTTGTTAAGAGTGTTGGAGACAGGACTGACAAGGTCCATTCACTCAGAATCCATTCAACGGGTAAGCCATGTGCCTCTACTGTTAAGCCACTTAGAATTTGAAGTTTTTTAAAAAAAGGTTTTATGCAGAACATTGTTCTATGTGAGCTGAGCCTAAACCAAATAAGCAATATGTACCATATTATAAGATGGAAAGCTAAATTCTTTTATGATTATCTGTTTATAACAATTGATATCTTCATTTTTTTTACTGGGAATTTCTAAAATGACAGTGATTGGGACACATCCTAGGACAACCATAATCCCTCCATCACTTTTGTGTCTTTGGTCTAGAAAAAAATACAGAGCAGAAATGAAGAAAGCAGAGAGGGTTTCAAGGAATTTTAAAAGGATTTGGCTTTCATTGAAAAATACAGATGCTTGACCTTTTTTTAATATACTTTCAAAACCTGTTGATGTATGGTTTTACATTTGATAGCTTATAATTAGGAAGCTAAGTATGAGAGTTTGTGTATCCCTGAAAATTTGCACTGGATACTAGAGGCCTTCTTTTTGGGTTGTTGTTTTTAAAGATTTTATTTTTTATTTTGAGGGGGTAAGGGTAGAGGGAGAGGATCTCAAGCAGACTACCTGCTGACTGCAGAGCCCTACTCAGGGCTCAAACTCACAACCCTGAGATCATGACCCTGAGATCATGACCTGAGCTGAAATCAAGAGTCAGACACTTAACCAACTGAGCCTCCCAAGCGCCCCTAGATACCAGGGGTCTTTTGCCACCTGAGTGTCTACATGGAGGTTTCCTCAAGGAGATATCTGTGTAGAAGTTTTTTTACAGTGAGCTAAGAGGAAAGTGACCAACCCAACTTAGCTTAGATACTTTAGGAAACGCTTTGTAAGTATATAAGTCATCACTTTTTTTTTCTTTTTTATTTTTTTGCCCAATTGACAAGTAAAAAATGGAATTTTGTGGGGGGAAAATATCACATTTTTTTCATTTAAAAAATTTCAATGACTTTATAATGTATTTTAAAATTATTGGTATGTTAAAATATTTGGCAGCTTTTTTTCTTACTGGTATGTAACAATGATGTTGTACTTTATAATCCATGGTCTCTTGTATAAAATAGCATAACAGAGAAGGGATTTGCTGAAAACAGACATTTCTCACATTTTTCTACAGTGTTTCAAGAGAACCACTTGCATTTTTATTACCAGCATCCTCTGGAAAGGGTCCCGGGGCCAGCAAGGGTGCATGGGGAGGTGCGTACAGCTGCTTCCAGAGCCACTGGATGGACTCAGTCAGGTCTCCAGGCTCTGGAGGGGGTTTCAGAATCTCTAGGAATGTTTTAGATCTGGAAAGGCTAACCAGTAGAAGGCTTGGGTTGGCTCCGTTGGAAGGAGCCCAAACTTGGTTTGAGTAGGATGAACCTAGCTCAGGGTGGGGGGTGCCACTTCACCTTGTGAAACTTATAAAGATGCCGAACCAAACCCAGAACCCACGTGCTCCTAGAACCCTGGGGATGCCACGGTCATTAAACACCTCCCAAAAGCTCGTCTCCAGTCCGGAAGGCTGCCCCACCTGGAGTGAACTCCTGAGTTTGTTAGGGCCACCTGAGGTTAAGGCGCCCATTTCTGCTCGCCTTTGTATGGCCCCAGGTGCCCAAAGCACTTTTGGAGCATTACAGAAGTGAAAATGTGGTAAGCATGGCACTGGACAGAATCAAAGAGGGTGTTATGGTATGTAAAGAAACACAGGATACAACACAGTTGAAATTCTCCATGACCAGAATGAACTTAAAATGCTGTCGTCTGTGGCATTTAGGATAGAAGCTGGCTGAGTTCCAGCCAGCTAGATCATCTAAATCATCACTTTAGTTTCAAGAGACAGTTGACTCTATTACATGAATATTTTTTATGATAATTAATTCCATTGCTTTTTAAAAAGCATTCAGATGGAAGGAAAAAATCAAATGGAGCAATCATTTGAAACATCAATTGTTTTAGCAAGACAATCAAATGATTGTGGATTTAGGGCAATGGGTGTATTCAATTAAAAACCTCATTCTTTTTGAATAATTATGGAAACTCTCCTAAGTCTAAACTTTCAAATCCTCTCTGCAGAGCAAGATGCAACTTAATGTGTGGGTAGATGAGGAAAAAATGGCTAATATTTTGGTGCTTCAACTTTCCATTTTACCCATATCTGCTGAAAACTTTATATTGACCTATTTTAAAATACTCTTACTTTTCTTAATATAAAAATAATAATTAAATGTTTTTTTATGGTGAAGGGCTTGATAAACAAAGTATAAAGGCAAATGATATAATAGGAGTAAACATTTATAGGGCATATAACTAATAATCTCCATAATATGTAAGAGGATAGAACAGTTCAGCTGGAATAAAAAAGAAATAGCCTGCAAGGAAAATGGAAAATGGTATTTATCAATAACTTACAAAAGAAGAAGTACAAATTACCAATAAGTCATAGAAAAATAAAATTAAACTCATTAAAAATAAAACTATGAATTTAAATGATAACAAGATCCCACAGCTCACGTATTGAGAAATAAGTGGACTAATTTGGTAGTGCTGAGGCTGAATTTAATAAGGAACGTCTATATGGAGCATATGTTTTTCAACTTGTTTTAGAGGAAAGTTTGGTGTTACCTATCAAAATTTAAAATATGTCCATGTTTCCTTCCATTGGGGTGTTAACCTACAAAAATATTGGCTCACAGGAGCAGGGACATGTGGATAGCATGGCTGAATGCAGGACTGAAGTCTGAGGTCCGGTCACATGGGCCTGGTTCCATAAATCATGGTAACCATGGAAACCATGTCATCTTTTGAAAAGGAATACAATACATATTTATGTACTAACATAATAAATTGATTGTTTACCGAAAAAGGCAAGTCATAGAACATAGCCTGTAATATATTCTTGTTTTTATAAAAAAGAAACTGGTTTGGAAGAATACACACTAAAAGTTAATAATGAGGACTTGTGAGGAATGGAATTCACTGTGGGGGGTGGGGAAATTTCTTTTTATTTTATGAACTTTTTTCATGTTGGAAAATTTTATAAAGAGCATTTATTATTTTGTAAGAAAAAAATTAGAAAATTGGAAAATAAAGCAACACAGGGAGAGACAAAGGGCACCCCTAACTTCACCACCTACATGTAACTATTACTAACCTTTTGGGATCATACTTTCATCTATATATTTCCACATGTGTGTGTGTATGTCGCTTGTTTTCAGATTTTTCCCATGTATCAGTGGCCTATGATATCCTGCACCAGGGCAACATCATAATTAATTTAATTATTCCATGTTTTTGGATATTAACTTTGTTTCTAAGTTTTAAGTATTACAGCTACTGCTGAGCCTGCCATCCTGATGCATTAATCTCTGCCTGCATCTCTGATTATTTCCTTAAAATAAATTCCTAGAAGTAAGTTTACTGGATTAAACTATGGGAGCATGAGTTTCATCACCCATTCATTTTTATAATATAATTAGTGTAACTTAACTTGAAAATCATAGAACAGAAGACTGTGAGGTGAAAAAGAAAAGGCCCATGTATTTCCTTTGTCAACCAACATGTACCGTTTAAAATAATGGGAAAAACATAGAAATCCACAGATGTCTTCAGAAAACAGGCAAGTGAGTCAACTATTTCTGATTTAGGAATAATCATCTGCCATAACACAGTATTTCCAACCATTTAGTACAGAATAATCTCTCTACGGAGTAAACACAGGTGTTCGTAATGCAAGAAGAGAGGTAGCATATTCACATGAAAATGAACTGGGTGCTTTCGGAGTGGGGCTAGCCCAAAGTGGGGAGAGGTCAGTGAAGAGGGCTTGGCTAGTGGTGGGTGGGCTGTTTTCCTGGTAAATAGCTTCTTGCCCTCCTCAAACTGTGTTTTGTCAGAGGGGTCCCAGCTCAGTGCTTGCTGGGTCCTAAATTCAGGACTCTATCCTTCTCCATCTGGGGTCGGCACACCTTTTCTGCGTTGGACAGTCAATATTTCAGGCTTTGCACGCCACGCAGGCTTGGTTGCAAAGCTCGATTCTGCTGTCGTGGCCACGCAGGCCTGGTTGCAAAGCTCGATTCTGCTGTCGTGGCTAAAAAGCAGCTGTAGACAATATGAAAAGGAAAGAGCGTGGCTGTTCTGCCATCAAGTTTATTTAGGAACACTGAAATCTGACTTTCCTATAATTTTCACATTTCATGAAATATCCTTTCGACTTCAATCATTTAAAAATGTAAAAACCATTTTTAGCTGGTGGGGCAAGGTTTGGCCCACGGGATAGGTTTGCCGACACCTGTTCACAGAAAATGGAACTGGAATCTTTTCCAAGGAAGGGATGGAATTGCCTCATATACAAAAGAAAGGTCCTGCCCTGGAGACAGACTGAACTCATTAGCTATTTTTGTCTGACAGTGTCCTAGAGGAAAAACCTGTTGTCTTTAGATGTGAAATCTTTCTCAGACAAAGTGAAAATCTGTTGCTAGCTCTCATCTCCTGGGATGGGGATGGAGGGTGGGCAGAAGTGAGTTTCTATTTTGCTGGCAGTGGGCAGCGAGCAACACAGGAGGAGGAATGCTTGTCACATCAGTCTGTTCTTCAGTGACATGCTGTTCCTCCTTTTCTCCTGTTGTCTTCCTCTGTCCCAGTTTTTAGACGGACCTCGTTTGAATGACAGAAGCAGCAACGGGGTGTTTGGGGATGAAGGTGAAGTGCAGCAAAAGAAGCATCCATTGGAGGGGGGCTTGGGTGGCTCAGTTGGTTAAGAGATTGCCTTTAGCTCAGACCTTGGGGTCCTGGGATCATGTCCTATATCGAGCTTCCCCTGCTCTGAGGGGAGCCTGCTTCTCCCTCTCCCTCTGCCTGCCACTCCCCCTGCTCGCCCACTCTCTCTCTGTCAAATGAATAAATAAAATCTTAAAAAAAAAAAAAGAAAGAAAGCATCCATTGGAGAAGTTAGGTCTTCAAGGTAGTCTACTTCAGGTTTCCCTCAAATCCTTGTGAAGAGAGCTGGCAATGGCCACATAGATGGCCTAGTAGAGCGTCTTCATTTTAGTGATTAGCCAGTCGAAACCCAGAAACAGTGAGGTGTGTGTCTCAGGTTGCCTGTCTCTAGGGGCAGAAGCAGGTCTGGAACTCAGAAATCGGGCTTCTGTATTCCTGCTCGGGCCTCCACCCCTTTGGACAGGCTTCAGCATTAAAAGCCAAGCAAATATCACAGAAGCCAATGGAATGGTATTTGGTAGCAGGATATGGAACCCAAAGCCTGGAGGCCGCCCAGTCTGTTTGGTGGACAGGCTCGGTTGGAGAAAGGGCGCTGTGGTCCTTCTGCCATGGCTCCCTCACTCAGCCCCATGGGCCATGCCCAGACCGTGCCTAGGGGCCTGGCAGTGGTAGCTCAGCCACTGTGTGGCTTCTCAGAAGATCTGCTGCTGTCCAGGTACCTCTGGGGAGTGCAACAAGGGACTGGAGTTGGCTTGCTGATTTAGAAAATGTGAACCATTTTAGAATAACTCCATTTTTTTCTATGCCTTTTATCCTGGAATCCGTGGAGTACTGGGTCAAGGCTCCATGGCTCCCATAGTCTTTCATTCAGCAAGAAAACAAGAAAGGCTTTTCAATATTGAATTTGGAAGGATTGACATTTCTCCCTGATGGCATCTGAATTTAATTTATAGTCTTCTACTTCAACTAACTACAAATAAACTAAAGGCCTTACTGAACAGCTGGGCCAGAGTATTATTTTTGGATGTCATGGGGGCCAGTAAAGGAAAAAGGGCCCAATTCACTTCTGTCTCTCCTCTAATCTGCTGCAGGGGATTTCAGGGCTCTTTAGATCAAATCTTCCAAATTGGTTAATGTCCTGATTTAGGATCCAGGAATCCTATGAAAGGGGGTTCATGTTGAGGTTATTAACTTTTATTAACCGCAAAACAGGATATGCCTATTTCTTTCCCACTCTCATTTGATTCTCTATTGGTCTGAATAAAGTGATTTTCACTAGTGTTATACAAGTTTGTTACGTGTTCTGTATTGTTGAGAAATATCTTGGGCCACTATTGAATTAATTTTAAAAATGGAAGGGGAAGCAAAGTTGTGGGATGGAATAAATAGAGTGCTAGGTTGATGTTGACCTGAATTCTGGGTTAGCTCTGACCTAGGACAAGTCAGTTTGCCTGGCCAGGTGTCAATTTCCTCACTTTTCAAATGAAAGCCACTGAATTCAAACACACCATGATTCCAAAACACAGAGTTAGGGCATCTTTCTTTGTAAGTAGCTTGTATCTCCTGCATGGCGAGGAAGGAGAATATTATTATTTTTTTTTTTCTCATTGGGCCTCAGAAGAAAAGGGAAGGAGGCCAATGTCTAGACTTCAACTCCAAAGTCCTGATTAGTATATGCTTTTATTCGTGACTTTACTGAGGGAAGAGAAATGGCTACTCTTCCATGGGTCTCTACAGTTAGCAGCCATTTTCACTTAACCACACAGCAAACTTTGGACTCTCCCTCCCATTCAGAAGAATATAACCAGCAGAATCTTGGCATGAGCGGGAAGTCCCTCTCTGGAGGGGTGAGCATGGGCAGTGAGCGGGGACCAGAGCAGGCTCCCCTCCCCATTCCCAAGGATGAGGCCACTCAGTGGCAGTGGTGTGCTAACCCGGCCTTGGACCCCTTTCCAGTGGTTGGTTTTCAGATTG
The DNA here is from genome assembly GCF_017311325.1 of Ursus maritimus. Lineage (NCBI taxonomy): Eukaryota > Metazoa > Chordata > Mammalia > Carnivora > Ursidae > Ursus > Ursus maritimus. The sequence continues at coordinate 58,001,987 of NW_024424230.1, read as the reverse complement.
CTAGGAAGAGCCGACAGAGCTCCTGAGACAGCTTTCAGTCAAGCCATCCCTGTGGTGCTTCACTTGACTTTTTATTAAGTGCTTCTAAATTTGCAGACTAATGTTTACATAGAAGAGACATTTTTACGAGAACTGGAAAATGGTCCCAGGCCATGTTTAAAGATATTTTATAATTTATGTAGAATAATCAGCTCTTCACCCGGCTCCTGTTTTTCTTTCCTGTTTAGAATCTGTACAGAAAATTGAGAAGGTATGTCTTCACTTTATTAAGAGACTCAAAAGAACAGCTGGAGTTAGTAGGAAGGCTTGAGGGGCCGGCTGGCGGGGGGTGAATGGCAGGGGGTCTGAGCACCTGTGGAAATTGATGGATTCAGGGCAGCTGCTGCTGCTCCCTTCAGGCACCTGCCACTGCCTGACCTTCCTGTATTCTGGCACTAGGTCTTTGAGAGAATGGAATTGCTTCACGTGCTAGGACACTGTGAAATAGCGGAACAGTCAGCAATTTGGAGTCAGAGGCCTGGGTTTGAGTTCTACTAAAGCTGCTTTCTCTCCATGTGACTTTACAAAAGTGACTTTGCCACAGATGCCTCAATGATAACATTTTAATGATAAATGGCTTCCGCAGGGGTTTGGGAAAGTTAACTATTAGATGCAGGTTGAAAGTTGAACACAGAACAGCAGATCAGATTATTAGAGTAGGAAAGTTGAATTACTTTAGCCATCCAATCCACTAGACTTGCATGGCTGCACATTTAACATTCTGTCACTTGATACCCATTTATTGAGTGTTCACCCTGTATGAGCTAGGCTCTGTCCCAGGTGCTGAGTGTATGGGGATGAACAAAAAAGGTAACTTTATTTACCTTCAAGGTACTTACAGTCAGAGAACCTTTTATTTAGCCTACAAATGGCTAAGGACTTAAAACTTTTAAAGTGTCTTTTAAGGTAGTTTAAGATGTTGAGTAAATAGATTTGATACCAAAGAGAAATCTAGTTTTTGGCATCTACCCAGAATCTGTAAAGGGAGAATTTTGTAGCAGAGAATATCTGGTACCCCAAACTTAAGTTGACTATAATCATCTAATTACATCATCAGAACAAGCTTGTTTTCTTCTTGGTGAATTGACATGAAGTCGTAAAAAGATGAAAAAAAAGCATTTAGTTATTGTGTTTGTTTGTTAAATTGTGTACATTAAAATGAAGTGATTTTAGGACTCTTTCAGGATCTTCATACTGGGTCAACAGTGTTTGCCATGGAGGGTGTTGGTCTGGAACCAGCTTGCGTGGTGGGGTTGGGCTATTGCCTCGAAATGGTGACCCTACTTTATTTAGGCTACACCATATTTCTGGAAATGTCAAGTAACCTTATAGATGAAAGAGGAAAGATACTGCTTCCACTAGGCATCCTAGCAATCTATTCCATAGTATTTTTTCAGTGTATCGCTGGCAAAGCAAAACTACCAAAGTTAGAATGTTTCCAGAAATCATTTTCTGGTTTGAAAACCTGGAAATCAGGGGCGCCTGGGTGGCACAGCGGTTAAGCATCTGCCTTCGGCTCAGGGCGTGATCCCGGCGTTATGGGATCGAGCCCCACATCAGGCTCTTCTGCTATGAGCCTGCTTCTTCCTCTCCCACTTCCCCTGCTTGTGTTCCCTCTCTCGCTAGCTGTCTCTATCTCTGTCGAATAAATAAATAAAATCTTTAAAAAAAAAAAAAAAAAAAAGAAAACCTGGAAATCAAATGACCCTGGCTTCAAACCTTCAATATTGTAAGTTCTTGGGCATGTCAGGCCTTAGGGTCAGTGAGAATAGTGTGGTTTTAAGCAACACTTTAGACACATTTAATTAAACCGTTTTTCCCCTGAGGAGAGGTTTTTGACACGGAAAGGCAAGAGAAATTGTGCAGACCTGCTACCGGCTCCAAAGATAGGTGTGCAAATACGTGAAGTCGGCGAAGGTGGGTAGAGGAGCTCCATGCATCATAATTTTCTCACTTCGACCCTGATGATTCCACAGAACAGGCAAAAACTGAACTTCATCTGTGACTCTCTTTCCTGATTTTATAAAACTCATTTGTTCAGATTTCTTCAACATCCAAAGTTGAATCCAGATTGTCCTGCCCAGTTAAGTTTATTCTTGGTTGTTAAAAAAAATGTGTTTAGGTTTTTTCTTGGGAATTAAAAAAAAAAGCTTTAAAATTAATAACTTCTTTTCCTGGTTACAGAAATAATTTATGTTAATTCCAGAAAATATAAAAATAGACTGAAATCTGTAAATAACAGAATACAAATCAATCATATTCTCCTACTGAGTAATGACTACCACTACTATTTTTTATCTTCCCTTACCCTAGATTTTATCAAATGAATATTTAGATACCACTTTGTATGATATCTTAATAAAATGTAATCATGCTATACATTTTTGGTAATTTGCTGTAATTATTTAGCAATCTCTTGGTAAATGTTCATCATTAACATGATTTCAAATGGGTGAACACTTCTATAATTTGGCATCCCTTAATATTTTTAACTATAATCTATTGTTATTTCCAATTCTTTGCTTTTATCAGTAGTGTTTAAAAGGCTGTATTTTTGAGCTTGGAGCAGAATATACCCCATGAATCTCTATCCTCAAATCTCCTTTTACAGCTAAGGTGCAGGGCATCCTCTTGAAAGCTGATTTTTAGCCACCTCTCTCAGTGAAATTAAGCCTGCATCAAAAACCACATTTGCCACATGCTCCAAAGAGTCTTTTATTGGAATACTGGCTGTGTTTCACTAATAGCAGTGGAAAACCCACTTTTGTACCCTTTGCTGAACTGGGTGACAGCATGCTCTGCTTTGGGAGGGTGTTGAGGTGGACAGAGGACTTCTCCTGATTATGTCTGAGTTGTGATTCTGATAGACAGATGAGACCTGCGTGGTGCTGTTGAATGGGGCTGCTGTCTTTGGAAGCTGGCGTCCGGTTACTTCTCCCTGATTCTGCAAGCTGAATCAGGAATTGGCAGTTAACAAATCTTTATCCAGAGAACACCTTGAGTGCTAGAAAGAGTCCAGTAACAGCGATAGCATTATGAGCAAAAGAAACACTTTTATAGTGCTCATGATGGGCTGCCCTTTCTGGGCACGCTCACATCTTATCCCCTCCCATGTCACCCACGAAGTAGGCCGTCTTCTTATCCTTCCATCTTAGATGAGATACCACAGCCACAAACATTCGTGCCAAGTGTGTCGTTAGTTGCTAAGTGAGTATTTTCGATTTAAGCATCCCTTATTAATGCCAGTGTTCAAAACCTACCATTCTTATAATTTCTCCACTCTATCTGTAAGTTTATTAGGGAGTATTTCTTGCTTAATTTTAAAGAGGCTAGAGAGGTGACATTTTATGTATACCAATATAGGGATCCCTGCAGCCCTACATTTGTGGCTTTTTTAACAAATGTGTCTTCCCTATGAGAAGGTATGGTGCTGTCCTTCATAGAACAATGTGTCCCGCACAGACTCTTAAAGGAAGTAGGGATGTGGTTGTGAAACTCTGATTGGAAAGATAAAATGGTTGCACATCTATTTTTTGCCTTGTATTTATACTTTAAGCTTGCTTATTGGGCAGTTTGCCTAGAACTAATTGACTTCCCTTGCCCTCTCCCTCTCCCTGGAGCCCCAGTCCCTTCAGGTCCAAAATAGGTTTCCATAGTATTTGGCCAGTCCAGCCAGAGGATAGTGTTAAGCCATTAGATTGTCAAATTTGGTGCATCCCACATTGAGGGTCTCACATTCACTTCCATTTGCAAGCTTAAAGCCAAATATAAATTCTTAGCTTTCTTTCTCTCTCTCTCTTTTTTTATATCTCCTCCTCCCTGTCTCTCCCTTCTTCCTTGCCATTTAATCTGGGAGGCCAGATTTGGCAGCCAGCTTATCAAAGGTCAGAGGGTTCTTCTGCAGTCTGTTCCAGGAAAAGGTACCGTTACAGATGCTCTATAATGGAAATCGATAGAAAAGAAAAAACCTTTTGGCAAGCTGAGCTGAACAAGAGACACAAACTAGCAGAATCTGGGTATCAGGACTGTTAGGTTTCTAGCTTTGCTTCCCCATCCTTTTCCTTCAGAAGGGCTCTACCTGGCTGGACATCACCTTGAGGCCCATTTTAGAATTTCAAATTGAACTCTTTGTGCATGTCTCTTTTCCGTCATGAGAAGATGAATTGGAAAGGTTTTGACATTTTTGTCATGATTTTGTGATCCCGTTTGAGAACACGGCTCATGAGTTCAATAGGTTCTCTTTGTAGGACTTGAAATAGCCTGGATTTTTATCAGAGCCCACATCAAGATTGCAGTGAAGGGCTAGGACTGGAAATGCTCTTTGCACAGAGCTTGGAGAGATCTGTGTTTGAAACACCACTTACTCCTCAGGCCTTGCAGACACAGAAAGGGACATGTCCTCCTCCTGTTGAGGACCTCTGAAGCATTCCTTGACCGATAGAATATTTGAGAAGATAGCCATCCCCTCCACCTGTCAACATTCTTGCACTATCAGGTCAATAAACCATGTGCCAGTTAGAAAGTCCTGTGATGGCGTTTCTGGGGGCTTGGCAGGGTACCTAGCATACAGCTGGTGTTCCAGAATGCTAGAGGGTGCTTATTAGTCCTCAAAAAAGGAATGGTTCTTCCCTCTCGCTGCCTCTATCGTTTCACCTGAAATTCAGTTATACAAGCTTATCTCTTAAAACAAATTTCAAGAGTTTGGGCAGTTAATGTTTGTACACACATCCTTTACTCAATATTTTCAGTGTCCTGGGATGAGGAGGCATCCTGGGAACTCATGGAAGCTGCCAATCATTCAGATGTAGTCAGCCGTCTTCATTGCTTTGGATTCTTATCTCTTGATGAAGTGAATGTTTCATGAATTCAATTATGTCTTTTCTATTTCAAGTGCCTGATTGCATATTATATTTCGTTCTAGTTCAATCCAACAACAGGTTTTAAGTCTTACTAGGGAGATCCTCAGTGTATCCTGTGAAGCATTCTATTGTCAAGATGAATTAAGATGAATTAAGCTCTGAGAGTTTACAGGGGTGGTTATCAATCATTATGCACATTTACATCGCATGGAATACTTTGGAGAAATACGGCTGTTGAGGTGCCGCTCCTGGGGATTTGGACTCAGTGAGTGTGAATATGACAGCCCAGAAGATTCCAACACGTGGCCAGTTGTAAGGACTGCTGGCCAGTGAAGAAGATACACACATGTGCATGTATCATTAACACTAGGCAGACTTATAATTGCTGTCATTGATCTGTAAACAGTGTATCAGGAGAGCAGTTTCTATGATAATGAAATAAAACTAAATGCTACTTGTATACTTACCTGGCTAATTCCCATGGGCATGGGCTAATTCCCATGTTTCTCTGCACTTGGTCTCAGTGGGGCATCAGTCACTGTGTTGGAAATTTTCCATTTCCTCCTTTAGACTTCAGGCCACCCTTGTGGGCACTGAGAGGTTGCCCTGCACGGACTACATTGAGGTGCTTCTCTGCCCTTGCGATTCTGGATGGCTTTAGCCAATGAGCAGCTCTGGCAAGGGATCAGAGGGTGGGGGGGAAAGAGGGCAGGTGCGGTGGCTCCCCATTGTTGATGGTGCTGTTGTTCTCTGCCATCCTTCATACCTTTTGTAACCCAGGCGACCCCACTGGGTATAGCCCCTTCTTTATACTTTCTTTAGTGACCCGATTTGAGTGTACCACCTGTGCTCTGCTAGGACATTGATTGATGTGGCCTTCATTATTCGTAGCTAGGAAGCGGTACAGGGCTCAAAGAATAAAGAAAATTAGAACATAGCAGAACCTATCAATACAGTTCGCTCAGAGTCAGCCAGGAGCTTTAAGGTTCTCCTATGAACATTTATTTCTGCTCTGTGGAGCTTAAGAAGTCTTCCTTAATATGGAAATCCAATGAATAGACAGTCACAGAGAATGTTCTGGATTTCACATTTCAAGGTCTGATTCCTAGCACTTCATTTCATCTAGGTTTCCTCAATCAAGGAGTTATTAAAGAGCATCAAAGTGAGAGTTTTCATTATTCTAATTGTGTTGGTTTCAGGACCTTCTCTGTGTCAAATCCCAGGGATACAGGAACAAATTGGATATAGTTGATTCCTTTAGGCGCTTATAGTTTTGTGGGTGGGTTGGCGGGAAGACTTGAAGCCAAACAATTCAAGGGTTGCATACACATAGGAGTCTGTATGAGGCCTCATGGGAACACCCAAACGCCAAAGAAATGCCTCACCCAACATCGGGCATTCAAGAGATGACTTACTGAATGAGATCCTAGAGTGATTAAGAAGGAAACACAGGAAGCAGTATGTTTTAACACGAAGGGAAAGAGAAAACCAGAAAAGCAGCAGCAGCAATGGGAGCTGCCAGTGGGTTGTTGTGCTTGAAGTGCTGAGCCTGCTCAGAAGGTGGGAGGTGGAAAAGCAGAAGGAGCCCGTGCTCTCTGGATTGCACACACAGCCCTCCTGTGGCGACCCCTTTCTTCTGACCCTGGAGGGCCCCCCTTGGAGAAAGATGAAGACTTGCTGTAGCTGGACAGAAGCAAGAATGAAAACCTGACATGGGAGTGTATGCACTCTTGGTGGAAAGTTGGGGAAAGAGTGCAGAAGCAGAGGTAAGTATGGTGTTTTTAGGGGATGTGAAGAAGTACATAAACAAAGTGGGGAAAAAATCGTCCGCATTCATAGAAAGGCCCAGAGCATAAAGCTGTTCTCTTGTCACTGTACATCAAGGCTATAAACTCCTGGAGCACCAGCACCGTGTTCTTATTTATTTTCAGAGGAAAAATACTTTTATTGTCTAGTCAGATAAATATATTTACATTAAAATGAAGAACGACCAAGAGTATTGCTCGGGGAGAGGTGCTTGTGCACAGACAGGCATCTGCCTGCAGAGAAGGTAGTTTGGCCCAGTGTTAACGTGTCCCCTCTGACAGCCTCAGGGCTGAGAAAGGGACACTGAGGGGTTGGCCAGGTTCCTGCCATGCCGCAGACGGGATTGGCACTCGCTATTATCCAAAACACAGAAGACTTAACCTTACTCCCTGAAAAGAAAAACCTTGGAGATTGAGGTGCAATTTGGACTTAAAAATCCTGTTTCTCTTACATAGGACATTTTCAGCGTCTTCATCTGAAAAAAAATTCTCCCCATTTAAAAAAAATAACTTGAATTATTTATTTGCCTCTTTTTTTTCCATTTTATTATGAGAGAGCTTGGCTTTATAAGCAGGGATCCATTCTCACCACATGATTGTGTTTTTTACATCTATCACTTCCTTCAGAACAATTACTGGCAAATTTGTAAACTTGCTCTTGTTTGGGTATTTTATAACAATATCAAATTTTCCTCTTACTTACATTTTCCACTTACTTGTCAGTCTCGTTAACCTGTTCAGCACTTCCATATTGAATTTTCATATCACTAGAAGAGGCAATATAATGTTTTAAAAACTCAACTTTACATTAATTTAATTTTTATGGCTACTCATAATTTTAACATTTCCCACTATTGAAATAGTCTCAATTTTCAAAAATCTGTGTATATCATAATAAATACTATTTTCTTGTAAGTCATATCAATCTAGTTCAATACAACATATATTTGTCACTCACTCACTCCATGCCAGAACAGAACGTTGTCCTAGATGCTGGGAGTGCCAGAGGATCATTATAGTCTCTGTCCTGCGTACTTCACAGGGTTCAGTTCACCACATGTAGCCATTAAGGTTTTCATTATGGAAAGTATGCCTTTCCTCTCTCTTGCTCTCCCTCCCTCCCTCCCCTCTCCTTTTCTTTCTTCCTTCCTTCTCAAAGCAGTATTCGTGTGTGTGTGTGTGTGTGTGTGTGTGTGTGTATTCCAGTAAGTGTTATAATTCAAGTAAGATTTTTTTTTTAATTTCCTATATTTTCACAGTGATGTGTGTTGTTCCATATATAGCCCATTACTGTCTAGGTAATTTCAGCTTTAATAGAGAAGAGAAGAGGAGCTCAGGAAGAAGGAAGGCTACGAGATTCATAATTTATCAAGATAAGAGTACTGGCTCATTGTTTATGATCAGTAAACAGTTTCAAGAGCAAAAGAGGTGTGTAGGAACCCTCTAAGTAGGGTGCGTGTGTGGGAGGCTGGGGTGAAGCTCAGCCAGCACATGGTATTGGAGCTGGTTTCACCAGATACATTTGAAGGGGAAGGAAGAGGAGTGGCTTTCTGGGAAATTGGACAGCCCATCAGAAAGAAGGAGGAATGAAAATTTTTGAATATTTCAGGAAAACCAAGTGGTGACTGGAATTTGTGACATGAGGAGGCCAGAGGCTGAGAGGGGTTGTCCACACAGTATAGACTATTGTGGATGAGAGTTGGTGTAAGGAAGCAGAAGTTTGAAACTGAGAGATTGATCCAGTTTCGATTCTTGTCCTGTTGTCTTCTGGCTACCAACATGACTAAGGGCAGCATATCCTTTCAGAGTCACGTTGTGTTCATCTTTAAAATAAAATGACAGTACCACATGGAGCTTTAGGAAGATAAAAAATATTCATGTATGTGTCCATTCTGTCATAGCAGCTGCTATGTGGCAGCCTCATTCTGGGAGAAGCGGACAAAACAAAGAGCTGATGATGTTGAGTCTTTAACATAAGGACAACTAATAGATGATAAAGTATGTATATGACTAATAATTGTTATTAGTGCCATTCTCCCACAGCTAGTTGAAGGCAAAGGGGGGACATGATCACATTTGTATCCTAGAAAGATGATGTTGGGAGCATTGTATTCCATTCCATCTTAAACTTGGTTTCTTGAAAATGGGAAGTGGGAAGCTCACATTTGCTAGTGGCATGATGCCTAGTGGAGTTTCCACCATCTCAAATTATTAGAATCAAGTTCTCATTAGATAAAAGACTCCACAAAAGTAGGATAAAGCCTTCTAAGGGTAAGTAAAATTCAGTCACATGGGGATCCAAACCCAAACCCTGTGTGTTCAAGAGGGAGTGATGAGAAAGGAGGAAGTCTGTAGGACAAACCCCCTATAGTTGGGTCTCTGTGGCAATGGATGGCCAGTTTGAGTGTAGGAAAGCTTCTAGAATCCAAGGTTTGAGTTCTGGTTCTATATCCTAATCCTTGTGTGACATGTGCTCTCTGAAAAGGGGTGATGACAGCTCCTACTTCACAGGACCCCAGAGTATATCAAATGAGATAAAGCCTTGGTAACCTGAAGAGCACTAGCAAGTTATTTTCCCTAGAACCTGACAAATGCTCTTTAAAATGTGATTGATTCAAAAAAGCGTTATAAAGAGAAAAATTAATTCTATTGGGTATCAAATAACTAGGGTTTCCTTTTCAATCTCTTCTTTCTCTTATTTGAATTGATTGGTTTTTTAATCAAAATGGATGATATAGACTGGTTGTTTTGGTATCAAGCACCTGTACAATGGCTGTCATATGGAGCTTTCCTGTCCCCTAAGCCCCTGTTGCTTGGCCTGTGAGAGCCCAGAGCTCTCTGAGGATGATTTCTGCAAAATTCCCCAACTCTTTCTGCCTTGGGGCTTTCTGTATCTGCAGCCTACCTCAGTTCTGCTCATGTCAAGTTGGATGCAAAGAATAACCTTTTTAGGCACTTGCACCAAATCTTCCATGAATTCTTCATGTCCCAGGAGGAGGCCATTCCATGTCCTGCAGAACTTATGCATCTGGCTTCACCTCCATGCTCAGTGTTCTCGCTCTATTTGCTCTCCACCTGAAGCCCAGACAGCAACACCCTCTGTAGCAGAGAATTTGTGCCCTTACCTGGCCTCCTCAGGATCTGTCATTCTACCCCAAGAATCTATCACAGAAAACATACATATATTCTTTGTAAGGAAACTCTGGTCCTAGCTACTAATTGAATAAAAATACCTCCATCTTGTAATAAAACACAACAAATCAGCTTTATAGAGTAGCTAGACATGAAATAAAATTAAAGCATATATGTCAGTCTGCTAATGGTCTTCATCTGTAAACTGATCATATTCAGATTTGCCTGAGTGAGAGGACTGTTCTTACAGCAGCTGCTGGTTAGGAATGGAAGGAAGGAAAAAGGGTGGCTAGCCTGGACCCTCAGGTTCTGAGTGGTGAGGGCTGGCAGGTGGAGTGGGTTGCTGGGCTCACCCTGAATGAGTTCTGCAGGGTGAAGGAGGTGATGGCTGCTCTGGTGACTGTGACTTCTGTGCCAGAAAGTGTTATCTCTGTTTCACAGGAAGCTACAGATTGATTCAGTCTGATGTGTTTCCACATTTTTTTACACACTAGTGCATGAGTTTAATGGAATTTGCTAGGACCAAATTTTGCAAGATCTTTCTCCTTTGAAAGGCACCCCCCCCCATTATTGCAATCTAGAAGAGGCCTTGGGAAGAGGAATTTGGGTGTCTTTCTAAGGAAAATGAGTAAGAAGAAAGTAGGAGCTTGCTTTCCATTATTCTCCAGGTTGTATTTCTAGGCAATATGCTGCAAAAATTAACAGTTTCCAGATGATAGCTGAGAAAACACCCACAAATTTGTTCTTTTTTCTGAGACAAAAGTGAGAAGAATGAGTTGTTCTTCAGGATTCTTTTGTGCCAAAGAAGGGCTAGTCAACTTAAAAATACAAATCAACCTCAAGATGGTGTACATTCAAATTGAAGACAATGAGAACTCATAATCTCTGTGTCCCTTGCCCTCCTACTTATGTTATTACTACAAAGGTTTAGCTGGTTTAGTATGCTAGATCTTACCAATGACATGGTTGGGGGTGACTTGTTGGCCAATGTGTGATTCATCCCAAGTCGTGTAAGTTTAGCTTTGCAAAGTTCCTGCCCATTTTTAACTGAAAAAGAAGAGGAAGAAACCTTTGCTGGAGGTCCTGAAGGGTGTGTTCGTTTTCATGTTGACTGAAAATGTTTTGTGCTCAATGCTCCTGCTCTCATGTTCCTCCTCCAGCCCTCCTCCAGATCTAAGCCTCACTGAGATCACTGCTGGTAGGCGCTGTCCCAGCTGGAAACTCAGTCCCACTAGCAGAGAAGTGGGCCCAGGTCAGCTCCTTGTGATTCACCCCATGGCTTATTTGAGCATTTCTAGTTGAACTAGTCTGTAGTAACATTAAAAAATTACACCTGATAGAGTTCCATTTTTTGTGAAGAAGCTGAGGCTTAGGGGTATTAATGGGTTTGCTTAATGCGGCTCTACTGGGATTAATATTTTGACTTTCTCTTCTGGTTGTCACCAGTTAGGAGTCATGTTATGAGGTTCAGTGAATGTTTGCTAAAGATGGACAGTGGAAAGCCCCTTTCCCCACTTTCTTTGTGTTATATATAAGGCTAATAAATGTCTTTCCATCCTGGAGAGTTGACCAAAGTTTCATAGAGCCTCTTGTGGTTAAGTAGGATTTCCATTGAATCCATTTGTAAGAAATAATTGTTAAGACTTGGAGTTTAAGACTCTGGATTCTGGGAAAAAAACTGAAGGTCACAGAAGGGAGAGGGTGGCAGGATGGGGTAGCCGGGTGATGGGTATTAAGGAGGGCACGTGTTGTGATGAGCACTGGGTGTTATATGCAACTAATGAATTGTTGAACACTACATCAAAACCTAACAATGTACCAAATGTTGGCTAACTGAACATAAAAAAAAAAAAAAGACTCGGAGTTTAACTTCATACACCTTTTCCTTCCCACAGAAGCTCCCTGGAGCTTCACTTCTTTGTGACAGAAAAGGTTCATGATTCAAGAGGTTCTCTTCTTTCTTGACTCCTCCTGGATGCCTGAGAGGAAATTATTACCCCCCAATTTTTTTTTCCAATAGACACTTTCATCTCATTCCTTTTTGATGTTGTAGCCATGTCATTATGTTAGCCAGATGGAGTGTTGCAGAATGATCTATTTGGTGAAAGCTGATGAACATTTACACCATAGTCAGTTATAATAGCTCTTCTCTGACCCTTCTGTTTTTAAGCGCAGTGGGAGCTCAACCTTTCGTCTCTATATTCATTCTGCACTGTCATCATGTGCTTATAATGTGTGAGGTATTATACTAGGTTTCCAAAGACACGATGATGGCCAATCCCTGCTTTCAAGGGTCTTAATCAAGAAAGTAACATGTTTACACAGTAAAATACTACTAGGTTGTATGTAGTCAAGGCACAAGAGTGAGAAAGCCAAATGTTGTGAGTATTCAGAGATGGAAGAGATTACTTTAGCTTAGATTTAACTTTATTTTAAAATACAAAATATACACATACATAGGAAACTTTAACAAAATTAAATATAAAGACACTGTTCTCCCCCCTTCAAGGTCTTTTCCCAGAGGCAACCACTGGTAGTTGTCTGATATATTCCTAAAGATGTTCTCAGTGTGTAGGAGGGGTAGCAGAGTGCAGTGGTGAAGAGTACAGATGCTGGAGTTGTCCTGGGTGAATGATCCCTGAGTGGGATTAAATCCCAATTTCACCTTGACCTTGGACAAGTTACATATCACTTCAGAGCCTTAGTTTCCTGAAAGTGGGGGATATTGTTAATATCTACCTCTTAGACCTGTCATCTTCTATACGGTTTTATAACCTGTTTTTTTTAACCAATTGTATTATGAACATCTTTTAATATTCATTCACATGTGCAATAACCATGCTTCATGACTGTTGCACAGAGTTGCATAGTATGACAGTCTTTATTGAATTATTCCCTTATTGCTAGACATATATGCTTTTTTATTCAGAAAAGATTATTTTTTTATTGGGGTAATTAGGACATTTTCTGGGAGGAGACAACCATTTGAGCTAGGTCTAAGGGTGCTTAGAAATTTGGAATATAGTATTGGGCAGAAGGCATTAACAGGCTGGCAAAGAAAGAGGCAGGAATTTATTTACTCTTTCAGTAAACATTTACTTAATACATACTGTGTTTTGTAATAGAAACTAGAAATAGAGTAATGAACTGGAAAGAGCCTCTGTTCTAAAGTGGCCTAGGGGTGGGTGATATGCATGTTTAGGGAATGGCTAATAGGGGACTCTGGCTTGAATGGAGGTATATTTAAAGGAGGTGCATTGTTGCTAGAGGTTTTTTAAGAGATAGGGCAACAGTGGCAGGGTTCTGCAGCATCCCTGTCTCCCAATGAAAAATTACCAAGTGACTTAACAAAGACATTTGTAGAGGTAACCAGACCTCTGCAGAATTTTGATATGAACCATCCAGCTTAGCTTCACAGTGGCTCATGATTCATACCTGTAATTTGGAGATAGACAATGATACCCAGTCTCATTTGGGGGGACTTTGGGGAAAGTTCTGTCGCATTATGGATCATCTAAGAAATACAGGGCATAATGATGGGTCTGGGAGAGTAAAATGTCATCTTATGCCTGGAAATTTAGGAGATCCAAGATTTCTTTACTTACTGACTGAAAATCAAATGCTTTATCAGGTCTAGGCTGTGAGCCAATGAAAACATCTGGAGTAAGCTTAAACACATTACTGGAATTGTTACTCTCATTCTCTAAATAGAGCACCCTACAAACAATTTTTAAACTACCTTAATTTTATAAGGCAGGAGAATGTGGTGTATACTGAAAAGAATAGTAAGGAAGAGAGCAGGAAAGACCAGGGCAGCCTGGGGAGTTGAGTGTGGTTGGGTGGGCAAGTGTAGACACCTATTCAGTTTGTTCACTGCAAGGATTCTTTTGTACCCACTCAGTTCTCAAAAGCACAGATTTTGTGTACAATCAGCATTTGAAGTGATGAGGAAGAGACTAAATCCAAGGTCAAAGATTCTGCATAGTTGGAGACAGAATAAAGAGATCTGGCAGAAGAGGCTAAGTTTGCAGCATTAGTCCAATTCATTGCTATTTTGGATGTTGTTCTGGGAGTGAGGATTTGACACTGTGGTCAGAGGCTGTTCCTCATTGGTGTGGTGTCATAAGCATAAACCCCAGACATGGTCAAGGGCTGAATTCATGCCATGGAAGGTGTGTCTACTACTTCTCTGGCACAAGAAATATTGGAAGCCAATAACAATAGGTCTACAGATGGCAGGGAAGAGGGTGTTCCCAGGAAGAGGCAGGCAGGATGTCCAAGTAAATCTGTCAAGATAAAAAATGGTCATTTTTCATCAATTGTGAGCCATATTAGTTGTTGAACAAGATACAGCACTGAGCAGCATTGTGTGCTGAAGATGGAAGAAACACGACTTTACTATCGTGAATTGCATTGATTTCTTCTTGTGCTAGTGTACATATCAGCCCAGGAAGGATGCTGCCGAGAATAATGGAGAATATTCTACAACCTACAGTGAAAGCCTACATACAAAATTCACAGTTTACTAAGTCCTTCAAAGAAGGAAACTGTGGCAGGCAATAAATCAATCGTGTTATTAAAAAGCCATTGGTGCTTACACAAAACCTACATTTATACATCTATCCATCTGTATTCCTGCCCTGGCTGTCCCCCTGTTTTCATAGCTGGCTCGAATTGCTTACAGATAGGACGGCATTGTGGTTGATTCTCTTATTTCTGAAATGGAAGTGATGTTTATTCTCCACTTGTAACACAGTTTGACTCATACGAACTTGCTACTATTTAACCGTTTATGGCATATCAAGCTCAGTGGTTCAACCTAATAGTTTAGAGATACTAACACTCACATGGATGGAGGGTAAGTTTCTAAATTTGAAGTCTCAATGAGTCTGTAAAGGTAAACTTGTGAAAGATTGTGGCATTAACAAGTCTAAGTAAGCAAAAGTTGAGTAAGGAACTTTGCTTTATCATTAGGGTCCTAAGCACTTGTCTTAGATTTTTCAGAGGACCAATGATGTAAAAACCCCGCTACAGTGAATTTGTCATATAGTATGTTAGGAAGAGAAGTTAACCTGTGGGAAAATTACAGAAAAGTAGCATTAATTAAAAATAAGTAAGATTGAGTTTATGAAGACAGAGTTAATTAAAAGTCAAAAGCTGGAACTGAAAAGTTAGTATAAAATTAAACATGAGTGACAGCTCTCTTTAAAAATAATGTTCTTACTGAGAAAAATAAGTTTTTAAATTCTTACAATTAATCTTTTTTACAGGCTAAGGCTTCGTGTGATCAATGATTTGAAAACTAAAAGAGGATCTAAATTCTGCTAGTAACAGACTGCTGGAGAGGTATAATGACCCATAGCTTTGTAAATCGTTCAGTTACACAGGAGTGAATTAAGACTGAGTTAAAAGGTACTTTCCTCCTGTGAGATTAAATGTATGAAGGAGGAGGAGTGATTTCTAAATTGGTAAACACAGTGACATGAACCTGAGCAAGCTAGCCCTGTCTTCACTCTCAGTTTCCCCGTCTGCAAATACTGACTGTCCTCATCCATAGATAAAAGAGCTACCAAAATGAGTGGGCAAATAAACAGTTGTAAAGTTCGGCCTTTGTCAGCATTCACCCGCCCCCCCTAATGTCTTATTCATCACGGTGGTAGGAGAGCAAGTTTTATTTGGGGTAAGCTGAGGAACTGTGCATTTAAATTCAAGGCTCTTCATACTCCTAATGAAATAGATCTAATTCCTAATGTAATTTTTCAGATAGTTTAAGGAACTATCTGTTAGCATAAAAGCTTTGTGTCCTCATTTGCTATCGGGGAGATAATCTGCTGTCATTCTCTTGGATCAGAGGGAGTTACTTAGCATGCACATGGTCAAGCTTGAGCAGAAGGATTTGCATTTTAAATAAGACAAATTTCTATGGGGAAACTTATGCAATGGTGAATAACATTAAAAGACATTTATAAACAAGGAAAAAGCAACGTATTCTTTAAAATTTGTTTTATGCAAGTTGTACAATCAGGATGAGTTTAGAAAACTCAGTTAAACTTTTTATAGTGTTAGTAATATTTGTGAATGTATCTTAAATTAATTAAAATAGAAAAGAGAATCCTTCCTTTTTATAAGAATTTAATAGGCAATGACTGTTTAAATTTATAGTCCAAAAAAAAAAAAAATCAAACTATGATTTTAGTGACCCCCCCAGTTCAACTCATATTTTGCAGATAGTACTTCAGGTTATTTTGCATAAGTAGGAAACTTAGACCAAAGGCTTCTATCCTTTATAAATGAGATGCTTTCACCTGATTTTTCCTTAAACTGGCTTAGACATTTTGTTATGGTTAGTAATGGTTATGATTTTCTGCTACTGCAATTTGATTCTAAGACCTTGCAATCCATTACCTTATAAAAGTCCTATTTTCCTTGATGCTTTATTCTAAAATTCTAAAATTACATTCTTTTAACCAACTTCTTTAGTGAAATTAATGTACAATGCAATATTTTTCTTCTTTTCTAGTTTTTCTGAGATATAATTGGCATGTAACATCGTGTAGGTTTAAGGTATACAATGTGTTGATTTGATACACTTAAATATTGCAAAATGATGACCACGGTGGTGTAGCTAACACCCCTATCATGTCAATTGTTTTTTGTGGTGAGCTACTTCTATTTTTTGAGGTGTGAGAAATACATGACTGATGGATTCAGTGTTATACTGACAAACTCCCAGGACCAAAGTCACCTTTCATACGTCTCTGAATCAAAATGTAATATTAAACTGTAGGGACTATCCCCCAATGTGATAACATATTTTCTTATTTGAAAATTATTTCTATTAGCCTTTTGTGGCACAAATGTATGAACTTTCTTAGAGTATGCATGGAGAATATAATGCAGGTGCTACATGATAAAAATAAGTGTGCAAGCATATCTCTTGCCTTTATGGACTGTAGTGGGAGAGACTTTCTGGTAGCATCTTTCTCTCTCTGTTTTTTTTTAAAGATTTTATTTATTTATTCGACAGAGATAGAGACAGCCAGCAAGAGAGGGAACACAAGCAGGGGGAGTGGGAGAGGAAGAAGCAGGCTCCTAGCGGAAGAGCCTGATGTGGGGCTCGATCCCACAACACCGGGATCACGCCCTGAGCCGAAAGTAGAAGCTTAACCGCTGTGCCACACAGGCACCCCTGGTAGCATCTTTCTTGATGAAATTATTTTTGTGACTTTCTGAAGGAAGCTGGTGGGACATGACCTCTCATGGATGTGGAGGTCAGACATAAAGGAAACGGGAAGAGCTCAGGGCACCGGGTCTTGACTGTCAATTCTAAAGCACCACTACTTGAGACGTTTATAACTTTAACCGGATGCAAACCACAAGAGTGTATAATGGGAAAAAGAATTCTACACAAATAGGCAATGAATCAGGTGACATAACAGCCTTTTTCCTGTCTCTCATTTCTTTGATAGTTTTCCTTAGGAAAAATCTACCATTGTTTAATTTTTTTTTCCTGCTCCATTATAAATACTTGTAACTGATTCTCTTGTTGTCAGTTTTTTTAAAATAAAATAACCAGGATTTTGAGAGGACGTACTTTTAAAAGCAGTTGATTGCTTCAGAGTCGAGAAGGAAAAATATTAAAAGTACGAATGAACAAAAAATTTCTGGAATCACTGAATTGACAGAACTATTTTGTCACTTGGTATTGAAGTTGCTTATTCTGGGTAATGTGTATCTACTGCTTGGGCAACTGTTAAAATAAACAAAACTCCTGGAGGCAATAAAGAGCATTTAGAATGTACTTAGTTGAAATGGAGATTCTAAACATTTAAAGCATTGTCTCCCAGGCCATTAATAGTGAGATGTTGTTTGGCCTTGCTAAAGGGTATGAAGGAAGTAGGAGATCACATCTGGCTAAAAATTCAGCTCTGAGAGCACTTACCTTTAATAACATAATCTAAAATTATTGCCTTCAACTATTATGGAAGGGCAAATTAAAGTGTGCATAAACTCCTCCATGATCATATTGTAATCATGGGGAAATTATTATACAGATGGTCCCTACTTGACGATGATTGACTTAACGATTTTTAGACTTTATGAAGGTAGTGAAAGCAAAATGCATTCAATAGAAACTTTTTTTTTTTTCAATTTGGAATTTGGATCTTTTCCTGGGCTAGCGACCTGCAGTGCAGTGTTCTCCCAGGGTACTGGGCGGCATCCGCTGCTCCCAGTCCACCCTGCGGGCAGGAGGGTCAGTAGCCTTACACTTACATTCTTACCATTCTGTATCCATACAGCCGTCGTGTTTGTCACTTTCAGTACGGAAGTGAGTCCGTTACATGAACTATTCAACACCTGGTTTTACAGTCGGCTTTATGTCAGATGATTTGCTCAACTGCAGCATCGATGCATGTTTAAGGCAGGCCAGGCTGAGCTATGATGTTTGGTAGGTTAGGTGTATTCAGTGCATTTTCAACTTAGGATATTTTCAACTTACTTTGGTTTTACTGGGACATAATCCCATTGTAAGTCAAGGAAGATCTGTACACAAGCTACAACCAAGTATCTTTATAAATGTTACATGGCCATCTTAACAATTTCATACTTGCAAGAGATTTTTTCCCCTTTCTATTTTGATAAACTAAGTTGTCAAAGTCAAATCATTTCCTTCTTGGAGAGTTTTGCCAAAACTGCTTACCAGCTTTCATCTTTAGAAAATGAAGTTTGTTAATGGGACGAGTTCAATTGTTTACATTTCAAATAATGGTATTAATGTTTATAAAGCACTCTGACTTGATAACTTGTTGACTCACAGTTTGTAACTGTGAGCTCTCTAGGCCTGGCAAAGTCTTTTGTTTGGGAAATTCCTGTCAACGGTTGTCATCTCTTTGGGGAGGTTTCCACATACTTCTGGGTGGTTAAAACCAGGTAGGAATAGTGGAAACTACAGTGCATTCTTCACCAAGTCAGAGAATCTTTCTCCTTTGAACACCTTGGACTGCATTTCAAAATATTGTACTGTCAACAAATTTTTGAGGCAGAGGGAGGAAGTCCAGGTGACCTGACAGTCAATGAGAGGTGTGGGGTATCCACAAACACTGTGTAGCCAGAATACGAGAGCTCATTGCGACGAGTAATCAATGTGCTCCTGAACAAAGGTGACATCATGCTTGATAAAGCAGCAGTTGCCATTTGCCTTCTAAAGCTTTTCTAGCTCGAATGTGTTTTATTGATAAGTTCAAAGGCATATTTTGCCCTTCTTGGGGATAACTCGCTTAGAAATGTCATTTGAAGTCCCCATCAGCTTGGGTGAGCTCCTGGGTAGCAACTTTATACATAAAAAGTAAAGCAGGGAATTCAGGTTGGGCTACTGTCATTAGTCAAATGGGATGATTTCAGGCAAAAATAAATGAAGTTGGATTTTTACAAGTGGCTTGATTTTTTTTTTAAGTTTGGGTATCGCTGCATACAAATCACCTAAGTACTTAGCAGCTTAAAGCAACACACTGTCTGAGTTTCTGGGAGCCAGGAAGCCAGGTGTGGCTCGGGTGGGCACCTCTGGCACAGGCTGTCTCACGGGGCTGCAGCCAAGGGGGTGGCGAGGACACAGTCACTGGAGGAAATGCTTCCAAGCGAACTCATGTGGCTGTTGGCTGGTGAGGGCTGGCTACCGGCTAGAGACTTCAGTTCCTTGCCATATGCCTCTCCCTGGGACAACTCACAACAGGGCAGCAGGCTTCCCTCATAGTGAGCAAGGGGAGAGGCAGAGGGGCAGCCAGGATAGAAGCCACCATGCAGTATCTCTATACTTTTATGGTTTCTGTTTGGTGGGAGCGAGTTATTAGTTCCAGCCCATGTTCAAGAGCAGGAGATGACATCCTGGCGTGACAACCAGGAGGTGGCGATTAACTGGGGGCCATTTGGAGGACGCCTATCACCCTGGGTTGTCCTTGTCTTCTCCTTAAGCTCTTTGGACTACGCTATAAATAATGATAAGTGAAGACTGTGATGTGGGAAACCAAGAGCAGGTTTCGTTCTCCCCCTCCAAAGTTAATCTTTGAGAATTTCCTCAGTAAACACGTTTCCACCATGTGTAATATGAAACCTTACAGAATGAGGTTATAAAATGGAAACAGCAAGATACATACAAGAGGAGGGCAGGCTCCCGCTCACTCACTGAGCCCCTGAGGGTTAACTAGGGACAGGGTGGACAGGTGAGGACATGATGTCATGCTGGGGCCATGATGCTTCCTAATGATAGTGCAGCCTTGGGAACTAGACTCCCAGGCTCAACCCACTGCCTGGTCCCTTAGCTGTGCTTCCTGCTTTTTCATGTGTCAGACGAGAGTGATAACAGTCTCTATAAAGGAGGATAGTAATAGCATGAGTTAACATACATGAAGTGTACCCAGCAGGGCTTGACACAGAGCAAGCACAGTGTTGTAAGCTAATACTGAGATAAATTAAAAGCAGATGGGTCCTTGAGAATGTTCTTTAAAGTGCTACAATCATACAAGTGAGTTCTAGTTTAGTTTTACCCAGAAGTACTCAGAATTAGGTAACATTGCTATGCAATACTAATTTTCACGTTGCAAAAACACCCTAAAACTAAAAAGAAAGAAATATTCCAATTGATTAGATGTTTGTTGATTGTTGTTGAAATGTCAGCTGTGATGTTTTTATGCGACCAGGCACGCTGTGCACCTTGATACCCTGATTTCCTTCCCTGATGCCCTCACGCCTTTTCATTCCTTTTCATTCATTGTTTCACTGTTCGTCCTGTGTAGGCATGAGCAGCTCCTGCCTTGGGCCCTGGCGATAGCAGAGATGGTCACGGGCATCTAACCAAAGCCTGTGACACTGAATGATAAGTGTTCTGTAAGAGGCACCAGGGAGTGAAATGCATCTGTTTGGGGAGTTTGTGGACATGGACCATGACCCAGAAAAGGAAACTTGTAAGCTATGTAGTGATATGCCTGATGGAGGAAGGATGAGAAGGTGTTGCAGTCAGAGGGAGCGGTGCCGGCAGGACCTAGAGGCAGGAAGCAGCAAAGCATATGGAAGATGCTGGCTGTTCAGTTGGGCAGCAGCGCAGAATGCAGGGATGCACTGGTGGGGCATGGAGCCGCAGGTGGAGGCCGGAGCCAGGCTTGCAGCCTTGAACGAGGGTGAGAACCGGCACTCAGTTGATACCTCAGAGTGACAGCCAGCGCCTTCGGATCCCTTGCAAGGTCCACATGATCTGCCCCCATCCAGGACTCTGCTGGTACCCCAGCTCACTGCGGGGCTGTCTGGGGCAGGTCACAGATTAGGCCCTCTTCTGCTCCAAGTCCCCACCCGGCACCCTTTCCCGTAGAGGCTCTATCAGCTGGCTCACCTACCTCACCTGTTGACCCACATCTCACTTTCTCCTTGGCAATGGTCCACTTTCAGTGCTCCTACTGAATGCTGCAGTCAGTCCTCCTCACCCCCAGTATCCCCTGCTCCCCGTTTCCCTGCTAACTTCACAGTGCTTGTCTTCTAGTATTCTTTGTGACTGACCTTTTATCGTGTTTGTTGTTTATCATATATCTCCCCACCAAAATGTAAGTTCCCGAGGTAGAAAAGGATCTCTGTGGGTCCCAGCACATAGTATATGCTCAATAAATATTTGTCAACTGAATGAATCTCCAATATCTTTGACTTGTTTTTAAGGAGTTTCCCCTATGGGTGGAAAATAAGACGCAGAAGTAAAAGAAATATCTAGAAAGACAGTTCCAACACATTAAAAGAGAAAGGCTCTTTCTGTTTGTGGCTTCCCTCCTTCCCTAGGACACCATGCCTCACTTTGCTCTACTGTGTCTCTGATTGCTGGCTTCTAGAGTAAGCCACCAGAAGCAAGGGCTGGGGGTTGGCGTATGCCATGCTCCTGCTGTTCAAATGCTGTCTCGAGGTCAGCACTTCTTGATCTGGTCTCCCTGTCCAGGTACCATGTCTCTTTCCTCCATTTTCTCTCCTACCAACTTTCCTTCCAACATTTTTCCACCTGCGTCATCATTAACAGATTTCCTCATCCCACAGACTCATACTCAGACCTTCTCATCTTTGGTTTTTCTTTAGTCATCCAATAAATTTATTTTTTATTGCTATAATGTGCTCATTTTCTTTCTGCGTGGAACACTGCACACTTTCTCCTCCCTGGATAATAATGAGGATGCTTATGATAAATGCTTGTGTTTTTGAGGGCTTCCTGTATATAAGATGCTGAGCCATAGGTATTATTATATATCATTCTATTTATTCCTCAGAATGAGTCTATGAGTTAGACACAGTTATCACAGATGGGGAAATGGGAACCTGGAAAGGGAAGGCACCCCCTTGGAGCAAATCTCTGGAGTTCTAGCTCTAAGATAAGCAATGCAGAAGGAGGAGAGTGGGGTCGGAAGCCTGGCAGACCCAAAGTTAATTCTAACTCAGTCAAGTCCTAGTTGGGAGATTCAGGTGAATGACTATGAGTCTTTCTGAGCCTGAGTGTTCTTACTTGTAAAATGAGGATTAAATGAGATAATTTGTGTAAAGCCCTGCCATGGAGCATTGAGTAAATCTTCTTCTTCTTTTTTTTTCTCTTTTTTCTCCTCTCTTCCATGGCCAGCCTTACCTGAACACCCCAAACCCTCACCAATCCCGTTGCCCTGTATATTTCTGTAGCAATTTTAATTTTTACAGCTTAATTTATGACTTATTTGTGGGTTGCCTCCATTCAGGTATTACATGGGTGTTGCCTTCTTGGTTAGATTTTAAGAGCAGGGGCCATGCATTTTAATTCTTCATTTCTCATGACGCTCAACATAGTGAGCATAAAAGCTCAGCCTTTACTTCCTAACTGACATATCTACCTAGGTCACCATTTGATCCAGCGGTCCCTGATGCAGTAACCCACACAAGCCTGTGCACACTGGTCCCAGCAGCCTGCCATTATTACTGACGTTCCCTCTCTTCTCTCTTCCCAATTGCAGCGTGTGCGTTCCGGTACAATGGGCTCTCCTTTGTCTACCTCATCTACCTCTTGCTCATCCCTTTGTTCTCAGAACCAACAAAAGCGACGATGCAAGGTAAGAGATGTTTACTGTTCCCTACCATGCTCTGAATGCATTTTGCTGGGCTGCTTGGTTTGTGTTTATCTGATGGGTAAGATGCTGTCTATGCATCACGTTGGTCCAACTAGGAGCGGGCATCAAGCATTTGGGCAACTGCAAGTTGAGTAGTGTGGAGCTTGTTGGTGACACGTTTTTGTCACTTACACAGCTATCCTCCCATACAAGTTCCCAAGTCGGTCTTGATTGGTAGGCTTGCAGTGTATCTGGAACATTTTGGCTAGTTAAGATGAACTCAACGTATTTTCAATAAAATAAGGCAGAGCGTGGAGCAATATTGGCACATGCTTTGCATATTGGGTTGCTGGGGAGAATGTGGCAGCAAGCAGAAAGGAGGCAGAGCATGGTCTTACATTTCAAGCTATGTAGCAAGAGAACTGGGTAAGACCAGGTCCCAGTCATGCCTTGTTTATACATCAGCTGAGATCTCTTACACATGCCTCAATCAAGTACTGAAAGAGAGTAATCTGAGTCTGGGGGATAGTTTCTCAAGCATGTCACTGCAAAATTTTAGATCCATTTCCCATTACTCTGCATGAATCTGCAGGCATAGAAAAGAATGTGACTGTTTCTTCTAAGGCTGTAATTAAGAAGCATGGTCTGGCTTGTAAATTTATATATCTGAAGTTCTTCCACAAGTATAAACATTATACCACACCAAATCAATTTAATAGTTTAGTTTTCCAAACAATACCATCAGAAACAAGGACTGTGCCCAGCGTCTTAGGTGCGTGTGATGGCCGTATATTAACCTGGAAAAACAAAAGGGAGTTGTGT
The DNA here is from genome assembly GCF_017311325.1 of Ursus maritimus. NCBI lineage: Eukaryota > Metazoa > Chordata > Mammalia > Carnivora > Ursidae > Ursus > Ursus maritimus. The sequence continues at coordinate 57,978,239 of NW_024424230.1, read as the reverse complement.
TTGACCCCCACCGATGGAGTGGCACGGGAAAGGCCGTTGGTTGTTGTTGTCAACTCATGGTGGTGATTCTTCAGGAAAAGAAGTGAAGAGTTGGTGTTCGTAGAACAGCAAATAATGGCTCTGTCTTTCCCATTCTCCCCCTTAATTATTGCATTTATAATGCGTACTATGTTTCCTCATCTGAATAATTAGGACTGCACATGCTAGGATGACTTTCCTGCCTGAGGGAGAACCTAAGTGACAGCTCTTCTAAGTCACTTAAATCCTTAATACATAAAGTAAAGACGAGCTAGAGAAAAGTGAGTGTGTACAAATCCACATCAAACCTCAAAATCCCTGTTCATGGGACCACACCCTCATTCCGACAGTTCAACATTAACCAAGACATTGAAACGGTAGTTTTGGGCCTCAAAGCCAAAATTATTATAGCGTACAGGCAGCTTGAATTTCATGGCTTGGAGCTCATGTTTCAAAAAAAAAAAAAAGGGTATCATACACATTCGGAAGAAAGTGCTTTAAAAAGGAGCACCTGTATAGATGCGATTAAATTATCCCTTCCTTTTATATCAGGGTGTCTGCTTATTGTTTTATCTGGATTTCAGGTAATGGGGTTTTCCCCTTCAGACTTAGAGCACAGCAGCTGGCTTTGCCTTCTTCCCTGCTAACCAGCCTTGCTTTCTGTCGGGCTGACTCAGTCTCTGTAGGAGTTGGTGTGCAACTATGTCCCAAGCGTGGGACCATCACCCCATTGTTTATACCCGGGCGCACCAGGGACTGATGTCAGGAAGCTCAGAGGTGAAACATAAAATCAAAAGCAAACAGCAGCTCTTCTCTATGTAAAGAAATATCCAGAGTTAACAAAATGTGACAAGGTCAGCGCACAAGCAAAGCACAGGGAGCGCCCACACGTGTCTGCTGGTGCTGCTCCTAGTGCTGGAGAGGGAAGCACAGGCCCCGAAAGGGAAACCCACAGGCATCCTTCCAGTTAGTATTATGGAAGCAGAGTTGTGATTACTTTCCTCTTTCCTGCATTTCAGTGCCAAGAAGCATGACTGAGAGTCAACGGAAGCTCATTTATTTATTTATTTGTTTGTTTATGGGAACACAGAGGGTATCTAGGAGAGGATGTCCCACACATTTTTTCCAAACACGTAGGACTCACAGTCCAGGTCTTTCTAAGGTCTGTGTTTTGAGATATCCCACGCTGGGCACTTCCGGTGGTGCGCAGTCCAGGACGTCGAAGCCCACTTGGCATGGACGCAAGGAAGCAACGGGTCTGGAAGATTGGTCGCGGTGTGGCTTTTCAGGAAGACTTGGGTTCACACAGACTCGGGCCTTCAAGTTCATGTTCACACACATTTCTCCTGAATCGATAAGAAAGTACATTCTCAGACTGAAAGAACTGTTAGCAATCTCCTTACCACCTGCTCGCAGACAGTCCGCCTGAAACCTAGGTGCCTTCAGACTGCCTCTGGAGCCATATGCGCCTGCACACATTGCAGGGACCCTGTAATGACGTAGACCTCCCTGAGCCAAAAGTGTGGTGCAGACGTGGAAAAGTTACTCCGTGCCCCTCTGCCCTGCATTTGGTGTGCTGGATTTATTTTTCTCTTGTGGCATTATTTTTCCTCTAAGTATACAGAGGGCCTAGCACGTGGAGAACTTCCCAGTTGTAACTTGGAGGGTGCTCCTGTGGCTTCATTCCTGGGATAGTTCTGAATGTAAATCGCACTCTCTCCACGGTTGCTGTGTAGACAAGGTTGTCTGCTTATTTTGATCTCAGCGCCCCCCGCAGCACCCAGAACATCGGAGTGTTATGGAGACGCTCCCCGTGCCTATGATCTAGTGAAGATTTGCTGTAAGTCTGGAAATGACTGCGTCCTGCAGGACGGAATATCAGGGGCAGGGAGCAGTTATATGCTGAAATGTTATCAAGCTAAAAAGAAAAAGAGTAGGGATGGTGACTTGGCAGCTTACTCGTGGCCTCATCTGAACCATTAAGTCTAGAATCGGAGGAGCTTTCAGGACTCATGGAACACGTTCCATACATGCTGTTTCTTCACAATCACTGATGAGCCAGGGAGCTACCAGTCTCCCTGGGAGGTCTTAGGCGGCTCTCTCTTGGATAGACCTGAAGTCCACCTGGCCGCACAAGGATACCCAAGCCATAGGAACCAACTCAGAGCAATAAAGAAAGAATTAACAGAGATTGGAGGATTATAGTCATCAGAAGATTTCATAATTAGATTATAGGAATATTGTGATGGGATTGGCTTCAACTACATCATTTTGTGGGTCTTTTATAAATCTAGGATTCTAGAATTCTTGTTTTTCTAGTAAAGATTTCCAAATGTGTAATTACCTTAGTAGGATTGTATCAGTCAGGGCCCAACCAGAAACCACAAGCCACCCTAGGCACTTTCAGAGGAAACGTGATGGAGGGGGTGGGTTACCAGAGATGGTGAAGAGCCAAGAAGTCAAGAGGAAGGTTGGGGGACTTAGGTCTGGCAGAGCAGGGAGGAATGGGGGGAGGAAGAGCGGCCATGAGCAGAACTTGGACCCAAGAGCCACCTGTGCATCACTAGAACCACAGGAGGTGGTCAGGGAACGGATCTGTGCAGACAGGCCGTGACTAACGCTCCTCTTGTTAGTCAGGTGAGTCAAATGAGACCGTTTCATGTTCATTGTCAGTAAACTGCCTATAGCTTTTCAAACGTAGGGCGTGGTGGTGGAGGGGCTCGTCTTTCCCTTCGCTCTGTCCCCTGGAGGCACTTCCCCCTTTCAGAATCTCCTCTAGGCTACCTTGTGCTGGAAGCTGAGGTGGAAATTTGGAATCCCATCTGAGGACTGAGGCACCCCTTCTCCAGCCCCCAGGAGGCCTTGTCTATAACAGTGCATAGTGGCATTTCTCCCTGGGAATTGGTGGCTGAAGGAGACACACACACACACACACACACACACACACACACACAGGTGTGCACACTCAGCCCATGGAGAGCAGGGACCTTTGATCTGCATTGGTCAGTGTGCAATTAGTTCCCTCAACAAGACCCTCACCTCTATTCTTGCCCTTTGATTCCCCAGGCAAGTCATATTTTGGAGCAATGTGTCCCCTGAGCTCACAGGGTGTCTCTTGCAAGCCACTCTCAGTAGGCTTGGAGATCTTTCTACAATATCTAATTCTCTCGGCTTCTCCAACATTCTCTCCTGTATCCTCCATGGGGCAAGGAGCCACAGTTTGGAAACAAACATCCTTTGCCATGGTATTCATTGGAAAATGAGGGAGGCTTGGTGCCTCAGCTTTTTAGGGTTGCCCCTGAAACTGAGCTAGAGTCCCATTTTAATACATTTATTTATTGAGTCTCTTTCTCTTTTAATATGTAAAGTTCAAGATGGGAAAGATTTTGCTGTTTTGTTTACTACTGCATTTCCAGGACACAGAAATGATGTCCAGTGTATAGTAGGTGGTTAGTAAATATTTATGAGATGAATGAGTGAATGAATGAATGAATTTATTCTCAGAGTCCTGCATTTTAGCAGCACTTATAAACACAGCTATAGTCCTTTGCTTACCTCAATATCCATAATAGCCAACATCATAGAGCAATTTACTGCGTATAACTGTCCTTTGGAGACAGAAGCTTAGGGTAGAAAGGGCCATGGGATTTTGCTATTTTATATTTAATTGGGATCAGAGGATCACGAGAAATTTAATAAATCAAGATGTTTTATGCTCTTACTTACAGGCATTTTATTTAAGTATATAGTATTTCAGGAAGGGAAATAAATCTTTTTCTGCTGCTTACCTAATGGTGTGCTTTGCATTCAGATTGAGACTGTACTCCAATAAAGATGAACTAATATATAATTAGCTGCAGGTGGCCCAAACATTCAAAGTTGAGGAACTGTTAAGTTCTTTAACAGGACACACATTCCCTATACCTTATGGCATTTTGAGTGCATCATGTCCGCCAAGATGATGGAAGAGTTGTATTTTGTTTGGATGGAATATAAGTAATAAAACATGAGATATGGAAGAAGACCATGGTAAATATCCAGTATATACTGGCTAATAATAATATTATTATTTTGAAGAACAACATCATTACTTTGAACATCAGAATGAGCAAGATTTAGAAATCTCAATCTCATGTGCATGACCATTGCCAATATTTACGTCAGGACTTACCCTAGTGCTTTCTAAATATCTAGCTAAGAATTAGATGATTTCCAGGGTTTCTTGCTAAATAACATTTAAGTCAAGTAACCTGTTAATAGAGAGCCAGTAGCTCTACCTATTAAGTACATATTATTATTTGGATGCATGAACTAGTTTAATTCTAGCAACGACCTTTTGAGGGAGCTGCTACTATTATTAAAAACTGTTACCAGAAATCCTTACGGACAGAGACTGAGTTCCAGATGAGTTGAGAACAAGGCCCTAGGACACACAGGTGCCATGTGGGTGGCTGGACACTCTTAGCTACTGTGTTGTTCTGACTCATGCCCAGGACAGGTCCTCTGGAGATTTGCGAGGGACAAGGGAAACCTAGTCATTTAATGAATACTTGATGGCTGATAGATTACCAGGCCCTGGGTACAATGGTTTGGAGAAATAGTTTGAGTATATTTAAAGGAGATACTTGAATTTGCATTGGTGAAGATTGATGATATACATGTTATGTTATATAGAAATTACATCTTGCTAAGTGTGACTGACTGGTCATTTCTTTCAACAACTATTAATTGAAAAGCACCCTTCACACAACACTGTGTTTGGATTTGTGGAGGATAAAAAGGTGAAGAAAACAGGGTTCTTCACTGGAATAGCCACCCAAACACACAGATATTATATATCTCACTGAATGAGATAGCCTCTTGCAAAGAGGTCATTGGAAGCCATATGCTTATTCAGTGATGCTGTCATTTCTCTAAACTTATCTCACGTTACTTCCTTGCGGTTGCCTAAAGAGTTTGCCTTGAGTAGGCTCAATGGTTGCAAGCCACTGTCCTCTTAAGGTGGGTCTGATATGTACAACATTGGGTGTCAAGTTCAATGGGGAAAAAAACTGATGATGAAATTAGTCATGTCAGTTGTAGGGGGGAAAAAAAGATAAAACCTGGAGTATTTAGTATAAACAAAGTATCTGAAGGTCATCCTTCATTATAAATGAGGTTTAAAATTTCTTTGAATGAGAATACCGTTGTTGATACACACAAATGACAAATACACACGGAGCGTCTTTCCGTGATGGACGTATGTACATGTAAGGGTGTGTTGCCTCTAGGATGTCACTATGAAATGAGATACACAAACGAGAAGGCAGAATCCTGGAGGAAGCAGTGATTAACTCGATTTGCTCTGGAATCTTGACTATGATAGTTAGGCAGTGCCTACTTGACCCAGACCAGAGAATCAGATGTAATATCTGGAGATGTGCCTGAACTGAAGATATTAGTAATAATAAAAGTAGCCAACTTTTATGTCACAGGTACTGTTCTAAGCACTCCCTATATACTCCCTATACTCCCTATATACTAACTCTCTGTATACTATGTAGTCCCTATATACTAACTCCCTATATACCCCCTATATACTATATAGTCCCTATATACTGACTCATTTAATTACAAGATAGAAAAATGATGTATTGAAAAGGCAGAACCTCCATTCTGGAGTGAAAAAAACCACATTTATTGTTAACTGGATTATAAATCCACTTAATAAACTAGGAATACCACATACTAAAGTACTAATACTATGACTGTCTCCTCTTTATTAAGACATTGGTGGGAAAGCTACATTAGTGAGACTTAGTCACATTTTGGCCAGTCTAGATTCTTGTTCTCCTTTGCCATCCCACTTCCCCGAGTCTTTCCATGTGTCCACAGGGGTCCTTCCCCATAAAGCTGGGATAGACTGCCTCTTTTCATGTACCTACCATAAATCCTTAGGTTTTGACTCTGTAAATGTTCAGGGTCCAGAGCGTTTTTCAGTTGGTTCCAACAGGAAATTTTACATCTTTTCGTATACTCTTGATAAATAATTGTTCTAATATTAGAGGAATACATCTAGCTACAGTGTGAAATTTGCTATTTGCTAGAAATTGCTTCTGTCTTCTTGCTTGGTCCTGCCAGCAAGTTATCTTTGCTAATGTGTTCTCTTGCAGGCTGGCAGATAAAAGGGTCTTATCTTACTAGTACTATTCAATGAGTACAGTCACTTACTTATTGGGAGCTACTTGAATAGGGATTCTCCAAATTACAAGACAAACAGCACTCCCTGGGCAATATTTACCATTGATGTACAGTAAGAATAGCTTAGAAACATCATCGTCTCATCAGTTCACATGTGAAATGTTTACATCACACACACACACACACACACACACACATGCTAAGGCAGATGGAAACGATTGTTGTCTAAGGTGTGTAATTATTTCTAATGACAAAGTTGTCTTCTTGTCTGAGGACCCATACTCCTTCTAAAAGCCGTCTTCCCGAAGATTGGGCAACCCTGTAAGAGATAAGAACAAAATTCCCAGTGGCGGGGGAAAGGGAAGGACCTTGGGTGCCTGTGTGGATCTTGTTTTGTCTCTCCAGTTACGATGGCGGGCTCCTCCTGGAGTAGGTGAGGCACAGGTGGAGGGCCCAGCTCTGCGCCCAGGCCAGTCAGATTGCCAGACGAATAACAGAACCAAACACTGCCAACCATTTCCGGCTTTGCCCTCAAAATTTTTTCAATATGTGGTTTTGTGGAGGAGATCTTTTTCTTCCCTGTGATGAAAGGAGTGAGTCCCTGAAATATCTTTTTTTTTTCCGAATAATCTTTGCTTCATTATTGCGAACAAGGTACCGATTTCCCTGGCATAATTCCTTGCATTTAAACACACAAGTTACTAAGAACGTATTTTTTCCAGGTCATTGGGATCTCTTTCAGCGTTTGGCAGGGGGATAGAATTAGGGAAGGTAGTAAAGGAGAGGTTTCACTGTGCATTGGTGACAATGGTGAGCAAGTGAAATTTTTAGCAGGCCGAGTTAACTTTTGTAAATAATTGCCTAAGTTATTCTAGACGACAGGGGAGAGAAAAAAAGGTATTTTCTTCTAACCATCTCCAAACAAGGGTCTTAGTTTAGGAGGAAATTGTACTGTACTAACACAAGAAGTCAGTGTGTGTGTGTAAAATAATCATCAAAAGGACCTTACTCTGAGGTTCTCACCCAGGATGGACTATACCTGAATCACTAATGGCACCCCAAGAAAAGAAGAATGATGATCAGTTTGCCTACATGAAGAGGTAAAGAGGTCTGCTAACTTGTAAAAACATGTTTAGACGTCAGAGAGGAAATAGTAGCAGATATTTAAAACTGCTTGCATCTGGTTTTTGTTAAAAACACTGTTAGTCTTTATACCATTAGACTTATTATTGCTATGTTTTATTATGTCATAATAAAGCAAAAAGCAAGAGAATATTTAATTGAGTAAATTATTAGGTGTTTTACTATGAATATCAGCTCACCACCAAGAGGAGTGCTAACAAAAATAATGAGATCTTGTTTCTTGGATTTTTTGAATGAACTAATTATAGGTCCTTTTTGGGGATGGTACAGATGTAGTATTCTATTGTTTTAAATTTGGAAAACACTGCTCAGTCAGACAGAGGGGCTTTCAGGGAATACACATGTAATTCTCAGCTCAGGAAACATTGGGTCATGTTATCTTATGACTAGGGATAGGTTTCCAGAAGTCCCACAATTTTTGCTTTATTTGGCTATGATATACCAAACCTATAATAGGGCTTCAGCTGTTGTTCAAATGCTGGCCTATCATTACAGTGAGGCAGTCCACCTGAACTGATATCAGTTTGTTGACCTCATCTTCAAATTACTATTCTTTTGTTTATTCATTTGACAAACATGGGTGCCTACCCTGTCAGGTCAGGTACTGGGCAATTGGATATACTAAGTTAAACAGTACAGGTTCTCTGCCCCAGGATGTGGAATCCAGCTCTGCCATTTATTAACTGCATGGTCTTGGGCAAGTTCCTTACCTTCTCAGAGTCCTTGACACTGGTCTTGGACACAGTATTAAGAGATCTGTGTGTGGAGCTGTCGTGTTCATGGGAACCTAGTTGTGTGATATGTGCTGAATAGATGGATGAAGAGCTCTAGAAATCACAGACCCTTTCCTAAAGTTTTTATTGTAGTTGACATACATTGTTATATCAGTTTCAGGTGTACAACATAGTGCTTCAGCATTTATATATATTATGAAGTGATTACCTCCATACATCTGACCACCAACTGTCACCGTACAATGTTGTTGCAGTATTATTAACTGTATTTCCCATGCTGTACATTGACTCCCCATGACTTATTTATTTGATAAACGGAAGTTTGTACTTTTCCATCCTCTTCCCCTATTTCATCTATCCCCTTCCTTCCTCCAACAACCACCAGATGGTTCTGTTTCTATAAGTCTGTTTCTCATTTATATTTTAGATTCCATATATAAGTTAAATCATACAGTATTTGTTTTTCTCTATCTGACATATTTTACTTAGCACAATATCTTCTAGGTCCATCCATGTTGTCACAAATGGCAAGACTTCATGCTTTCTTATGGCTGAGTAATAGTCTCCTCTATGTATATAGTTGTGTGTGTGTGTGTGTGTGTGTGTGTGTGTGTGTGGTTGTGTATTTTCTTAATCCATTCATCTATCAATGGATGCTTAGTTTGCTTCCGTATCTTGGCTAAATAATGCTGCAGTGACCATAGGGTGCATTTATCTTTTTGAATTACTGTTTTTATTTTGTTTGGATAAATATTTAGAAATGGAACTGCTGGGTCATATAGTAGTTCTATCTTTAATTTTTTGAGGAACCTTCATACTGTTTTACACAGTGACTGTATCAATTTACATTCCCACCAACTGTGCACGAGGGTTCCTTTTTCTCCATGTACACACCAAAAATGATATCTCATTGTGGTTTTGATTTTCATTTCCCTGATGATTAAAGATATTGAACCTCTTTTCATGTGTCTGTTGGCCATCTGTAGGTCCTCTTTGGAGAAATGTCTATTCAGATCTTCTCCCCATTTCTAAATTGGGTTGTGTGATTATTTATATTGTGTTGTATTAGTTCTTTATATATTTTGGGTATTAGCCCCTATTGGTTATATCATTTGCAAACATCTTCTCCCATTCAGTAGGTTGCCTTTTTGTTTTGTTGACAGTTTCCTTTGCTATGTAGAAGCTTTTTAATTTTATGTAGTCCCATTTATTTAGTTTAGTTTTTATTGGCCTTGCCCAAGGAGACAGATTCAAAAATCTATTGTTAAGACTGATGTCAGAGAGGTTACTGCCTATGGTTTTTTCTAGAAGCTTTATGCTTCTGGTCTTACATTTAAGCCTTTAATCCATTTCAAGTTTATTTTTGTGTCTGGTGTAGAAAGTGGTCCAGTTTCATTCTTTTGCATGGAGCTCTCCAGTTTTCCCAACAACATTTATTGAGGAATCTTTTTCCCAGTGAATATTCTTGCCTCCTTTGTTAAAGATTAACTGAGTCTATAAGTGTGGGTTTATTTCTGGGCTTTCTATATTAAGTTCAACACCATTGTGTGTCTGTTTTTATGCCAGTACCACACAGTTTTGATTACCATAGCTTTGTAGTATAGTTTGAAGTCAGGGAGCATAATACTTCAGCTTTGTTCTTTCTCAAGATTGCTTTGGCTATTCAGGGTCTTTTGTGGTTCCATACAAATTTTGGATTATTTGTTATAGTTTTGTGAAAAATCGACATTTTGATAGGGATGGCAGTAAATCTGTAGATTGCTTTGGATAGTGTGCACATTTTAATAATATTCGTTCTTCCAATCCATAAGCATAGAATAGCTTTCCATTTATCTTCAATTTTTTTCATCAGTGTCTTATAGTTTTCAGAGCACAAGTCTTTCACCTCCTTGCTTAAATTTATTCATACATATTTTATTCTTCTTGATGCAATTGTTATGAGATTGTTTTTAAAATTTGTTTTTCTGGTAGCTTATTATTAGTGTATAGAAATGCAACAGATTTCCATATATAAATTTTGAATCCTGTAATTTTACTGAATTCATTTATTAGTTCTAATAGTTTTTTTGGTGAAGTCTTTAGGTTTCTTCTATATATAGTCTCATGTCATCTGAAAATAGTGACAGTTTTACTATTTTCAATTTGAATGTCTTTTATTTCTTTTTCTTTGATTGGTGTGGCTAGGACTTCCAATACTCTGCCAAATAAAAGTGGCAAAAGTGGACATCTTTGTCTTGTTCTTGATCTTAGAGGAAGAGCTTTCAGCTTTTCACTTTTGAGTATGATGTTAGCTGTGGGTTTTTCATATATGGACTCATTGTTCTGAGGTATGTACTTTTTATATATGCTTTGTTGAGATTTTTTTTATCATAAGTGGATGTTGAACTTCATAAAATGCTTTTTCTCTGTTGAGACAATCAGGATTTTTATCTTTTTTGTTTGTTTGGTAAGGTGGTTTGCTAATTGGTTGGCTAATATTTTCTTGAGGATTTTTTTGCAGCTATGTTCATCAGGGATATTAGCCTATGATTTTCCTTTATTGTGGTGTCTTTTTCTGGTTTTGACATCAGAGTATTGGTCTCACAGAAGAGCAAGCTCATAGAAGGAGTGTGGAAGCATTCCTTCCTCTTCAAATTTTGGAAATAGTTTTAGAAGGATAACTGTTAACGCTTCTTTAAATGTTTGGTAGAATTTGCCTGTGAAGCCATCTGGTGTTGAACTTTTGTTTGTTGGGGATTTTTTGATAACTGATTCAATTTGTTGCTAATATTTCGCCTGTTCAGATTTTATATTTCTTCTTGATTCAGTCTTGTATGCATGGAAGATTGTATGTTTCCATGAATTTATCTATTTCTTCCAGCTTATCCCATTTATTGGTATGTAATTATTTGTAGTCTTATAATCCTTTGTATTTCTGTGGTATATCAGTTGTAAATTCTACTCTTTCATTTATGATTTTATTTATTTGGGACCTTTCCTTTTTTCTTGATGAACATATAGTAAAGTTGGTGAATCAACCACCTAGATAGCTAGTGTGAAAGTTAAAAGATAATAGTAGTAAAATGATCTATATATGCAATAATTAGTCAAAGGATACACAAAATATTAATATTTAAAATATGACATCAAAAGCTAAACATAGGTGGGAATAAAAAGGTAGTGCTTTTAGAATGTGTTTGAACTTAAGTTACCGTCAACATAAATGTAATTTAACTTAAAATAGACCCTATATACATAGGATTTTACATATGAACCTCACGGGAATCACAAACCTATAATAGATGCACAAAGAATAGAGAAAGGAATATAAACATAACACTAAAGGAAGTCACCAAATCATAAGGGAAGAGAGCAGGAAAAGAAGAGAGGAACAGAGAGCTACAAAACTACCAGAAAATGATCAATAAAATGGCAATCAGTGCTTCAAATGTAAATGAACTCAGTGTTCCAACCAAAAGACAAGGGGTGGTTGAATGAATGAAAAAATAAGACCTATCTATGTGCTGCCTACAAAAGACTCATTTCAGATCTGAAGACACACACGGACTGAAAGTGAAGGGGTGAGAAAAGATATTCCATGGAAGTGGGAATGAAAAGAAAGCTGGGTTATAATACTTGTAACAGACAAAATAGACTTTAAGAGAAAGAAAATAGCAAGAAACAAAGAAGGGCATTACATAATGATAAAGGGGTCAATCCAAGAAGAGAATCTAACATTTGTAAACATTTGTGCATCCAACATAGGACTGCCTAAATATAAAAAACAAATATTAGTAAACATAAACAGAGACATTGACAGTAATACACTACTAGTATCCCACTCATATCAATGGATAGATCACCCAGACAGAAAATTGTTAAGGAAACATCAGCTTTAAATAACACATTAGACCAGAGGGATTTAATAGATATTTACAGAACATTCTATGCAAAAGCAACAGAATACAACATTCATCTCAACTGCCCATGGTACATTCTCCAGGGTAGGTCACGTGTGAAGCCCTAAAAGAAGTCTCAATAAATTAAAGAAGATTGAATCATATCAATCATCTTTTCTGATTACGGTATGAAACTAGAAATCAGTTACAAAAGAAAAAGTGGAAACGAACACCACCACCACCACCACTACCATGGAAAAAACACAAACATGTAGGCTAAACAATATGCCACTAAATGCTGCCCCGCCAGTGGCCAGGGAAGAAACCAAAGGGGACATCAAAAAATACTTTGAGACAAATTAAAATGGAAACATGACCGTTCAAAATCTTTGGGATGCGGTAGAAGCACTTCTAGGAGGGAAGTTTATAGAGATACAGACCTACCTAAGGAAACAAGAACCTCAAATAAACAATTTAACCTTACACCTAAAACAACTAGAAAAAGAAGAACAAACAAAGCACAAAGTTAGTAGAAGGAAGGAAATAAAGATTAGAGGGGAAATAAGTGAAATAGGGGCTGAAAAAAGCAATAGAAAAGATCAACGAAACTAAGCTAGTTCTTTGAAAAGATAAGTAAAATTGATCAACGTTAAGCCAGACTCATCAAGAAAAAAACAGAGAGAGACAGAGAGAGCAGCTCCTTTAATTTTTTTTTAAGATTTTATTTATCAGAGAGAGAGAGAGAGCAGAAGCGGAGGGGAGGGGCAGAGGGAGAGGGAGAAGCAGACTCCCCACTGAGCAGGGAGCTGGACATGGGGGCTCCATCCCAGGATCCTGGGACCACAGCTTGAACTGAAGGCAGATGCTTAACCGACTGAGCCACCCAGGTGCCCTCCTTTTAGTTTTAAAATTTATTTTCCCTTTGAATATATTCAACTGACTTGATATGCTTAAATATATAGGTTGAGTCCATTTATTTCAGTTTTGAACTTGATTTACTTCAAAGGCTGGACAAGACTAATTTCTGATTGATTTATATGTTAGGGAATCTGGACATCATGTCATGTGTGACTGTTTCTCTTAAACAACCCACCTGTGTCTGCACAGATTTATACAAAATAACCTTTTGAGATGAAAACTTAATTTAACTTTCAAACAGTGCTGATGATTAGTTATAAGAGAATATGTAACACATACAGTGCTTGCTACATGCCAGGCAACATTCCAAGCTTTCTAGACAGTAACTCGTTTAATTCTTACAGAACCCTTATGAGGTAGGATTTAGTATTACTGTATTTTACAGATAGGGAAACTGAGAAACACACAGAGGTTAACGAATAATTCCTGAAATGAATAAGTTTTAAATTGATTCAATGCATGAGAGCATCTAATATAAATAATTCAGTTACCTACGTAGACGTTTCCCTCGTTTGACTATATTTTATTATAAAATTAATATAGAGTGAAAATATAAAGATTTTGCATGCTGTCTAGTTGCCTTGTGACAATAAAAGTGGACAATATTGTACTGTACACCACTTTTTAGTATATTTCTTCAGCGTTAAGCAGGAAAGAGTACACTGAGGATATTGATAAAAAATATGCATTAATTGTTGCTTGTTCACCAAATAAGCATTATTGAGTGTCTGAAGTGGGCCAGGCAGTCAGCTGGCCCTAGAAACACGAGTAACTAGAACACTGATTCTTTTAATCGTACAGCTCACCATTTGGTCCTCCCTCCTTCCCTATCTCTTTCCTCCCTTCCTCTTATCCTCACTCTCTCCATTATTTTTTTTAAATTAATTTTGCTTAAGCCTATTTTCTACATTTCCCTTTGCCAATACTATGTGTATTTAAGGAACATTGGGGAAAGCCACCAGCAGCCACTTCCAGTGGCCTGGAGCCAGAGCTGTCAAGCTGGGAGAGGTGGAGACCATGTCCAGAGCTCCAGACCTAGCTAGAGGAAGGCCTAGAATCTGTGGGTATTTATGTATTGAGGATTACATGTGTGTATTCTGGAGTGGTTTCAAATCATTAAGGTAGCCTCTTTCTTCTCTGTCTACAACCCAGCTAGCCATGATCAGTGTTACAGGATCCCTTTACAACTGGGTGTAAAGGATTGTCACCCTCATATATCAGCCTCTTCATCGTAGATCACCTTCCTTTGGGTTTAATGGCATCTGCAAAATGAAAATTGCTCTTTTAAAATGCAAGAACACTTGGCAAGGTAGAACTCCGGTTGTCTGCTTATAGTGGATCCATGGTGCTCTGTCCAGATTTCCCCATCCCTTCCTCTGAGAGCAAGGATGGCCATTGTGAGAGACACCACAGAGGAGGTGACCCTGGGATAGGGCTGGTGGGGGAACATGTGTTGGGAAACAGGGCAGCTCAGAGTTCTCAGACAGACCCTGTTCCACATTGGGGTTCTGGCCAAGAGGACTCGTGGAGACTGAATTCTGGCCCTTGTCTTGCTAACTAAAAAAATAATACTCTAGTGCAGAATCATGTGCTTCCAGAGGATGGGTGAGCTAAGAGTGGTCCTGTAAAAAAAAGTAGAAGAGAGCACCACAGACACAGTTTTTATAGCCATACGCAGTTTCCCTGAAGGTGAGCACTACCTTACTCAAAACATTCCTGTAAATGTCCCCTCCTCACTTCTACAGCATTCTTGAGAGACCCCATTACATGTCCTCAGTCTGTAAGGTTCCTGTTTCTGCCCGCCTGGAGCAACCTTGCCATGCAGGTGACAGAATAAATGATTGAAATGGTCCATCACTGCTTTACCGCATAGTGAGTGTTAGTAAGTGGTCAGGTTACTAAGGGCCCGAGAGACAGAGTGAGAAGAAGTGGCTGATGGTGAGGCAAGGTCCACCAAGAGGTGAGTAATGGGCAACAAAGTTGCAGGATGAGGGTCTTCTGATCATGTGATCAGTTACCAGCTTGCACTCTCTTTTTTGCTCCACAGTGACTAGCCAGCAGACTGCAGTAGGTGAGGATTAATTATCTGTTTCCTGCTGTGCTCACTCAACGGCTGGGTTATTAGAAAGCCATGATCATGGACACAGGCTTCGAAGGTGACTTTTTCATAAAAACGAGTGTTTAGCAAACACTTGTCCATCGTAGTGAGCGGCAAACAGTGACAAGGTGCTGACTGGGCTGCATCTGTCTTTGAATAGCAGGAACCAGTTCTATCGTTCAGCCATATGTTGCTCATCAAATATTCAGCAGCTAGAGCTTTTATAAAGGCTTTTTATAGGCACGTGCACATGCAGCAGGGAATAAGGAGATTCAGCTTCTGAAAGCTGTGCTTGGCTTTTTTGTTTGAGCACCAGCTATTCGGAAGGAAGGAGGGAGGGGTAGGGGAATGGTTACCTGGGAAATCTAAAAATATTTGAGGTCCAGGATTTTGCTGATTTTTTTTAACTTTGTTTGTAACACCCTAATGGAATCTGAATGAACAGGTCCCCTACATTTATTCATGGGACCACCTGTTATAGGAAGATAGAACTATGTTGAGTGGCCAGGACAAGACAAAGTGCTGATTGATTGATTGATTCATCTCACAAATATTTATGAGGCATTTACGTTTTGCAAATAGGATGAAGAACCAGTAGTACAACAGTAATCAAAAAGAAACAGCCCCTGTAATCCAGAAATTTACTATCTGGCTGGTGATAACTAAATTAAGTGTACGTTTCATTTTTTAGAATATGTTCTGTAGTCTAAATACAGTCAATCCTCATCCTTCAAAGAGTCTGTATTTGTGAATTCGTCTACCTGCTACAATGTATCTGTTAGACCAGAATAATACTTGCAGTGCTTCCGTCCTCATTCGTGGATGTGTGCAGAGTGGCCAACACTTGGAATCACCTGCCTGCCGTGCATATTCTCAGTGGGGAGAGAACAAGTGGAAGCTCTGCCTTCTTGATTTAGCTCCCGGACTGTAAACAGGTGTCCTTTCTGCATCTATTTAGTGCCACATTTTCCACATTTTCTTCTTTTCACTGATAATGTTGCTGTTTAAAATGCCCCTCCCCCAGGGTAGTGTTGAAGTACTGCCCTGTGCTCCCAAGTGCAAGAAGGATGTGAGGAGCTCTATGGAGAAAGTACATTTATCAGGAAAAGTTTGTTTGGGCCTGAGTCATGGTGCTGTTGGCCAGGAGTTCAGTGTTAATGAATCAACACTACATATTAAAGAATGTGTCTTTAAATAGACATACATATAAAACAAGGTTGTATATTGATTGGTTGATGAAAATACTGTAACCAGAGATTCTCAGGGGCCTGACCCTGTGTTTCCCCTAGGAGCAGTGGCTCAGTATTCTCTAATTCAGTGTTCATGGCAGCATTACAGAACCTAACTACCTGGAATAATAAGAATTAATTGTATACATTTTGCTCTAGAATGTGAGGGTTAGGGTTATAGCGATATAGAGCTTCAAGCAGGAGAGTATAACTATCGTATTGTTTGAAAGGGATTTTTTAAATATTGCAGTTAGAATTTTCTTTAACGTGAGTTATGTTATGACAGCTTGGGAGATCGTGTGGCAGAGGAAAGCCTCTATGAAGTTGTTGTAACTCCCTCTTTGGCGAGGAATTCTCTGATATGCAATTGACAGAGTCTTCTCTGCATGTTTTTCTTAGAGGCCTGGAATTTTAAACTTGAGACACAGATCTATCTCTGGGAGGGCCACACTATGTTAGATTTGTGTTATCCTTACAGATAGGGTGTATAGGAGGGGTGTGAGAGAAGCTTGCACTTTTAAAATTTTCAATGTTAAAATACATTCTCCATTAATTTAATAATACTAATATTTGTTCTTCCATTTCACAAAGACTTCTACTTTTTTTATTTCTAAAACATTCCCAAAATATCCTAAGAGATTGGTATTATTATTTTCCTACCTTACAAATGAGAAATAGGTTCCGGTTAATTTGTTAGATGTTTGTATAAATGTATAAGTGTGTGTGTGTGTGTGTGTGTGTGTGTGTGTGTAATTTCTCCTAAATTTTTCTCCCAATTGCAGATCCAATGAATCCAAATTATGAAATGTGTGAAAGGAATGTTATCAGGAATCTTGTATAATGTCTGGACTAGCGTATCAATGAGACAATTTTCACTAACTGGTATTATTTTAAAACATATCAATAAGCTCTCTGTTTATTTCAGGAAGTAAATATGGTTAGGCAGAAAATGGGTACCTTTTTCCCCATGAGTTTCATGAATGATTCTTAATTCTCAGTTCTTGAATAACCTATAGGTTTGCTCTCTCTCACAACCTCTGTCTTGCCTACACAGAGGCAAATGTCCAAAAAAAATGCAAATTATAGATAGTCTATACACACGTATATATATGTAATTATTATAATTACTAGATAAAATGCAGTATGGCCAGTTACATTTGAATTTTAGAAAAATACTGAATGAAATTTTAGTATACTTTTTCCCAAGTTGCATGAAACATACTTGACTACAAAGTTAAATTATTCATTTTTATTTGAAATT
This sequence comes from Ursus maritimus, assembly GCF_017311325.1. Lineage (NCBI taxonomy): Eukaryota > Metazoa > Chordata > Mammalia > Carnivora > Ursidae > Ursus > Ursus maritimus. The sequence goes on along the minus strand of NW_024424230.1, from coordinate 57,960,780 downwards.
CAAATGTAACTGGATTTTTTGCATTTTTATTTGCTAAATCTGGTAACCTTGAATATAATCGTGTGTGTGCATGTGTGTGTTTGTAAAGGGAGGAGATAGTCCCTACTTTTTCAAATCACCATTTGTTTGGCTCAGTATGGGCTCCATACAGTAAACATTTCTAGGCTCTACTTTTCAATTTAATGCAAAATGTTGATTTACTCTACCAGCTGTTTATTTATACAGATGTAGCATGTTAACAAAAAAAGAGATTGAAAATTTCATCAGGCTTGGATTATAGTTAGCTAATTAAACTTGTATCTAGAAACGCCCCCTTTCTCAAAACACTTTTTTGATAACATTTTTGGGGCGTCAGAGCCAGCTTACTGATAAAATTAAGACTGAAAGTTATCAGCAGAATACTCTAAAGAAATATTTTTCCATATCTTATTTAACTATCAATTTAATTTAACTTAGGAGGCTGGTTAGGGTCCTTGAGTTACTTTCTTAGCTTGAAGTGCCTGCATTTTACAGTTAAACTGCCACGGGTTTGATTTCTNGCATTCCTGTTCCTCCCTCTCACAGCCGTACGATAACACCCTGGTGGAGCCTCCATCAAACACAACTGTCCTGCCGACCATGACAGGTGACTTTCTGATAGCTTCCTCTCAGATTTTCAAGAGATCCACTTCATCTCTATCCCTCCCCCCCAGACTTCTAAAAAATCCATTTCGGGCAGCATTCCCTCCAGGTCATCATTGTTCTGTGGACAGGCCACTGAGTGGTATTGGTGGTATTATTCACAGTCCGGCGAGTGTTGGAAGCTTTCCTTGGTCAAGCAGCAAAACGTCCTTTTCCCACACTGGCCATCTGACACTTGGCCACACAAGGGGCAGAGGGGGCTCTGTGTACAAAGTGCACACAGTCTGTGCCCTGGCTGGGGGGCTGTGGATGGGGTTCACTGACCCTGTGTGACTGGGCTGTGAAGGCTGTGAGTTCTCCTGAGATTGCAGGGGACAGCAGATGATCGGGGCTGACCCCTGGGGTCTGTCTCTGCAGTGTACATTTCTTAGCAGCTCGCATTGTCAGAGGCAGGTTTTCTCTTGGTTGACCCGAATGAAAACACATGGTGTAACTCTTAGGGGAGAGAGGGTTACAGGGTGCTCCATGTTCCCTTCCCCTAGAACTCTGCTGAAGGACAGCATCTTTCCTAGAGAGGACATTAGGCCTTTATGAATAGTGTGAAATAGATGTCATGGAGAGAAGATGGCCAACCAGGAGCTCGGGTAAAATGGCCATCTAGAGAAGGACAGATGGGACATGTTTAACGGGTGAATAGATGCTCTAAAAGTTCAGTTCCAGGTATAATTTTTGATGTCACTGGATTTTGCACCAAAGGGCACTATAGATACTGAGTGAGCAGCTGTTACTCCGTCGGAGAAATGGAGGAAGTAGCAAGTGGATTAGTTCTTTATAAGAATTTTTATGTAATTTTCCAAATTGTACAAAGTTTACATTTTTATAAGTTGTATTAAAGCAATGCTGATTTGTAATGTTTTCTCACATTAAGAAGACCCATACAATTGACACAGCAGAAAAATGATGAACACATTTAGTCTAAACACAAAATGACCACAGATGTGGGGAGATAATATGGTAAAATAAACAATGACTAACATCATGATTTCCTCCAGTTCCAACTATTTAGTTTAAAAACCCGCTGACCTTTAGAAACAATGAGAGTGGCTGTCTGGAGCACGGGATGGGCTCTGTAGTGCTGCTCTTGCTTTGAAATCAATTGTCTTTGTCCATTCAGGAGCTCAGGGCCAGGCTGCACAGCTCACGCCTCTTCTAGTGCATGGGCCTTTCACAGCTCCTGAGCTTGGTATTGAATTGTTCCTTCTCTTCGTTCCTAGAGCCCTGGGATTAAATTTGCGGAACTTGTGAGTCATGTCATAGCATCTCCTTAGCAGTTCCTGTGAACTCCAAAATGTGCATATTTCAGGGCACACATCACAGTTCAGGGTTCCCCTGGCTTGTTACCCCAGAGGGTAATGATTAGAGCAGTTTAGTGGAATGAAAACCACTTGGCGAGTCATGTTTTAGAATTTTCTTCAGTTTTCCCACCTGCTACAGTCTATCAGAATACCAATAGCTGACTCTTCTCGCTGTGACATCTTTAGGAGACAGCCAAACATTCTGGGTTCTGGGACAGTGTCCTGTCGGAGAGAGGATTTTGTTTCCACCAGAGGGAGCCACTTTGCCCAAAACAGTTCCTCAACTGCTTGTTTTCCAGGCCTTTCTGACAATTCCCACTAACCCCTTTAATTGGTCTCATTTATACTTTTCTCTAGAAAAATCAAGATAATTTTCAATAATCCTTTATATTAAGTATCATTGCAGTTTAAATTGTGAGGAAAAAACCAGAATTTTTTGGAAAGGAGATGAACAGAACACAGCTTCATGAAAATCAAACTTACTGGCAAGAAGAGTAGCACTAATTCAAGAACTGACTTAATGATGAAACCAAAATACACTCTTTCCCTCCAAATTGAGGTTAATTATGGTGTGGGGACCAAAGAGCAGGAGAAAAGATTTCAGAAAGGGAAGCACAGTGCCATAAGTACAAAGGCAGAAAGTAAGCTTTATGAATAGGTACATAGATAATAGCAAACTCTCTCTTCTGTATGAATGATAGAACCCAGAACATTACAGAGCATTCCCAGCCACGTCTTTCTGGGCTGTCACTCAAAAATAGCAGCAAAATATCCACTTATGCAATGAATTCGTTATATCGCAGACATGTGATGCAATTGTTTTATCAATAGCGAAGATGATAGTTATGTTCTCATTATGTTTTCATCAGTATACTCATTACCTCTGAGATCTTTACTGGAGATTTCTAAAGTTAGGATGTAGGATTCAAGGAAATACAAAGAATCCAATGTATCTAAACTCAAGGAGTTTACCATCTAATTCTGAGATTCTACTTGGAAATAATGTTAAATGATGTAACGTTTCACCAGTAATACGCATAATTGCACAAATAAGTAAAGTTTACTGTTATGTGACTAAAGAGGGTGGGCTTGTCCTTAATGGTGAGGAACATCTACTGAAAGTCCCAATTTTACTTTGACATAATTAATATTCAGTCCCTCTTTCAGATAGCATTTGGCCAATAACAACTCTATATGGTTTTTACGGCTTCTCCTGAAAAGTGAAAGCAGATCCATGTCATCTGTGAAGAGCTGTATCTGTGTTTTTCTGGGCTATCGTTTATCTAAAGGCTGTTTCCACTGTATAGCTCTAGGTTAAAAAGTATGAATCCATTTGTGTGTCTGTAGGGAGCTGGGAGGTTTGGGGAGGTTAATACAGTTATGTTTCCTGTTCATAGTAAAGCATCAGGAAAAGAAATCCTTGGGGGAATCTTAGCATATCCAGTGTTTAAGATTGTTTTTGGTAATTTTTAATCCTGAGGGTAGTGATGGGAAGGGAAAGAAAGTGTGTGTACATGTGTGTATGTATGTGTGTGTATGTGTGTTTGCATGCACATGCATGTGTTTGTGTGTCTGTACACGTGTACGTGTGTGCATGTGTGTCTCTGTGAGTACATGTGTATGTGTGTATTTGTGTGTATGTGTACACATATGTATGTGTGTACACACATGCATGTGTGTGTGTGCATGTGTGCCTCTGGGAGAGTACATGCATGTTTATTTAAAATAGATCCGACTTAAGAAGTGGGTTATTTCGGTCCAAGGGATGAGAAGAAAGGGGAGAATGAGAAAGTCAGGGGACTTTGCCTCAACATTTGCCTGCATGTTGGAAAGGAGAATAGTATTTTCTGTAGCATACAGCCAGAAAGTGGAGCATAACAAAAACCTTGCCCAGAGCAGACTGGTTTTAGAAGAAATCTGTTAAAATGATGTCTCTACCATGTTATGGAACTTGGCACAGCTTTTTTCCCTTTCTGCCTATAGAATGTTCCATTTGTCTGAAAAAGTAAAGTCAGTGTTTGGGTGTTACCTTCTGCAGAGAGTTTGCTGCTGTCACCTAATCATTGGCTGAGGGGGCAGTGCCCGTGGGCTTTCTGCATGTGGACCAGACGGTGCTAACGTATTACATTCCTGATTCTTCCCCTCAGCCCTCCCCTTCCCTTTATTTCCCTCCTTCCCTTTCCTCTTCAGTTTCATGTGATCCTATAGACAGTGTCAGCTTGGTTAAGACTTATTTTGTAAATTGGAGACACTATAAACAGTGTCCCTGGGTCCCTTATTTTGTTTAAGGATACATTCAGCACCTACCCACCTACTTCCAGTCAAGGCTACGGTGGTTTCAAGGCTACAGTCTCGAAGAAATGGAAAAATTGGAAAACAAAGCATAACCCTTTGTAATTTTTAATCTAATTGTCCCTCACAACTACACTTAACGATTTGCATGGAGCTTTTTTCCCTTTCCTTTTCTTTTCTCTTTTCTCTTTTCTTTTCTTTTCTTTTCTTTTCCTTTTCTTCTTTTCTCTTTCGTCTTTGCATTCTACCAATGAAGAGATTGAAATATAGAGAAGTTACATCATTTAAAGCCACAAAGAGAGCGAGAGGTGAAACCCATATGGGAAGCCACACTCCTGACGTCTAATCCAGTGCTCTTTGCTAACTACCACGCTGCTTTGCAAGGACAGGCTGTGTGCCTGCGTGCCATAGGCATTTGTAGGAAGTTTGAATAAGAAGCATGATCTCCCAGACCCCCAAGTATGTTGAAAAATGACAGGTGACGAGGAGAAATTGGATTGGACCTAACACTCCTGGAATGGATGGAGATTCTCAAATAAAGGACCGACTTACACTTGGTGTGGTAAATGGTTACCTTTTAATTTCCTGTCATTGAGCAAGTCTGGTTTAAGAATTAGGGAGAAGAATACAACTTAGAAATAATATTGCTCAGCTAGGTAGCTTGAAGGCTTATGGCTTTTCCTTGCAAGGAGTTTACGTTATCCAAATATAATTTGATGAACTCTATGTGAGTAGGTGGTATGACGTTTATGGCTATGTTATTTTATAGTGATTCCGGTCCCTGGAATCTGGGGAAGAGAAAAGTTATACAGGCTCGAATATTGCTAAAGTTCTCCTAAGGCGTGCTGAGCATCTTTTTATAGCGTGTGAGCCAACAAAAAACAAGTGTGATACCATCCCTCTTGCCTTACTTCTCACTTTAACTTAGAAGTCCAGGTGTGTGTGCACGCATGCATGTGTGTGGTAGAGAGACAGTCAGGTTCTTATTTGGACCAGAAGTGTTTTCTATTTGGGGAAACTCAAACTTGGAAACAAAATTAGTTTGCCAAAATTATTTAAAAGTTTAATAATCCTACATGGATGGAAAAGTCAGAAAATTTTGCACATTACATCGCACCTGAGAAGTCACAAGGGTACCCAGGTATTTCCAGAGCCTCAGGTGCTTTTACAGGGAATTAGGGTCCTGGAAGAAATCCCGACAAGGTTTTCAGGCTTCACTACTTCGTCTTTCTTCAGGTAGGACGGCTTCTCTAGCAGACTGCCAGCGTGCCTGACCATGGTTTCACCTGCGTCTGTCAGCCAGGAGGTCTTCTGGAAGGCAGGGCGGGAAGCATGGAGGGTCCTTGCAGAAGCAGAGGAAGGATATCATCTTCTGTGTGTGTGTGAAACTACCTCTCCTTCTAATCTATAACAAGCTTTCTCTTCTGAACCCCTATAGGACAGACATCTGACCCCACAATTGAGGGCACCTCAGATGTCTACAGTTATTGGGGATATTCTGATAAGTGTGAATTGTGCCTCCAACCAGATTGTAGTTTCCTTTTATTCTAACGTCTTTCATAGGAGACAGAGTGAGAGCTCAATAATTGCTTTGTAGTTTAGCTTCTTTTTTCTTTTTCTTTTTTCTTTTTTTCCTCATCCCCTATTTCAACCATCCCCCCACCCCCTCCTCTCTGGTAACCATCACGTTGTTCTCTATAGTTAGGAGTCTGTTTCTTGGTTTGCCCCCCCCCCCCGTCTCTTTTCCTCCGCTCATTTGTTTTGTTTCTTAAATTCCACATATGAGTGAAATTATCTGATATTTTCTTTCTCTGACTGACTTATTTTGCTTAGCATTATACTCTGTAGCTCCACCTGTGTCATTGCAAATGGCAAAATTTCCTTCTTTTTTATGGCTAAATAATATTCCATTGTGTATCTATACCACATCTTCTTTATCTATTTGCCAATCGTTGGACACTTGGGATGCTTCCATATCTTGGCCACTGTAAATAATGCTGCAATAAACATAGACATAATGTATATTTTCAAATTAGTGTTTTTGTTTTCTTTGGGTAAATACACAGTAGTGGAATTACTGGGTCATAAGGTAGTTCTATTTTTAACTTTTTGAGGAACCTCCATACAATTTTCTAGAGTGGCTGCCCCACTTTGCATTCCCACCAACAGTGCAAGGGGGTTCCCCTTTCTCCGCATCCTTTCCAGCACCTAAAATCTCTTGTGTTCTCGATTTTAGTCATTCTGACAAATGTGAGGTGTTATCTCATTGTAGTTTTGATTTGTGTTTATTTCCCTGATGATGAGTGATGTTGAGCATCTTTTCATGTGTCCGTTGGCCATCTGGATGTCTTCTTTGGAGAAATGTCTGTTCATGTCTTCGGCCTATTTTTAATTGGATTATTTGTTTTTTGGGTGTTGAGTTGTATAGTTTAACTTCTATTTAAATGGATAAATTATCAATACAAGTTTTCATTTCTGCTTCTAATCCACCTTATTTGTCAGATGTTTTCTAGGCTACCTGCTTTCAGGCTGAAATGATGGATTGTTGCAGTAAATATATAACTTACCTGTGATAGGTGTTACAAAATGATTCTCTATGAGATTTTCCTGTTTTATGGGTTAGAGGCCTGGGGTGTTTTTAAAAGTTCCAACTGCAGGGATGCCTGGGTGGCTCCATTGGTTAGCTGGATAAGTGTCTGCCTTCTGCTCAGGTCATGATCCTTGGGTCCTGGGATCAAGTCCTGCATTGGGCTCCTTGCTCAGCAGGGAGCCTGCTCCTCTCCCTCTGCCTGCCACTCCCTGTGCTTGTGCCCTCTCTCTGACAAATAAATAATTAAATCTTTAAAAAGAATAAAAGTTCCAACTGTGAACACAAAGTGCCTGGGCTTGAGTAAAATTTGTCCTTTCTATAGCGTGAGTGCCGTGTCTTGATTCATCCTTCTCAAGGCTAAGGCTAGGATGTAACACCACAGTAACCTGGTCTGGTATGCAGATACTTACCCAATATTAGAATAATTCAGCATCAAGAATATATAAATGTAATTCATTTTATTATGATTTTAGTGATACTTTCCCCCAATTTATCCCATAGGATTTACCTAACAGGACCAGACTGGTTGCAGAGGTGAAAGGATCCTTTAATAATTGAGTGCCTTCAGCGCTATCAAAAGGTTTATATAAAATATTTACATATATTTATCAAATATAAATATTTGGTTCTTAAATTTATATCCCACTTTATTCCAAATAGGATGTAAAATGGCTTATAAAGAATATATAGCATAACGTATAGCATAATACATAGCGTAGGAAAAAAGATAAATCCAGGGTTAAAGTTAATACCCAAGGTTCTGCAGACTTTAGCAGGGGTGGGTTCATAGGAAACACCAAGCATGTTAGCAGTCAAGTCAAAGAGGAAGGCAGTTAGGTAAAGAATGCAGAAACCCTATGATGGAAACCATTAAGCTTCTCAGAAGTATAACAAAACCTAATGCTATGGTGTAGACTCCATTCTTATTCATCCTCAGGACAGGGAGCCTATGAGATGCTGTGACCCTCATTCTTACAATCTCTTCAGTAAACAAAATAACGGGGACTACTTCCTGGTGTATCTTACGTATAAGATAAAATGTAGATTCTCCAAGAGAACTGAGGATTGCTTTTGTTTGAGGCTGAGGTTCTCCATGCTGCAGTCACGTTAGGCTGACCTGCTGAATTTGTACCTGGGGCTGTAGCTGGCTCCAACCATGTGGCCGAGGGCCCAGCATGGGGTGGCTCTGACAGTTCCCCAGGGTTCCAGAGCTCTGCCAGGGCCGTGCCTTGGCTCACAGGCCATCCTCCAGACACTGACTTCTTGCTAACATGCATAGGTCGGGACCGGCAGAGATCTCGAATTTCTGCCCTCCAGCAGAAATATCTGTATGGAGTACAGAGTTTATAGCTGCTCATTAGGAGAGAACCCATGGACTTTTAGAGTCAGGGCATCATGTTTTTGGAGACAGCTTGTTTACAAGGAGGTGTTGTCCCTGTTTAGCACATTTAGACTACTGAGCTTCTCATCATTATCTCACTTCCTAGCCCTCTGTGGACATTTTTCAGGGACAAAAGGTGACTTCCCATCCACGTGGGAGGTCCTGGATATTGTTTGTACCTCCTGCCAGTTAGCCTGTAACTCCCCTCTCTGGAGCACACTGCCGTGTCCGCCTCTAGCAGGAGTCAGAGCAGCCCTCAACTCATCTGCGTCCACACACTGTGATGTGAGATTTGCTCTTGCTGGTGAAGTTGCTTGCCCTGCAGCCAAGAACTGGGGCTGCTCCTGCCTTTGCTCTGGAGGATAAAGATGGTCTTGAGTGACCTCCTGACTCATTTCTAGTGTTGATGAAAAAGCACAGCCTGGCAGTCAGGAAGCCGGCCATTTGCTGAACACGCGATACACAATTTCAAAATGATTCTGACCACCGGATACTTGAAGCAGGAAGATTTTTTAAGCACATGGAAGCCTAGGTGTTTGTTCCAGTTCCACTCATTGGTGGGTGGGTGGGGCAGGAGGACTGGGTGGAGATAATCATAAAAGGATGGCACCTTTATGTAATAAATAGACCTTATTCCTCTCCCCGTCCTTCCTCAAGAGAGAAAATCATGCCATTCCTGTTTGAGCCAGAAGCCGGTAAAGGGAAACTTTTGGCTCAAACAGTTCAGGAGAGCGGGTCAGCGAGGATATCCTCAGACACAACTGAAAGACGCGGGTCAGCTCCAGGTCTCCTTGGAAATGCATGCACAGCTCTGGTGAGAGGAAGACACTAGTAAGCCCCACCAAAGTTTGGGGACTTTTAAAAATAGTGTCAAAATTTCAAATGTGACCTTTTTCTCCCTTCAGTTTCAACTCAGCACAAAATTAGGTGGAGTTTTTCGAGTGGTGAGTTATAACCCAACCTAATAAAGTCTGCAGATAATATTTTTGGTAGGATGCTGGGGAAAACCATTACTTGTCAGCTTTGCACATTCTTCGCGGTCAGTGATTATGCACCTAATTATGTTAAGGATCCCAAGCCTGTTCAGCTCTGTGCCAGCTTTAAATCACATTTTGAGTTCCTGTGAGCTGCCGCTGTGAGAGCGATGCTTATCCCATCGGCCCAGCGGGTTCGCACGGCACAGAGGGCTTCATTTCTCGCCTGCGCTACACGCGTCTGACTCTTGTATTGTTTATGTTTTGAGAGTGACTTTCTCAGTGAAATGCAGTTATTTTGACATTAGGCATTGGAGACAGTTTCCAGGAGTCAAACATTTGTCTTGGAATGTGCACCTCCAGCATCTTCTACGTTGTGCTGTCGAAAAACACAGCAAAATAGGCCTTTCTCTAAGTCAACATTATGCTACCTTTGACATGAATCACACTCTAAATACACATACATGACAGAATGACTGCACAGGGCCACGCCATATCTGCGTGAGATCAGCAGGAAAGAGATGGACATTGTTAGCCAGAGTCGACCCCAAAATCGCTAGAGGTCTAGTGTCTAGATTCAGGAATTCCGTAAACTTGGAATCAAATCCTGCCTTCTCCGCTGAGTAATCTTGGGGCTTTGGTAAGTCACGTTGTGCCCCTAAACCTTCATTTCCTCATTTGGAAGGTTAGAATAGTACTCACCGTGAATTTATTAGGAATTGTTTTGGGGCCTAAGCTGAGCTCTATCCTACAGCGTGTTCCCTGTGCATTGACAAGAATATTGTATTCTGCTGCTTTTTGGATGGGATGTTCTGTAAATATCTATTAAGTCCATCTGGTCTAATGTGTCATTTAAAGCCAGTGTTTATTGATCTTCTGTCTGGATGATCTATCCACTGATGTCAGTGGGGTATATAAGCCCCCACTACTATGATCTTACTGTACATTTCTCCTTTTATGTCTGTCAGTGTTTGCTTTATATATTTAGGTGCTTCTGTGTTGGGTGCATAAATACTAATGCACTTTACGTCCTCTTCTTGGATTGGCCTCCTTATCATTAAGTAATGCCCTTCTTTGTCTTTTGGTATAGTCTCTGTTTTAAAGTCGATTTTGTCAGAGATGAGTGTTGTTACGCTGGCTTTCTTTTCATTTCCATTTGCACAGAGTATCTTTTCCCATCCCTTTGCTTTCTTTAGATCTGAAGTGAGTCTCTTGCAGGCAGCATATAAATGGGTCTTATTTTTTCATCCACTCGGCCACCCTCTGTCTTTTGATTAGAACATTAGTCCATTTATATTTAAAGTAATTGTTGGGATGTAGGTCCTTATTTGTTAATTTTTTCTGGTTGTTTTTGCAGTTCTTCTTTGTTTCTTTCTTCATCTTTTGGTTTCTCCTCTTATGGCTTGATGGTTTTCTTCAGGGGTATGTTTGGGTTCCTTTCTTTGTGTGTGTGTATCTGTTGTAGGTTTTGGTTTGTAGTTACCATGAGGCTCATGTATATCTACGTATATATACATAAAATCTATTGTAAACTGAAAGTCACTTAAATTTGACTGTGTTCTAAATGCATTACATTTTTGCCCACTCCCCATTTTATGTTTTTGATGTCATATTTTACATCTTTTTATTATGTTCATCCCTTAACTTATTATGCATCCCTTAACTTATAACAACTTATTGTAGTTATAGTTGATTTTACTATTTTTTGTCTTTTATCTTTCATACTAACTTTCTAAGTGGCTGATTCACTGCCTTTACTATGTATTTGCCTTTACTAGTGAGATTTTTTTTCTTCCATATGCTTTTTTTTTTTTCTTCCTAGTTATGGCCTTCTCTTTTCTGCTTAAAGAGCATCCTTGAACATTTTTTGTAAGACCGTTTTAGTAGTGATGAACTCCTTTAGCTTTTGCTTGTCTGGGAAACCTTTTAAAAAACCTTTTTATTATGTTCAGTTAGTCAACATATACTACATCACTGGTTTTTGATGTAGTGTTCAATGATTCATCAGTTGTGTATAACACTCAGTGCTCTTTATATCTCCTTCAGTTCTGAACAATAACCTTGCTGGATAGAGTATTCTTGGTGGTAATCCCTCACACATTGTTGCTGAAAATGTAAATTGGTGCTGCCACTATGGAAAACAGTGTGAAGATTCCTCACATAATTAAAAATAAAACTACCATACAATTTAGCGATTTCACTTCTGGGGATTTATTTGGAGAAAACAAAATCACTAATTTGAGGATATATATGCACCTATATGTTCACTGAGCATTGTTTATGGAAGGTGAGATATAGAAGCAACCCAAATGTCCATTGTTAGATGAATGGATGAAGATATGGTGTGTGTTTATATAATCTCCCTCTCTCTCTCTCTCTCTCTCACACACACACACACACACACACTGGAATATTGCTCAGCTATAAAAAAGAATGAAATCTTGCCATTCATGACAACATAGATGGACTTATGGGTATTACACTAAGTGAAATAAGTCAGACACAGAGAGACAAATATTGTGTGACTTCACTTATATGTAGAATCTAAAAAACAAAACAAATGAGCAAACAAAACAGAAACAGACTTACAGATACAGGATAGAAACTGTTGGTTATTGGAGGCAGAAGAGGTTAGTAGTGGGTGAATAGGTGAAGGGGATTGAAACGTGCAAACTCCAGTTATAAAATAAATAAATCATGGGGATGTAATGTACAGCATAGGGAATATAGTTAATAATATTGTAGTAATTTTGTGTGGTGACAATAACTAGATTTATCATGGTGATCATTTTGTAACATAAAAATGTTGAACCACTGTTATACACCTGAAATTAATAGGCTATTGTATATCAATTATACTTCAATTAAAAAAGAAAGAATAGTGCCCACCTCAGTGTTGTAGAGAGCATTCAATGACACAATGTGTCGACTCAGAGGAGATACTTAACAGGTGTTAGCTATCATTATTTCCCTACCTGTCCATATCTGACCACTGATGCCACGGGTCACTTGTACCCTTATTCCCTACCTTCCTGGACTGTGAGTTGAGCACTATCCTGGACTGGAGGGGTCTCAGGACCTGGAATTTCCATTCCTTGTCCATATGCCAGACAGAGTGGCTAAAGTATTTACGCTTGCTCTAGGGAAGGCCCAGAATAGCTCCTTGTACTAAGAGAGTATGGACTGAAATTCAGCGAGTCTTTATTCCCAGGTGAGGGAAGGCTATAATGGGCAGATGCTATTACCTTCTGTCTGCAGACACGGAAATGAATGGCCTGTAGTGGTGTCAATGTCATTGATTCCTTTGCAGAAATCTGTGTGGCCTATTTAAAAGACCCCTGAGCTTTGTTTCAAATGTAGTCCACTTTCCTCTAGACCGTCCCGGAGACATGACGATCAATGTTGGAACTGAAGGTTCTCCACCGCCATATTCATTGGAGTTTTAAATTCCTGACATTCACAAAGGCTTTTTTACTTCATAGGTTTATTGTTCAAATTAAATAAAATAATTAATATCAAGTATTTCTGGCACATGACAGGTCCTCAGAAATGTTAGTTCTCATTATTATTATCATCATCATTAGAATCAGCTGTAAGTCTGTGTGTGTGTGTGTGTGTGTGTGTGTGTCCATGAAAGAGACAGTTTCCTCTTATATCTTGAAGATGTGATGGTGAAAATAAAGGTTTGGGTTGATATTCAACTGGCATGCACCTGTGCAGCCAAATGGATTATAGAATATTAAAATATACCCAATAGGTTAATAAATAGTCATTGCTCTGAGCCCCTCCTCCACTGCCCTAATGTTCCAGCTCTCAACCCTTCCTCCAGGACCATGAGATCACCTTATGGTATAGCATCTAGAGGGTTACATCTGGCTTATCTGAAGACCCCCAGAACCTTGCCCCAGTGATAAAACTAGCATTAGTTCTGTGTGGTTGGTTTCTGGATGAGACTGGTGGTTAAGTAACTTGAATAGTATTACTAGAAAATTATAAAAATATAAAAATTTGAATATCACTTTTGTGAAGATTAAAATATCAAAAATAAGTTCCAGAATTGTAAAATTGAGCTGCTTTGAGAAATGACTAGGCCAATTAAAAAAATTCTAGTAGTCTTTACCAAATTTTTTTCTGATATAAAATATGAGAATTAAGGGTAAAATATAATTTTAAAAATCATGATGTATGAAATTTATTTTCTTGGAGACAAAAGTAAGCTTATTCAAAATCCTGATGGGCTGATTAAAAAATTACAAAAGCAAAATTTTATCACCACGAAGTGGTCTGTTTGAGATTGACTCTGAAGTCCTGCTAAAAGTATCAATATATTTTGCAGAGTAACTAGAACAAAACCCAAGTTAATAAGAAATGTGATTATGTAGTGAAATACCTTTTTTCTAGATGCTCATCTTTATGGAGATACTTTAAGTCCTAATCCTTGAATGTGCCCAGCCCCGGACCAGGTCTTGCCAAGAATCCACAAGTGGACAGCCCCACCCCTGCCTGGACAACCCGGGTCCTCACCAAGGACCCAGAGGAGACCAGAGTTTCTAGCCCTTCACCGGGGAGTGAGCCAAGCTAACATTGTGTTTCACTTTTGGAAACCAGAAAGGAAGTAAAACTTGATGAAGGTATCAGGTGAATAAATACTAGAGCTTTTCTAACTGAAATCAGGTACTCCTAATTACACTGAGCAGTTGTCTGACTTTAGACAAAGTCACCTACGTGAGCCTCCGTTTTCTCATCACAAGGAGAGGGGTTGAACTCAAGGAGTACGAAGGGATACTTCTACATAATAAAGAAAAAGTAGCCCCAAAACTAAAGGGAATTTTATAGAGAATACTAAGAAGCAATGCTGATTTTTCTTGATTCTTGGATACATTTTTCCTCTTGTTTTGGAATTTTGAAAATTATAAGATGGCTCATAATGGGGGAGAAAATTGTCTTATAGTCTCTATTTCCATCACACCTCTGGACTCAATCATGAATCTATTCAGGTGCATGATGCCTTAGTTGAATCTATTTACGTAAAAGCACTACAAGGAAAAATAAAATAAGATGAAAATTGAGAGGGAGCCAACCATAAGAGACAGGGAACTCTAGGAAACAGTGTTGCTGGAGGGGAGATGAGTGGGGCATGGGGTAACTGGGTGAGGGGCATTAAGGAGGGCACTTGACGTCATGAGCACTGGGTGTTATATGCAACTGATGAATCACGAAGTTCTACCTCTGAAACTAGTGAAAAAAGAAAAGCACTACAAAGCGTTGGTTTCTTGGCTGAAATGAAACTTATTTAAAATTCTTTAGAATTCAGAAATTTAGAAATAGTATAGTATGAGAAGCATTGGCGCTGAAAGATGTGTATGCAGAACATTGCCTTCTTATATAATTAAAGGCAATAAAAATCTTCCCATTTTTTCAGAGAGATAAAATCTTTTCAGGCTAGTTAATGTTGTTCAGATCAATTCATACAGCTTGCAGCCCAGTGAGGGGGCAGACAATCTCCAAGAAATGTGACAGCCATGTAGTTACTAACTGGGTTCAGTGCTATGAAGATGAGGGCGGTGCTGTTAGAGAGGAGACAAGTGCTGAAGGGGCCACCTTCATTAGGCGGGCAGGTTAGGGGTCTCTGATGAAGGAAGAAAAGACAGCCAAGTGAAGAATGGGGCAGAGATGGGGACACAGAGGGGATACCCGGGGCAGAGAGAACTGTACGTGCCTTTTGGCCTGCCGAGGAACGGGAGGAGGGCAGAGTGGCCGGTTCCGATAGGAGTGAGAGACGCCCAGAGCTGGGCTCCCACCGATGAGCAGTGCCGTGTAGGCACTGGCCAGGAATATAGATGTTATTCTACGAGCAGTGGAGAACCTTCCATGGGTTTTAAGCAGGAGAATGGTGTGGTCTTATTTGCTGTTTTGAAGATTATAACAACGCAAGGTGATGGAGGTTAACTGAGTGTACTTTGCTAATTATTTCACAATATATACATCATATCAGTATGTCGTGCACCTAGAACTAACACAATACTCCATGTCAATTATAGCTCAATGGAAAGAAAACAATCCACCCGAGGCCCCAGTGGGAGGAGAGATGAAATGCGGCAGGGGGCGGGGCCCCGTGGGGGCGGGGCTCATGTGGCGGCCGTGGTGGCGAGAGGCAGATATTCACAATCTGGGAGGAAAAATCAGCAAGACTTGCAGATGGATTTGATATGGAATGTGGGAGGGAGGGAGGCGGAGAATTAAAGCAAAGTTCTTGGTTTCAAGTTTGAGCAACGGGCTGGGTGGTGGTACACGTTTACTGAAATGAAGGTAGAGCAGAGCCCATGGAGGAAAAACCAGAGTTTCCTTTTGGATGTGTTATGTTTTAGTTGGCAAGGAACCTGCCAAACAGCACTGCCATGTGGGCTGAATTCAGATATATTTTCAAATGGAATATGAAGAAGGCCTAGGTTAAATTTTAACTGTGATTGTGAGAATTTAATGTAATATCCTCGTAATCTTATGCTATTATAAATTAAAATTTACAGTTAGCATGGTGTTCCCCCCACTGTCACTGGAGTAATTGATGATGCAGCTTGCCATCCACGGTGCTTTAGATGCAAAGTAAAATGTTCTGTGCCATCCTAGCTAATTTCTTTTTCAACTGTGTTCCTGTGACACCGAACATGGTCTTTGGCATGGGGGCACTTGGTGAATATTTGCCAAGGAAATGAACTAGTGGGTCTTTTGATAAAGTACCAAGTATGAGAAAGTCCAAGACTAATGATCTCAACCCGGTGGCCCAACTCTGGGTGGCCACATACTATTCAGAAATGCTCAGACTGTCAGTTCCATCTCTTTCCAGAATATTTGAGGATCTGTCCAAGAAAACACAAATGCCTAAAATGGCAGACTTTGTGGTCTGGCTCCACTTTGTCCCACAGCATCACAGGAGACGTTAAAGGAAACCTCCATGACTATGCTGTCACACATACCTGATGCTCCTTCTCTCCCTGAGATACCCCAATGCAGCAAAGCTTAGTTTCTTTCCTGGCATTTGATTTTGAAAGCAGAATGCCAACTGGAATTTCTCGAATTTACAGCTTATGGTGCCACCATACCTACATATGAACATGAGCATCAGATCCAGATGTTCCCACTGCTTGTCCTTCTGTGAAAGCATTTGTGTAACCATTACTCACAGGTCACCCTGAACTAACCATGAAGAGTGAATCTCCTGGTTCTGTGGTGTCCTGCTCACATAGGGTTTTTGAAGAATTTATCAAAAAAGACCTTATTTTAGTAAAACTCTTTTTGTCTACTTAACAATTAAGTCTGTTCTGATGTTAAAAAAAAAAAAGTAAAAACCTCTTAAATGGAAAAACCACTTACCAAGCCATGAGCTGAGACTCCAGTATTGAACTGAAACTCTAAATGATATATCAAGATCACTATGAGACCTGGAGTTACAGTGAATGGCTATTTTCAGTTAATGTTAATGATTTTTATGTTTGTTTGTACAGCATAATTGTGAAAGAATACCCTAAATGGAACTTAAGCCCCACCGAACTTCCATTTGTCCTTCAACCAATTACCTAAGACAGATGTTTAAATTAAATTTTCTCTTTTTTTTTTTTTTTAAGATACTGACAGTGCTTCTGAAGAAAACCATGCAAATAAAATGTGAAGTTGAAGATTGTTCCAGATGATTTTTAGGTCTGGTTCTCCTGCAAAGCTTAGGTTATCTTGAAAATTAAATTTTAAATGATATTTCCCATTTCACTGTCCATTTGATTTTTTTTAACCTCTTGAGCCTTATTACCAGAGCTCCCTGAAAGGACAATTTGCGGTGTCCTGGTGGTCCCTGCAGTGTTTGGTTGACCAGTTGGAACAGCCCCTTGTTTATTCAGGCATACATTCAGCAGAGCCGGGTCCTACCTAGATAGAAGCTTGGAGGTCAGTGTTCACAGTTAGCTCCTTCATCTCAAATGCCATTCGGTTTCATCTCTCCAGATTTTTCCCACACTCTGGGGGCTGTTCAGGTACCATCCCCACCCACCGTGAATTCTGGCACTTCCTTCAGTTTGTCTGAATCTCTCTCTATATTAAAGTGTGGTTGAGCTCACATTTCTTCTCACACAGTTGAGCAGTTGACTGCTCTGTGATATTTCACTTATGTTGGTCTTGTGTCACCAAATAGTTTGTAAGATGCTCTCCAGCAGAGTCAAATCTAATAACCATAAATCCTGTACAGAACTTGGAAGGGTTCAGTTGCTGCCATAGATACTTCTATTTGGCTCTTTCCAGGGCAGTGGGCTTTCCTTTTTCTCTCCTTCCTTCTGCACTATTCAGTTCTACACACATTTAGTAAATACCTCTTTTCCCCTCATCCTGTCTGGGAGCTGAAGTTAACAGAGCCGAATGTGATGTGGTCTGTGTTCTTAGCCACTTACAGGTTAGTTGGGAAGACAGATACATCAGGAATTCATTTAATACATGACGCATAAGTGAAGCAGTAGAATTTTGACAAGGATGTTGGGGAGACAGAAGTGAGGCATTTTGAGTCTTTGGGAATTTTGAGGAAGGATGAACAAGGTTGAGCAGGTGAGGGCAGTGGAGGGAGTTCTGAACAGAGGAAGAAGCCCTAAAAGGCTGAGCACTAGTTTGGAATGTGGAGCTCAATCCGCCCAGAGGGCAGGTGGGCAGGCAATAGCACTGAGAGCAAAATCCACATACATCAGTGCCTTGCCTTTAATTGCTAGTAGATTCAAGATGAGGGGTCCTAGAAGTTGGAAATGTGGATGAGATCAGGTCACAGATTGTGCCCAGGAGCTTGGAGCTATCCAAGGCATCAGGAGGAAGTGAGCAGAATTGCAGGGAGGTGAGCAGAGACATTGTTTCTGTCCTGATACACTTTGACTGGATTTGTTTAGTTGTGCAACAGATTCTAAATGCAACTACAGTTTCAAACTATTAATAAAAATAAGCATAATGTGTGAGAAAAATGAAAGGCAATCACCCAGAACAGCTCCAGACTGACTACTTCCTCCTTTGGTGGCCTTGGGTATTTAAGCAATGGCTTCTGGTGTGACTTAAAAGCATGTTCATAAAGAAGGAGCTATCCTGAGCACCCCCCTGCCACAGCTGAACAGTAGAGAGGTCCTTGTAAGCTTGGAAGGCAGTGCATTCTCTGGGTCTCACTACCAACCAGATGACAAGAATTGGGAAGGTTGTCACTTCTGACTTGTGACTGTGTGGAGCAACTCTCAAAAGGGGGCCCCAACAGGGACTGGTGGCTCCTGAGGCTTGGTGCTGTTCCTTCTCTGAGTGGAACCCAGAGTTGAAAATCTGTGGAGTTCAGCCGAGCTCTGTCTTCTGCCCTTACTGACTCAGTGAAAGTTGTGCCATACTCACTGGGGCCAGCTAAACCTTCCCCCGGCCACTGCACAGGGGGAGAGCAAATTTTCTGGATAGTTTTCCTTGGAGGCTCAGAGCTCTTTAAGGGGGCCTCGTCCTGTGTCTTCACGGTGTTACTGGGGGCCAGGCATTCAGGAAATGTCAGAGTCAAAAACAGATTCCAGAAAGGCACAAAGCATGTCCATCCTAGGATGGAGAGAGGAGCAGAGTTCCCTGAGTTCTGCTGGGATAAGTTCTTATGAATAATGGGGATAATGGGATAAGATCCTCGGCATTCCTTGTGCCCTTTGGAAGCCCACTGTCTCTTTCCAGGTTTGCCCTGTACTCCCTGTACTGGGAGAGCACTTGCAGTGGACACCCGAGTTCCTGGCTCCACCAGAAACTTGCTGAGCATCCTTGGGCAATCCTCTCAAACCCTGAATATTTCCTATGAGACAACAAATATGAATATCTTCCTTTTTACCTCACATAAGATTTGCGAGGATCAAAAACCATAAGACATATATATTGATGGATTACTATTTAAAAGACACTGCTTAAAGAGTGCTCTGTATTTTATTTTATTTTACTTTATTTTTCTAAGAATGTTATATATTTTAATATATCCAAAAAATGAGGGGGCTATGTTGGTTATCATCTTTATGGTACTGATGAGAACAGAGGGCAGCAAGAGTGTAAGGGCTCACGCTCTTCACTGTCGGAGCTGGGATGTGAATGGAGGCAGTGTGGCATAGACTACATTCCTCTTCACTCCAGTCAGTCCCCCAAAGAGTTGACACCTGCAGAAAAGCTCTGGTGTAAAATGCAGTTCCACCATGTTCCCCTGTAAGGCAAGAATTGCATATTGTAAATATTACTTTAAAAACTCTTGAATAGATCTTAAATCTTTTCTCCTCCCCTCCCTCCCTCTTCACCCCATCTTCTTTTTCCCTTTTCTTTTACACCCAAGGACAGATATTTTCATTTATGTAATTAAACAGAATTTTGTACTATAAACGTCCAGAATTCTATGCACATGTAAGGTCATAGTATTATGTAGTTGCTATAGACCGAATTATGTCTCCTGAAATTAGTACGTTGAAGCCCTAGTCCCCACATGACTGTATTGTGGGTGGGGCCTCTACGGAGGTAACTAGGTTTACATGAGGTCATAAGGGGGACCTTAATTCAATAGGACTGCTTTCATAAGAGGAGAAAGAGAGACCAGAGACATTGCACACACACAGGATGTCACAAATCTCTCTGAGGATACAGCAAGAAGGTGGCCATCTGCCAGGCAAGGAGAGAAGCCTCATGAGAAACAACCCTCAGCACCTTGATTCTGAACTTCCAGCCCCCATGTTTATTTGTGCAAAAAACACATTTCCAAGTCACTAGTGTGTGGTATTTTGTTATGGCAGCCTGAGCAAATGAAGACAGTAAAATATGCCTGAGATGCTGCTTGCTTTTTAGTGACTTCACTTCAAGTGTAAATTTTTAAGAGTTTTTTTTTTTTCTTGGAAGAAGAACCAAGCAGTTTTCTTGCAGATACTGCTACTGTTGCACCCTGTCCAAAGGCCAGCACTGAGATCGAGTGTGCTGTGCCACTGCATGCAGCCCTGCATTGACAGAACGCCATGCCTTTAGGGACCCATGTACTGGAAGCACTGGCGGCATCTAGCCAACTGTAAACACCCTCCCTCATCCCACTCTTTCATGCAACCAGCCTGCTTGCCAAATGAGCCCTGGTAGAGACAGGTCATAAGGCATTTCAAACCTGGCAGCAATAAGAGCTTGAAAACAGAACGTGAATGGATACGGTTTGCTCATGAGCTGCCTTCCTGCAGACCCACCTTATATTTTGGAGTCTCTGTGGAAGTGCTTGAGGAACAACTAGAAGAAAGGAAGGCCAAAGGATGCTGTCAAGAACATTGGGCACCTGGACAATCACATTAAGATTGAGAAGAATGGCGTCAAGACTGGACTGGGCATTTCCTTCACTTTATGTCTGTAATCCCCAATTCTTAAATAATGCCAAGTGCACTGGAGGCGTTCAAGTGCACATGATGAATAGAATGAGGTTATGAAGGTACAGATGGAAAGGACATGGGTTTCTCATTCATTCCATCAACAGTTTTAGTGTGGGCTGGATAATGAGATCTGAGGGAAAGGAAGTCCTCAGGTGCCCCATGTAGGGGTTTTCATGACGCTGTGTCTCATCCTTGAGAGAATGTACGTAGAGGAGGAAAGCCGTCAGAGTGTAGCACACTCGGATCTGCCAGAAACTCAGCCCACGTTCCCAACACCACCATCAACAAAGCACGCACATTGAGCCTGTATGTTGCAGAGGAGAGAAAGAAACATTTTTTTCAGAAACACCCAGACTGCGCGGACCACATGCCGTATGATGCTTTTGTTGAAGGGAAAAGAAAGTGTTTTTCCAGAGTGGAGGAGACAAGGAAACAAGAAGTAACAACGTCACTTCCCATTTCGCTCCATGGAAAACCAGCTTGAGTTCTTCCAAGAGGGGATTACTCATTTCCTTGACACCTGTGACCTGCACTGTTAGGTTGGGTTGCAAGAGTTGAGCCAGTTGAGATGATGTGGTTCAGGGACAGGTGGAGATGGTTGGAGTTTCCTTTTTTATGAAGCGGAAGATAACTGTAGATCCCCTCAGTGGGGTTTGGGTTTATCTGCCCAGCCCAGACAACCCATTTCCTGTGGTGGAGCCACACCTATTGGTGTTCCTGGGCTACGCAAGTATGTCCACCTCAGGTAATGAATAGTTTTAATTCCCATCTGCTTTCTCATTTGTTCACCTCCCATACTCCGTGTTTTTCTTTAGGGTTCATGTTAGTTTATTTCTTTTGTTTTTTGGTTTGAAAAATAACAAGAAAATAACGCAAAGTATAGGATAGAAGAATATAGTAGCAGATTAGTAACTTTCTTATAAAACAATATATTTCAAGTACTCTTAAAGCTGCCTATGAGGCCTTGGGCTTCAAGAAAGGATTATAGTAGTGAGACCTGTTAATTGTTTAAAAAGACAGGGTTCACTTTGTGAATTATAAAATATGAGTTTGCCAGTCCCTTATTCCCAACCTCTATTTAGTGGTTAGAAAACTGCTAGAGACCTGTGATTTTAATATTTTCAAAGCACTACTCCACAATTATTGGGCGGTTTGGACACCAGCTGTCTGCCATGATCTTGTCCACAGCCCCAAGAGCTATGAGAGTTCCTTTTTTTTTTTTCTAGAAAAATGCAGTAATTCATCAGTGCCAAGCATAGACAGGAAAACAGGTATGTAAATGTGCAAGTTAGAAATACCTAATTTTTGCATTTTGACTTGAACTCATGATGGGAAGTAATTGTACCCCAAATGCCAATTCAGTTTAAGCCAAGCAGAAATATTATTGTGGGAAGTTACTTGGTGAAGACTGTTAAATCATCTGAAACATTGGAGCCCTAGAGCTCTTATGGTAATTTTGAGATGTTAATGGAGCCCATTAGGCAGAGGAGGACTGAGGACAAGTATTACAAACTATGTAATTGCATAATATATAATTAAAAGTCACATCCAATCTTTGTGAAAGTGGTCTGTTCTGTGTTGTCTTTCCTTGCTGTGGGAAGAGTTGTTTTTGTATTTTAAGCATGTCTGCAAATCCCAAATTCTGAAAAGCAGGAAATTGAAGTTGAAGTATCTAATTCATTTCATAGAAAGCATATTTTAAAAAGAGTACAAATTGGGTCAAACAAAGACTAAATAAAATCAGCCCCAAAGGGAGTTCCTGCATCCATTACACAAAGCACTTCTTTTGCACGTATCAGGTACAGATTGGGGCTGAGATGCCTCCTGTTTTCATGGGTTTACTCTCTAGTGAGAGTGAATCAACAAGGAAGTGTTCAAGTACATAATCCTATTACAGATTGTAATTAGTGCTATGAAGTAAAGAAGCAGGATGGTGAGATAAGAAGTGTATCAGTCACCCTGTGCTGCATACAAACAATCACAATATTCCAGTGATATACAAAAATCAGGATTTCTTGCTCATTCATGTGTATAGGGGCAGGGAAGTAAGGACATTCTGTCCAGTTTGAAGCATGGCAAAGGCACCGATATCAAACGCTGCTACAAGGTGAGAGAAGCTAGAAAAATGTTTTGGTGTGACCTGGGAAGGCTTCTCAGGGGAAGAGACATTTAGATTGAAACTTGAGGGAGGGAAAACAGCCAGTCATGCTAATAGTATGGATGAGTTTACCACCCAGGAAGTGCAAAAGTTCTCACGTAGTAGAAGGGTTACCTGTTTCCTGAAAGGAAGCCCATGTGGATGATGGAGAATAATATGAGATGAATATGAGAGTGATATGGAGAAATTGACACTGGGGATCTTGTAGACCTTAGTAAGGAGTTGTAATTTCATCCTCAGTGCTACGGGAGGTCTTAAACGGTTTTAAGTAGGGGATTATGTGAGAAGATCAATGTCTTTACAAAACCTCTATCAAAAACACATGGCCAGGGAGTGAGAAAGGGGTGCCAGGGAGGCTCCTTACAAGGCTGTTGCTTTCCATGGTCCAGGACAGAGGTGTTAGTGGCTTGGGCTCACTGAGAGGTCAGTGCAGATGGGGGAGGGGATGGATTAGTGGACATTTGGGAGGTAACTCAGAGGGTTTCACTGATGGATTGGATGTGGACTATCAAGGAAGCTGAAAAATCAAGACTTTCTCTTGAGTTTTTGCGTTGAACAACTAGATGGATTATGGTGATATTTACTGACATGAAATAAATAGGTGAGGAAGTGTTTTGGGATAGAATTAAGAGATTCACTTTAAACACGTTCTGTTGAAATTAACTGTTATGGGTTGAATTGTGTCTCAAAAATTGCATCTCAAAAAGATCTTAACCTGCAGTACCCCGGGATGTGACCTTATTTTTTTTTTTAAGATGTATTTATCTATTTTAGAGAGAGAGAGAGAGAATGAGCTGGGGGAGGAGTAGAGGGAGAAAGACAGGCAGACTCCCCACTGAGCGTAGAGCCCAGTGCAGGGCCCAATCCCATGACCCTGAGGTCATGATCTGAGCTGAAATCAAGAGTCGGATGCTCAACTGACTGAGCCACCCAGGTGCCCCAGTATGTGACCTTATTTGGAAACTGGGTTATTGCATATGTTATTAGTTAAGATGAGGTCATATTGGAGTAGGATGGACCCTAATCCAATATGACTGGTGTCCTTACAAGAAAAGAGAGAGACATGGACACACACACACACACACACACACACACACACACAGTATCACATCATGACTGAGACAGAGATCACAGTGAGGCAGCTGAAGACAAGGAACATCAGGCTTGCTGCCCACCCCAGAAGCTGGAAGAGGCATGGGACAGTTCTACCCTAGAGCTTTCAGAGAGATCATGGCTGACAACTTGACTGCAGATGTCCAGCTTCCAGGACTGTGAGGCAATAAATTTCTGTTGTTTTAGGCCACTCAGTTTGTAGTACTTTATTATGGTGGCCACAAGAAGCTAATATAATGCCGTAGCAGGTGGTTTGATACAGAGGTTTCTATCAAAGAGGTCTGAATCTGAGGATGAAAAGAATCCGTCAGTGCAGAGGCCCTAAGGGAGAATGTTCCAGGCAGAGTAAAGAGCACTCGTTTGGGCAGCATGTTGCTATCTCACTTGTACTCCAGCATCATTATGTGATACAACTGTCAGAAACACTGGGAAAATAAACAGAAATGACATTTTATAGCATGCTTCCCATCCCCGGAATGATTGAAATAGATATTATATTATAAATACCCAATGAATATAAATAAAAGGAATTCATGCTTTAATAACGATTGCCTACTTGCAATAAAACGTATTATGGTGAGAGTCATTTGCACTTCCTCAGACTATTAAAAAATACCAGCTTTTCCAGAACTGGTAAGGGATATAGAGGTTATCTCTGGAAGAACTCTCTTCTTTAATGCTGAGTTCTCTTCTTACTTACCATGAATAGGTCACTTCATTTCTACTTAAACACTTCCTGTCAGAAGAGGAGCTCATTGACTTCCAGGCAGCTCAACCATTTGACATTTAGAAGTTTTGACCTAGAGAGCAAAACACATTTCTTGATGACTTCAGCACCTTTCCTGAGTTATGTTCTTTGAAAAGTCTCAAAGTTAAATTCCATTTCTCAGCACCCTGGAAAGCCATTTAGATGTGTCAGTGTCACTTTCTGGTAAGAGTTTTCCCTATCTTGGTGTGCCTGAGTCTTCCATCCGAGGTTTTTTCTGGCTCCCACCAACTCTCAGGCACCCCGGCCCTCCCTTCAGCTCCCCAGCATTTCTCCCAACTCTGTGCTTAAACATCATCAGGTCAGAGTGTCCGCGTTAAAGATCAATAGTGAGGGGAGGAGATAACAAAGCCTTTGAGCATGAAACAATGAACTTTTCCCATGTACAGAATTAAAAAGAAAAAGCTAAATAAATATATAAAATCTGCATGCACGTGGACAAAAACTGGAAGGGAATATGCCTCTAATGAAAATATACTCTATACCTGGATGCAGTTTTTATAATCAAAAGTGATGTTATTAGTTCCAAGTGTCTGTTTTCACCCACTTTTGCTTTTGCACTTTCTGGAGCTCAACCCATATGCAACTTTTGTGTCTCTTTCTTCGTCACCTGATCCCTTGTTTTTGTGCAGACCTTGTTGCCTGTGTTTGATGAACTCACTCACTACGTTTTTTTCAGGCTTTATCCTCTGTTGAGTGCTTTGGTCTCCCAAGTTCTTGTGGAGGCTCCCCAGAGTTCACTTTCTCTCCTGGACCTTGAATTGTCTGGGCTTCTGTTTGTTTGTTTAATACCCTTTATCCTCACTATGGCTTCCATGTTTCCTTTACTCTCTCTGTGCCTCTTTCTTTGCTCCTGTTTTCTGTACCTTCATTTTTCACATCTGTCCAGTTATTACGATCAGATTCACTGTCATTCAATATGGCCCATTTTGGCCACTCGACCTCTGTTTCTCTGCCCGTGGGAGTCCAGCTCCCTAGAGAGTCATCAAAGGCTCATTTCCTTCCTCCTGCTCACAGTACTGATTACATTTGCTACATGGAGGCATAAACATAGGTTAATAAAAGTTTCTATTGTTCTTGTTGGTTTTGGTGTACCAGAATGATGGGAAAGAGGGAAAGAAAAACTGAAGGAGGTGAGGAAGGAAAGAACAGTGAAGGCCAGAAGGAAGAGGGAGCATGTCACCAGCACTGTGTCTGACTCATTATTTGTCACTAATGCAGAGTCAATTTTCAAAGACTGAAATTGTGACTGAAACAAGGAAATGTAACAATATAGTTGGAAAGGTTTCCATCTTCAAAATCATTTCTGAAATATGAAATTGGACACACATGCATACACCATCAGTTCTGACTGAAACTGTATATCTTCAGGGGTTTTCATGTGTGTGTCTGGGTTTTAACTTTTCATAAGAAGTTCAAGTCTGCTATAGAGGGCCATGCAAGGAAACGGAAATGAAGTATTATACATGCCAGGTTTTTGTTTTTTATTTTTTGTTTTTTTTCCATTCTGTAGCTTCAGGTATGTAAGAATTGTGCCCTGTTCCCCTCAAGGTCAAACAACCAAGTGAAGTGAACCAGGTGGGAAAAGTGATAAATCTTTATTGCCAGAGAATATTCTTTTTTGATTTCTAGATGAAATCAGGGAGGTTTGGTGATGCTGGGACTCTGAGGCATGGGAGACTAGCCCAGGTGTCTGTCATTTGGACTTATGCCAGCACCTGAAGCAGGTGATGGGGCCTCCAAATTGCTAATGCCAACAGACGCTGTGGGTTTCATTAGGGACCAAGTAGATGGTCTCTCTATTCATGACCCGATAAAGCATCATTTACCTTTTGTTCCTCTGGGTTTCTTAGCCCGCTTGCAATGTTCTTAAAGTCACACTAACTCTCTGGTATCACTTATATAAAACTTGGGAGAATTTTGGAACTTTGTGTTTTTGAATGACCTCTATTTGAGGAGAAATAACACATTTGAGGATTGAAAGAGTACAGTCTTGGGCACCATCCAGATGTTAGAAGTCTCTTTAACAAGTTTTATCTAAGTGTTAGGTTTCCCATATCACCACTTTAAAGAGATCATTTGGTTTCTGATTGAGGCCCACATCAGACCACCCACATGGACTATAATGCTCCTAATGAATTAGGATGTTGCATCCCATTGTTCACCATTAGGTGGTTAGCTCTGGAACTGGTAGGGGTAGCAGCTAGTCCATCTGCTGTATTCACAGTATCCCAGATTGCTTAAAAACAAAGATTTTTCCTGGTCTGTGGATGATCTTGAATTAGTGACTAAAGTATAATAGAAAATGGTACAGTCAAGGTCAAATGTGGATGAAACCTATTGTTTCCTACTGTTGCTGTAGCAAGTTAGCACACACTTAGTGTAAAACAGCATAAATACATTCTCTTATGGTTCTGGAGGTCCGAAGTCTGAAATGGGCTAAAATTAAGGGCTCTAGTGCTTCCTGGAGGCTCAAGAGAAAACCCATTTTCTTGTCATTTTCAGCTTCTAGAAGCTTTCAGGGCTTTTTTTGGGGGGGGTGGCTCATGGCCCCTTTCATCTTCAAAGCCAGCAATGGCTGGTTGAGTCCTTCTCATGATACCATCTCTTTTCTGCCTTCATCTTAACCTGGCAAGGGCCTTTGCAATGACACTGGGCTCTCCAGGATAATTCAAGCTCATCTCCCTATCTTTAACTTAATCACATCTGCAAAGTCCTTTTTGCCAAGTAGGGAAACATATTTTCAGATTCTGGGTTTTAGGGTGTGGGCAACCTCAAGGGCCATTATTTTGTCAAATAACTTTTCAAATGGATAGTGAAGAAATAAAAGATTTAATCAGAAAATTTTAGAATATATGAATAACATAATGTTTTGAAAGGATGTACTGATAACCAGTGCCAATGTCAGTCAAATTAAATATTACATTAGTTTACAGACTAATGGATAGAAAAGGCCGACCATCCATTTTCTGGTTTAAAGATGTTTTCTTTTGCATGGTGTGATATAATGAGGAATGCACAAAGAAATCACCTTAAATCACCAAGTGAGCTGTCAGCCTAGCATGTACAGTGAAAATCAGACATTTACATTTAAATTGCTCATACAAGTTTTTGCCTCTCTTTAATTATTAAATAGAAATGAAGCCTAATTAAGGTCATTAGCATCTAGAGGAGTTTAATAGGCTTTTCAGAGTGTCTGTGGAGATTAGATATGAGATGAGTAAGGACTGAATGGCGGTATGTGTCCTAGGTGCTGGGAATATAGATGATTCCTGTACCTTAATTTGAGGACGTGTGGTACTTAAGAAAAAAACCCTGCTCATTAAACATTGTGGGTAGATGATTTAGCTCACATTTAGATGTCTAATGGAGCACTTAAGGCAGTCAAAGAAGAGGCTGAAAATGATTTTCTAAAGTTATAAGTAACAATCATTCAGGTTTATATGCTTTTGAAATTATTTTACCTTCAAGAATAAAACACAACCTAAAACTTTTTTCTTTCCTTTTGCTAAGGGACTATACAATGAAATCAATTGGTAACATACCTGTTTTTAATTATATGCACGTTTATATTTAGTTTTTTTGGTGGTCCTAAGTATATCAAGGATTGCAGATTTAATTTTCCCTGAGAATGCAAGTCAAAGAGCAGTTAACTGCCTGTCTGAAGGTTGTTTCTTCTAAGGCAGTGTGATATGGGCTATCTAGGTGGTGGATCTTCCTGATGAAGTTGTAGCACTTGAGTGAAGGAAAATAAATGTGCTAGAAAAGAAATATACATGCCCATTGTGGTTTTTAATATTCTATTTAAAATAGAATTCTAATTCTATTATATGTAAGATACTTAAAGTGAAATTACCTAGCATATTTAAAACATAAACATTGTGCTAATACATGCAGTAATAAGGTCTTTATTAGCTATGGGAAAGAAATATTTAAATGTGAGTTTCATTATACTACAAAAGTAAAAGGATTAGCATGCACTCATGCTCTGATTTACATAAGACAAAAAAGTCCAACTTAGGTGTAGTAGATTCCAATTACCAGGAGAGATTAATTTGATACTGATACTTCTAACCTTAACTCCATTTTTCAATCATTGGTAATATAATTGAATTAAGACCCTTTTTTAAAAAACACTTATAGGAAACATAGAACATGTGTAAATAAATCCTTGTCAAACATATGGATGAATGAATAAAGAAATAAAAGATTTAATTTGAAAATTCAAGCATCAAAGAGACAAATGTATTTATTTTAAAAGTTCCTAAGTCCTTCATCCTTGCAGTTTATAGGAAGGTCCTTGCATGTTATGGCTAAGGGACTGGATGTAGCAACTTGTAGTTAGGGGCTGTGCCTTCTTTTTTTTCACACTATGTAACATAGTGTCTTATCTACTATAAATGTACAATGAATAGGTATTGAATGAACAAATACAGTGCGTTAAAAACTAACATTACAGCTATTTGTTGATTCAATAGGAAGACCTTTATAATAATATACTTATTCTCTTAAAAAATATTGATTGGGCTTCCTCTTTAGGCCAAGTACATCTTTGCTCTAAGCATATGAACATATAGAAAATAAGCAAGAGCCCCATCTTCATGGCAGTTATCATGAAGGCAAAATAATAGTCAGTGTATTAGATTTTTATATTATTAAAGACCCACAGATAACCATTTGTAGTTTCATTTTTCTCCATTTTTTTCAGAAACACTCATTCCAAGTTGGTGAGTTTTTCCAAGAAAACAGCTAGAGGGTAATGAGGATAAATGAGGGTTAGTGAGTAAAGACCCTTTGAATCCGGTGACTTGATTCATGCACACTTACAGTGAAGATGCGTTTCATTGGTACATTTCTGTCCTCAGAGATTTTATTGATGTCTATGAAGTGCATGGGGTCAGATTCTGGCCTTCCAGGGGATTGTGTGATTAGGTGTCTGTCATTCCTGCATTGTATACAGCATGCCATCCTTCTCAGAGCATTTTACAAGCATTAAATCAATGTGTTATTCAAGGCAGGTGCAATGGTACTTGGTACATATTTATTGAATTAAAGATATGTAGCACTTTAGTGGAGGATCTATTGATTAAGAACATCTTGAAGGTTCAGGAAGATCCCTTCATAACCTTTATCTTTTCATGGAGTGCCCACAGAACATCTTGAAGGTTCAGGAAGGTTCCTTCATAACCTTTATCTTTTCATGGAGTGCCCACAGATACCCATCTGCTAGGGCTGCTGTAACAAAGTGTCACAGCTCTGGAGACTGGAAGTCCAAGATCAAGGTGTCAGCACTGGTTGGTTTCTTCTGAGACCTCTCTCCTTGGCTTGTTGATGGCCGTCTTCTCCCTGAGTCTTCACATGGTCTGCCTTTTGTGTGTGTCTGTGTCCTGATCTCTACTTGTAAGGATACCACCCACCCCCTGCCACCCTACCCCAGACCTCATTTTAATTTATAGGAAACATTACCTTTTGGTAAAACCTATCTCCAAATACAGTCACAGTCTGAGGTACTGGGCATTAGGGCCTCACCATAAGCATTTGAGGGGGGACACAATTCAGCCCACATTTATTTTTACAGTGTTCTATTTATATTATTATTCGGTATGAATACAACTGAAGTTTAAAAATCTTTAGGGGCTCCTGGGTGGCACAGCGGTTAAGCGTCTGCCTTCGGCTCAGGGCGTGATCCCGGCGTTATGGGATCGAACCCCACATCACGCTCCTCCGTTATGAGCCTGCTTCTTCCTCTCCCACTCCCCCTGCTTGTGTTCCCTCTCTCGCTGGCTGTCTCTATCTCTGTCAAATAAATAAATAAAATCTTTAAAAAATAATAATAAAAAAATAAAAATCTTTAAAAATTAAGACCTAGTAAGACCTCTAAAACACTTCCACAGGCTACCTCAACCAGTCTACTTGCCCAGCCAGGTATAACCTTACCTCATCCAGAACTTTCTGCACAGTAGTTCTCAGCCCCAGCTTACTGCGGAATTGCCTAGGGATCCTTGACAACAAACCCATGATTTAACCTGTCCCAGAGCAATGTAATCATAAGCTCTGGCTATTCTGTTTGCAAAGGCCCACAAGTAGCTTTAATGACCTCTGCGGATCCCTGCACCCTTCAGCACTTAGTTAATTATTTCGTTAGAACCCTTGGCATACACTGTCCAGTTAAATGACAACTACACTTCAAGAGCAGCCAACCGCAATCTCTGCGTTGAGGCAACCTTCACTTTGATGTAGTGAGAGAGTGTCACAGAGATTCTGAAGGACTTGAGCAAAATCACATAAGTAGTTGTGTAGCAAATTTAATCCTCAATACAGTATAAGGGATAATAAGAAGTTAATAAAAACAATCACCATTGTATGAAAAAGTTTCTGTGACCATTACCCTATTGAATTAATCAGCTGAAAATTTTATTATTATCAATAATGGGAGGGCTCTAAAATACTTATGATCTTTAATTAAGTTTGTGAAAAACAGCACACATTTCTTTGAGCCTTAAGCTTTTAGAACACCTTGTCATCCCCTCTACCCTTAAATCAACTCAGCCTTTCAGCATGTGAGTGGTTCCAGGGCAGTAGCTGTGTGTTGTTCACCCTTGTCACTATAGCAACCAGTATAATGCTGATATAGTATGCAGCTAGCAAATGCTAGAATGGTGAGGGAATGAGTAAAAGATATGCAAAGGATGGAATTTTGGACCATAAAAGTGATTTGGAATCCAGATAATCAGAGCTAGAGGACCAGAGGTATCAGTGATCAAGGTCAAAGGCCAGGCTATTTTGCAGAAGCCAGTGAGCCCAATAAAAAGTGGAGCCCGGGGCTAGCCAAATACAGATGTGCATAGGAAAACTGTTGAGGAACTGGGAAAGTCATCACTGAGTCATGAACTCTGCAGGTGGCTGGGAAGCAAGGCAGCCACAAGAGTTAACTAGCCATTGCAGTAGGAGCTAACTAAGACAAGGGCGTGTATTTGGAGTTGACTTTGATGTTTGTTGGTTGGACAGAACCCAGTTTTCTGGTGTGGTTGGCCTGTTTTTAGTGCAGAAACAGCATCTTGGGTGATTAGCACAAGGTCACTGCTATGGCTGGCATGTGTATTATAGGCACAAATGGCAAAGGTAGTTTGGTCATTTTCCAAATGATCTGGCAAAAAGGATTCTTTTTTAAGGGGACATTTCTAAATTCAGGGAATTTGATGCCCACAAAGTGATTGAGGGGAAAAACTATTGGAAAAGGGATTCCCAGGTTTAGAGATTACTCTGAAGATACATGTATCACCCTTTTGTCAAGTACACATTGTACTTGCCAAGTGAGGAGGAAGATGTGCCCACTGAAGGCAGTGGGAACCAGTGAGACTGTCTGACATAAGTTGGTGTAGGTGAGGGGCAGAGTTTTCTATTTACTCACATACTTACCACTTCTGTATTCTTCATTCCTTCCCGTACATAGGAGTTCCCAGGTAGTGTGATTTTCCTTTCCTGGAGAACTTTTAGCATTCTTGATAGTACAGGCTTGTTGGTTGTGAATCCTCTTGGTTTTTGTTTATCTAAAAGTGTCTTCATGTTTGCCTTCACTTTTAAAGGATAGCTTCACTAGATATAGAACTTTTAGTTGAAAGACTTTTCTTTCTCTGCTTCTGTATGGTCAATATGTCATTCCAATATCTTCTAGCTTCCATAGTTGTTGTTGATGTCCATCATAAATCTTGTGATTGTTCCCCCTTACTTAATGTCTTTTTCTCTGGCTCCTTTAAACATTTTCTTTTTATCTTCGACTCTCAGTAATTTGACTGTGATGCATCCCACAGTGACTTCTCTTTGAGCTTATTATGCCTAGAGTGCATTGAGATTTTAAATCTTTAGGAAGGGTAAGAATTGACTGGAAAGGGCATGAAGAACATTTTGGGTGGTGTAAATGTTCTAGATCTTGTCACAGTGGTTTCACAAATGGAAACATTTGCCAAAACTCATTGAATCTTATACTAAATACCTATGTATTTCACTTTATTCAGTTTAGACAAGTGACTTAGAGCTTTTACGTTTTTTTTTAAAGTGTAACTTATGGGAGCTAGATGTATCTTCTCTAATAATTGAGTCTATTATGACTAAATGCGGGAATTCAATTTACTATTTTGTTTCTGAGGACACTTTTAAAATCTCTGCACATATATTTTTCTTTTAAATGATAAAAGTCCTGGTTAAAATGAAAAAAATAGGTAATATAATAAAAAAATACTTTAAGATCATTTTTTAGACTATTCAGGAAGGATCTTCATACTAAGAAATACGCTCAAGAGTCAACAGATAAAACTAAAAGGGAAGCATCTTAAGAATGTGTGTGTGTGAGAGAGAGAGAGAATGGGAAAGGAAGGAAGGAGGGATGGAGGCAAGGAAAGAGGAAGGAAAGAAGGAAAGAAAGGTGGGAAGGAAGGAAGGAAGGAAGGAAGGAAGGAAGGGAGGAAGGAAGGAAGAGAGGAAGGAAGGAAGAGAGGAAGGAAGGGAGGGAGGAAAGGATGAATGAACTTGAAAATGATGGTAAGGAGGGATCTGAGGATTTGGCCGCTCTGTTTCATAGCAAGTGTAGGAGTGTGAATGTGAATGCAAGGCCAATAAGCTAATAGTAGGTAAATTTGTGAATTCCATGAATTTAACTATGAGGAGACAAGTTCTGTCTATTCCCTTCCTTTCCATATGCTCCTGTCTTGCATCCTTCAATCTTTTACCCTGGTGAAGGTTAAAGATTTTACATTGTGTCCCCCACATGGCTGTGTTAACAGCTGTAAATCAACAAATGACTTATTATGTTCACCTGTTACATTTCATTCATTTGTTCATTCATTCAACCAATAGTTATTGTGTGCTAACTATCTGCTAAGCACTTTTCTATGCATCAGGGGTACAATGATAACCAAGCAGGAGAAACAGGATCTTGGACTTGTGAAGCTTACATTTGAGCTAGAGATAGAGAAAGAGAGAATAAAAAAAGAAATAAAATAAAGTAATTGCAAGTACTGAGGTGTGCAAAGGAAGGTAACATCAGCACCCAGGGAGATGGTGTCCACTTTACCTTGCAGGACCAGGGAAGATTTAAACATCTGAACTGACACCTGAGCAAAAGGAAGGAGAGAGGCATGCGCAATCTAAAAAGAGAAATTGCATTGTCTTCTTGCCAGTTTTATAGACAAATGAAAACATACCCTTGTAGCAATGGCAAAAAATTAATTAAAAGGTTGATTTTTGAAAATGTGCTAGGCTCTTCCTGGGAGAGATATTGAGGATAATATGTGCCTTTTACTAGACACCTCCCTTTGCAGATGAGTCATCCCTCTGGTGCTTGTGAGCACAAACAACCAACAGAAGGCAGTGCTGGCTGACAGCTGCCCTGCGTGGCTCCCACAGCCTGAGAAGGAAGCTCAGGGATGGGGAGCGTAAACATCGCAGGTCACAAGGCATTTAGTCATAGCGACCTGGTGCATGTTCACTGTGGGGAAAATGAGCTGATAATAGCACAGAAGTCTCTCTTGATGAGCGGCCAGGACAGAAAGACCCTCCTGGCCAACTAATCTGGGCAACTCATACTGATGGAAAAACAGACCAGGAAAAAGCGTGATGAAGGAGGAGAGCAGCCGGGAGCACGCTGACAGTCACTAATCTCTACCTGCCTTTGATGAACGTCAGTCACTCTCCACTTCACGCCCCGAGCTTCCGAATCTCTGTCAACATGAAGCTGAAGGCAATACTCCTTTCTACATATATTCACGCCTGACAATACATGTGCAACTAAACCAGACTTCTTGAAGAGATGTGAAAGAAAAAAGGGACAAAGGCAAAGTTATATGGGGTCTAAGAGAAAGAAGTGTAGCAGAAGAGACATTTTTTTTTCAGAATTGAATTCACTGTTTTCCTAAAGGAATTGCAGAATAACTCTGTGCATAAAACATCTAAAGCTAATTGCTGGAAGAATGCTCCGCAGGGAGTGAGCCTGCCTTGACGGGGAATGGACTCAATAACCTAATTGTTTTCTCCCATTCATTACCATTTGTAGGTCCCTTGGTGCCAAATTTGGCAAACTGGCCTAGTAAAATAACAAGAAGTACGCAGACTTCTTGTTGGCTCAATGCGAAACGTTCTTGCCAACATATATTGAGATCAGTACACAAGGACCACCTTTTCTCATTTATGTGATTTTCATTTATTATGTCCTTTCAGGAGCCATTTAATGGGGACTCTTATGTGTAAAGCGCTGTGCTAGACACTCGGGAGTGTCTAGAGAGGTGCGATATTTGGCTCCTACCTTCAAGGAACTTATAGTCTGGTCAACATTAGGAAATGCACGAATCAATTATCTGGAACAAGATGTTGGAAAGGACTTCTCTGTCAAAACTGCTTCGTGGTGAATGCAGTGAGGATTGGGGAAGCACGCAATTCAGAAGGGCACTTTTTCTTTCCTAGAAAAACGAATTCCTGAGATAATTGAAGTTCTTAGAAATGAGACCATTCATAAGTTCAGAATTTCCTTAAAATTCTGCCTTCTGATTTTGACAGCTTGATCTTCAGAGCAGATTTTTCTTGTGTAATAGTTGTTTATTTTGTATTTTCTTCCTTCCACATCCTCTCCAACTGAAAGGAAATGTATGGACATCAAACCATAGTTTGAATCTTCTAAAAAGTGACTAAGGCTTTTTATTCCCACATGGCATCTCCCTGATATAGATGAGTTGCCATGTCGTTTCTTTGGCTAAATGTGGGGGGACAATAGTCCGGAAAATCTGTGAAGTCCCAGCACCAGAGGTGGAATGGGGCAGAATCTGGTAAATATCTAAGTTCCTGTCTTATTCTGAAATTTGCAGGATTTTCATCCAGAGCAAACCAGGGAGCAGTGTACCTGGCCCCCTGCCCCCAGTGCTCAGAGGTGTCACTGCTAACCATTCCCCACCCTACGCACCATATATAGGTCCCTAGGAGCTACCAGGGGCATGGGCAAGACACATCTGCAACCAGAAGATGTTTGCAGTCGGGGAGTTTCTATGGTGGACAGGCCCGCACTCCCACCCTATACTTCTCAGTCCTTAGCAGAAAGACATGGAAACCATCCATTGTTTAGAGTCAGAGTTGCCGATGTCATAGCAAGGTTTAAAACACAAAAATGTAAAAGCTCCAAAAAATATTGACTGTTCTCTCTCTTCTCTTTGTCCTATAATTTGTTTACTGAATTGGCAAAAAGCCCCAATTCAGAGGTTTCATTTTTACATGAAAGCTTTTCTCAGAGCTCTAGTAAATAGCATCCATATTCTTGAATCTCCCTGCATCATTCAGCCTCCAAGTGCTCTCCCCTCAAGAAGGAAGACCTGGAAGGACAAGGACAAGGCTTATCACTGGGGTGGCTCTGCAGAAGGCTGAGCGACTTCCTGTCTCCAGTGTTTGGATCTCCGCCCTTGACTTCATGCAGAGAGGCGTTGGCCATTCCACGAGGAAGCCCCAGTGCTCACTACACTTGGAAATGCCTTCCTCTGTGTGAGTGGGACTGGTTAATCAATTGATCTTACTAAAGGAAATTCTTCATATCCACATTGGATGTTTGTATTGGCCTGTTCTCTGCCAAGCCTGCCTGTGGAGGCCATGAGAATGTGCAAGGAAAGCCATTTTATTTGGGTGCTTGAGTTATCCAATTTGGCCTCCTTTCCATAGTTCAGCCTATGAGACCTCAGCAGGAATTTGTAAGCATGTTTATACAAGGCTCTGTGGATATGAATACATTTCTACCTGAATATCTTTTTTTCTTTCTAATAAAACATCACAACAGAACAACTACCTCCTGATATTAAGAACTTGGCATATATTTACAACTTCCACTCTGATTTCTGGGCTGACTTCCTTTTGGAAATGGTGAAATTAGAGAAAGTGAAAGTGTGTATGGAGGTCTTGTCCAGGGAACAAACCATGTGGGCGCATGCAGTGAAGGCAGGTGCTTACCACCTGGTGTGAAGGAGTCACACTGTGCTTTGTTACTTCTCCATTATTGGGGAATGACCTTCAGACATCACAGCATCTGTAGAATGCCTACTAGAAAATTTCTCGAACATCACGGATTCTGTGGAATGCCTACTAGAAAATTTCTTGAACTTCGAAGCACAGTCCTTTTTGTTTCTGTCTCCTTATGAACATTTTGCCTTCCAGTGTGCTTGCTTCTGCTAGAGCAGGGGTCAGAAAACTGCACCCTACAGGCCAAGACAGTCTCAATCCACCACTGTTTTTATATGACTTGTGAGTTAATTTAAATGGTTGAAAAAAAATCAACATTATTGCCTGACATACAAAAATTACGGGACATTCAAATTTCAGTCTCCATCAATAAAGTTCTACTAGAATACAGCCGTTACTAACGTGTTCGTGTATTGTCTGTGACCGTTTTTGTACCACAATGGCAGAATTGTGTCCTTGCTTAAAATATTTACTGTCTGGCCTTCAGAGATGGAGGACCTAGAGTTTCCAGTTCTGCTGAAAG
Organism: Ursus maritimus; assembly: GCF_017311325.1. NCBI lineage: Eukaryota > Metazoa > Chordata > Mammalia > Carnivora > Ursidae > Ursus > Ursus maritimus. Next base: position 57,923,617 of record NW_024424230.1, on the reverse strand, counting down.
TTTTGGCTCCTTGCCAACTCTATATGTTCATTTACCTGCACAGTTGACCATCGAACAGCACAGGTCTGGAACTGCCCAGGCCTACGTATATGTTGTTCTTTTTTCAGTAAATATGGTACAGTATAGTAGATGTATTTTCTCTTTTTTATGATTTTTATTTTTTTAAGACTTATTTATGATGATTATTATTATTTAGATTTTATTTATTTGACAGAGAGAGAAAGGAGGGGAGAAGGCGCACAAGCAGGGGGAGCAGCAGGCAGAGGGAGGGGGAGAAGCAGGTTCCTTGCTGAGCAGAGAGTCCAGATGTGGGGCTCCATCCCAGAACCCTGAGATCGTGAGCTGAGCCAAACGTAGACTCTTAACCACCTGAGCCACCCAGGTGTCCCTGTTCCATTTATTTTTAGCGACAGAAAGCAAGAGAGAGCATGCATGAGCTGGGGGAGGGGCAGAGGGAAAGAATGTCAAGGAGACTCACCACTGAGCACAGATCCTGACCTGGGACTCCATCCCGCGACCCTGAGATCATGACTTAAGCCAAAATCAAGAGTTGGATGCTCAACTGGCTGAGCCACACAATTGCCCCTATGATTTTCTTAATATCATTTTCTTTTCTCTAGCTTACTTTACTGTAAGTATACAAGATATAATATGTATAAGATATAAAATATGTGTTAATCAGCTGTCTATGTTGTTGGTAAGGTTCCTGGCCAACAGGAGGCTATTAGTAGTGAAATTTGGGGGGAGTCAAAACTTATATGTGAATTTTTCACTGTGTGTGTGGGGTAGGTCAGTAGCCCTAACCCCACATTAAGAGTCAACTATATCTTTTTACAAAAATCATTTCTAATTAATTTAAGAAAAATGTCATTTCCAATTTCTTTTGAATTCTCATTATCTTTATGATGTACCTAACATATTTTCTGCTTCTCAGTAACATGTATGATCACAAGGGTACAATATGCCTTGTTCTTTTTTTTTTTTTTAATATGCCTTGTTCTATCCAAAGACTCTGAGGCTTTTAACAAGATGTCTCTCATACAGTAGTTATGAAACAATGGTTTGTCTCATGAATAAATTCAAAGATAAATGGAAGGCAATTCAAATATTTCTTCCACAGTTTCTGCTGCCCTTCTGGAATCCCTGACAGTCTATGTTGAGTTTTTTCAATCTGTCCTCCATGTCTACCAACTGTTGTTTTACATGTTCTTTTTTAACCTTGTTCTGAGCTGGGTGAGCTCCTCAGTCTTGTCATCCACTTCACTAAATTTATCTCTGTCTCCACCAGATCTAGGGAGTAGCTTCCCTATTGATCTATTAAACTAGCTATATTTTAAATTTCTAAGATGTTTGGTTGCTGTTTTTCAGGGTTATCTATTTTATTTCATTTCTTCTATCTTTGAAAAAACAATTTCTTGTCCCCTTTTCAGGATTTACTTTATCTATCTATTGGAGAACCCCAAGAAACTGAGTTTAAAGTCATTTTCAGTATGTTGCATAATTTTTCACTTTACCTTTGGTGAATTCATGTTTCTTCATGTGTTTTGAATTACAGTTCGTTTACTCATGCTGAATGAGAAGGCTTCCTTGGTCTTAGCCCCTCCCTCTCTCTCTTGCTCTGGTTCTAGCTCTCTCCTTCTCTTCATCCTTCATGCTCATATTTCTTTCTAAAGCTTGTCACTTGCTCCCACCTGGACCCATGGGATCCCAGTGGAGACTGAGAGATCTGTCCTGTGATGACATTGGGGATTTGGGCTTTCCAGGTGTGTGGTCACTAATCCATGTTCTCCCTCTTCCCTAAGCACATAGCTCCTTGTAAACTATAAATCACAAAGTAGTCACGAGAAGATTTTTTCCCAGCATCCTTTTAAAATCTGAGGAGCTGTAACCCAAACCCTTGTTTGGATCAGGCTTCTTAATGATGGCTTCCTTGCTTATACCAAGCAATGTAATTAGATGTTCACCATGAAGCTAACTTTGATTTTTTTTTTTTGCCTGCTTCAAGAGCAGCCTGCACTAAGCTTTGCATTTTTGTACTAGTTTTGCTCTTTAGAGGTGCTTATCTTCAACTGGTGTCTGGTTATGTCTTCTTGACCATCAGCTTCATAAGTTACCTATTACAGTTGACCCTTGAACAATGAAGGGGTTAGGAGCAGTGCTCGCCTCCACCCTGCGCCATATAGTGGAAAATCCACCAGTAACTTTTGACTCCCCAAAACGTAACTACTAATAACCTACTATTGACAGGAAGCCTTACTGATAACAAGTCGATTAGCACATATTTTGTATGTTACAGTATTACATATTGTATTCTTACAATAAAGTAAGCCAGAGAAGAAAACATATTGATAAGAAAATTGTAAGAAAGAGAATATATATTTATAGTGCTTTATGTATATTTATTGAAAGAAAATCTAGGGATAGGCAGGCCAGGCTCGGACAAGTGCAGGGGCAGTGATGGGTCCCACCGCAGGATGGCATGGTGATCTTTGGCAGCCGGGGGCCTTGACTTAGCTGCCAGGGAAGGACTGCAGGCAGGGACAGCTGCCCTATGTGCCTGGAGGTGACCACCTACAATGGGTGGCCATCAGCAACCAAGGCCACATGTGAGTGCACTGGCCTTTGAAGGTGGGGCAGGGACCAAAGTGGGGAGGGGCTGTCTGTGCTATGCATTGTGCCATCCCTGCCCTCTGGGTAAGTTCCTGTGCTTCAGCCCAGCCTCCTGCCTGCCAGCCCTGTTGCTCACCCCGACCACCCTATCAATACCTGTAGCCCTGTCAGGTCCTGCCCTCACCTAGGCCACCCAGGGTGCCTCTTGGATCCTCATAGGGCAGCAGGCATGACCTCTGTGCAGATCGCCTTCTGTTGGATTCTATGGAGACTGGAGAGTGGGCAGTTGTAAAGAAATGCTTTCTGGCTTTTACTGTCAACTCTTAAAAAAACCTGTGTATGTGTTTAGGGCAAAGGAGGTACCTCAAAGTGAGAATTGCACTCTCCCCTGCAAGTCCCAGGCCCCAGTGTTTTCTGGAGTGAGAAAGCTCTGCTGCTTCATACTCTGAGTTCTGCTTCTTGCCCCAGATATTTAGCCATGAGGTACCTGTTAAGCTTGAGATCTTATGCTTGGAGTGATCCCTGCCTTCAGGACATTTCTGCTATATCTGAGGACAATGAATGTCTAGAACAAGATGACCTAGTTGCCCTGTGGGGTGTTGCCCCTACCCCCTCCATGATGGTGGCACTGATCTCCCCAGGTTCCTGAAGAGTTGACTCATGACTACTCACAGCAACCATTGTCTTCAGTTGTAGCAATTGAAGACCTGTTCATGTAACACCCATCTCTGGGGACAGCCCACATCCAATTCTAGCCACTGATGGTGGTAAGTGGGATACACACCCTCAGCCCCCTTGCCTCAATTCTGGACAGTTGTGAAGAGCCATTCCAGCTCCAAAGCTCTGTAAAGACCCTCTGAGGGCTCCACTGCAAACGCATCCCCAGTCCAGCTTCTCCCCTGGCTCAGTCCTGCCTCCCTCACTCCCCTATTGGTGGTGTTGCCAAGAGCCCTCTCCAGTAACTTCCTGTACATCAATCTCAATCTGAGTCTTTTCCTGGTGACCCAGCCTAGAATAGCAACTAATATGATAAGATATATATTTCCAAGTGTCAGATAAAGACATTATACAATATAGGACTCCGAAGGAGGTCTCTTTGGGTCAGAGTAGTAAGGAAAGATATAGAAGACATGAGACCTGGTCATGAATGATAAAATTAGAAGGAAGAATGGAGTGGACATTTGTGATGCTGGCAGCTTCAAGTCCTTTTCCTAGTTCCTCACTTATCATTCTTCTATGTGCCCAGAACACCATTTTTCTTTCTGCACCATTTTTCTCTCTGATTATATCAGTTCATTGTGGGGAACCTTTAGGCAGAAATTATAATACTTTAAAAATTATTAAATAATAGCGTATAAAGCCAAGGTAATAAATGATGGATCCAAATGGGAAGGTAGAAGGGAAAATTTTTTTTTTGGCTCCAACAATATGTCAATAAAAAAATTGGAAATAGAAAATTGAGCTTTTGCAAGGGAGGATTAAGAAGTGGGTATGGTGGGGAATTCCAAGTCCCACTTGGAGACAGGCAGTGGAAGATTTTAGTTCAATATGTGAAGGTGGGGAGAACTCTGAAGGAAATGATCTTGTCATTCGTTCTTCCGTTGACTTTGTAGTGTTCCCAGAAAGACTCTCTTGCTCCTTTTAGCAAGAAAGGGTTTGAGGAGTGCTGGAATGACGATCTCAATAAGATTTCAAATGGAATTATGTAGTAGACATGTATTTCTTCTCTCCATTTGTATGAATTTGATACTAATGAAATGGCCGTTCCTGTAGATCAAAATGGTTAGTATTAGCAAGTTCATGTTCTCAACCTAAAATCCTGACTTCTTAGTTGATTTTGAAGTCCCAGCACACTCTTTCCAGCTAATAGGTATCTATATTTAACCTCATTTTAAATTGAAAAGAAAAATCTCAGTTTTACTTGTCAACTTGCTTTTCATTTGTTCTATCTGGAGCATAAAATTGTGGGAAATCCTTTAACTATAAATATTTGCTTCTTAAGGTATTTTTGCCTAGATACCATGTACATTGGCTACATGGTATTTCTACTAGGGTTTTTCTAAGTAAGTTGCAAATAAATAATAAAAATATCTTGGGGGTATAAGCTGAAGACTTTAAAATATATAGAGAACTCTTCAAATTCTGTCTTTATGCAGAATTTGCATTCAATTCATTAACTTCCCTGTAAACCCACACCAACAAAACTTCTTGCTGTTTCACTTTCACCAAGAAGAAAATGACCACAAGGCTCAGAGCTCTCCTTTAAGAATGTCTAGATTTATAGAATGCCTTACTTTTTTTTAAAGAATATTTTCAAAATTTTTTTTAATTGAGAGAGAGAGAGAGGGAGAGAAAGCATGAGCAGGGGTGGGGGGCAGGGAAGAGGGATAAGTAGGCTCCCCACTGAGCACAGAGCCCGACGTCGGACTCGATCACAGGACCCCAGGACCATGACCCGAGCCAAAGGCGGATGCCTAACCATCTGAGCCACCCAGTTGCCCCCCTGCAATGCTTTATTTCTTAAGTGGAAAATTTCAAAATTAGCTTACACATCTTAGCACAATCATAAGAACCATGGATCTTCCACATTTGCATGTCACATTTCGAATCCCCTGAAAGCTAGAGAATTGAAAGTGTTGGCTAAGGCAATAACCTCTGAATTACTTTCAAAACTGTAATAAATTATTATTCCTATGTTTTGATTTATATCTAGTTACCTTTATACCTGTGTTTAAATCCCAGTTCCTTGATGAAATTCATAAAGTGATAATAGTCTTTTTTTTAGCTCTATTTGTGGAAATATATGACAAATAAACAGAATTTATTTTTAAAAATGCTCAAATTAAAGTTTATTGGAAAAAACCTGTTTTCTCTTTGTTTTCTATTTCTTCTGATAGCACTGAATTTCTTCTGCCTTCACATTATAATAATTAGAGAAATATAGTATATAAATACACAGTTTGGTATTCTGTCATTCTGGCTATAAATTGTCATTTTGTAAATCTGCTATTTGGGTACTTTTGCAAATCATCTTGAAGATAGCATATGTATTTTTAATCTTTTTAAAATATATGTCCCATTTTCTTATGTTTCTAATTATGAGTGATTATTTATTAGGTGACATATCTTTGGATATTTCATATTTCTTGTAAAAATAAGAGTGACTACTCAAAACACATGGGCAATGTAATACCCTCAATTATTTCTGCACACACAAAATATGTCCAAAGCCAGAAAACCCAGGAATCATTCCTAGAAATGCCATGACTTAATTGGAGCATGGTTATAATTAAGTGTGTGTGTTTGTGTGTGTGTGTGTGTGTGTGTGTGAAAACAAACACCTTTTTTTAAATGTTTTTTTATTATATTATGTTATTCACCATACAGTATATCCCTGGTTTTTGATGTAAAGATCGACGATTCATTAGTTGTGTATAACACCCAGTGCACCATGCAATACGTGCCCTCCTTAATACCCATCACCAGCCCATCCCATCCCCTCTGAAGCCCTCAGTTTGTTTCTCAGAGTCCATAGTCTCTCATGCTTCATTCCCCCTTCTGATTATCCCCCCTTTCTTTATCTCTTTCTTCCCCTACCGATCTTCCTAGTTCTTATGTTCCATAGATGAGAGAAATCATATGATAGTTGTCTTTCTCTGCTTGACTTATTTCACTTAGCATTATCTCCTCCAGTGCCATCCATGTTGCAGCAAATGTTGAGAACTCATTATTTCTGATAGCTGAGTAATATTCCATTGTATATATGGACCACAACTTCTTAATCCGGTCATCTGTTGAACGGCATCTCGGTTCCTTCCACGATTTAGCTATTGTGGACATTGCTGCTATGAACATTGGGGTGCATATGGCCCTTCTCTTCACTACCTCTGTATCTTTGGGGTAAATACCCAGTAGTGCAATGGCTGGATCATAGGGTAGCTCAATTTTTAACTTTTTAAGGGACCTGTTTTCCAGAGTGGCTGTACCAACTTGCATTCCCACCAACAATGTAGGAGGGATCCCCTTTCTCAATATCCTCTCCAACAATTGTTGTTTCTTGCATTGTCAATTTTTGCCATTCTAACTGGCATAAGGTGGTATCTCAGTGTGGTTTTGATTTGAATTTCCCTGATGGCTAATGATTTTGAACATTTTCATGTGTCTGTTAGCCATTTGTATGTCTTCAATCTGACGAGGAAGAGTGTCTGTTCCTATCTTCTGCCCTATTTACTTTGTTTGTTGTTCTCTGAGTGTATTGAGTTTGAGAAGATCTTTGTAGATCATTGGATACCAGTCCTTTATCTGTAGTGTCATTTGCAAATATATTCTCCCATTCCATGGGCTGCCTCTTAGTTTTTGACTGTTTCCTTGGCTGTGCAGAAGAATTTTTCTCTTGATGAGATCCCACAAGTTCATTTTATCTTTTGTTGTGCTGTTTGCACTGGAGATGTTCATAGAGAAAAGGTTGCTTTTGGCACGATGTGACGTGCGAGGTTGCTTTGCTATGTTCTCCTCTAGGATTTTGATGGATTCTTGCCCTCACCGCAGGTCTTTAATCTCATTTGAGTTTATCTTTGTGATGGTGAGAGAAGTGGTCAGTTTCATTCTTTTACGTGGCTGTCATTTCCCAGCACCATTTATTGAAGAGACTTTCTTTTTCACCGGATGTTTTTCTTGCTTTATCAAAGATTAGTTGCCCAAAAACCCGGTCAGTTTCTGGTTCTCTACTAAACTGTCGGTGTCAACTAGTGTCTGTTTTGTTTGCCTGAGTACCATGCATGCTTTGTGATCACAGCTTTGGAGTACAGCTTGAAATCCGGCATTGTGATAAATCCAGCTTTGTTTTCCTTTTCAACAGTTCTTTGGCCGATTCGGGGCCTTTTCTGGTCCCTTACAAATTTAAGGACTGTTGTTCCAGTTCTTTGAAAAATGTCATTGGTATTTGGTAAGGGATAGCATTGAAAGTGTAGATTGCTCTGGGTAGCATGGACATTTTAACTATGTTAATTCTTCGATCCACTGAGCATGGAATATTTTTCCATCTTTTTGTGTCTTCCTCAATGTCTTTCAAAAGGAATGATTTATAGTTTCTGAATACTTGGTCTTTCACGTCTCTGGTTAAGTTAATTCCAAGAAATCACTTGTGTGGTTTTTGGTGCTATTGTAAATGAGATGGATTCCCTAATTTCTCTTTATTCAGTCTCATTATTAGGTGTATAGAAATGCAGCAGGGGCGCCTGAGCAACCACGTAATA